>NW_026944226.1:402166-443695 GCF_033297405.1 Parathielavia appendiculata
GAATGCTAGTTGAACTGGGAATGCTAGTTGAACTGGGAATGCTAGTTGCCAGCGCTGTCAAAACTTTTCAAGCTATCATAGCGCTGTAAAATAGCGTTCTCACCCCCTTCAAAACCCCGCTGCGGTACTGATCTGACGATCGAGGATCCTCGCCCGACTGGCGTCCACTTTCCCTTAAACAGGCAGAAAGTGTTTAGTCGAGGCACCGACACGTGTGTCAGCCCCATTCTATGGCGCTCTAAAGCTTCCATCGTCGAGAAAAACTCAGGGCCGTTTGCACCTCCGTCATGTTGGCCGTGTCCGCAACAACACGTGAACCGGTCAACACCGTTTTCAAACTGCCGCGCTCTGCACATGCATCAGAAAATTTTCACCCACACTCAGCCACCTCTCTCCATTCCACGCGCATCACCATAGTCTGAGGCTCAATTAAGCTCGGTTGTACCGATCCATCTGTCACGCCAAGCACTTCAACTACTCATCTCCCACCTGTCGCTCAATTTCAAGATGGCTAAGGTCTCGCCTACCGCGGATAATGGTCATGCCAAAGCCCCGACTCTTGGCCCGGACACTGGACGCCAACGACCCCCAGCCACTCCGCCTTACCAAAGTTCAGAAGCCATCACCGCGCCGGCGACACTCAATGCCTGCAAATTCAATATCCAAACGACAGCTCGGTCATTGCCAACCTCCGTCGGACCACCTTCAAAGAGGTTCATGAGCTTATGGATGGCAACGTTAAGTGCGTTCCCTGCAACTAGATGTAGCAGAGCAACGTGCTGCGATCCCCAAAACGAAAACAGGCTCCGTTCTGGGAACCTCGGGGAATCGTGACTGATAAGGGTAGTCCGCCCAACACAACGTGCCGGCGGACCAGGGCATTCAACGTTAACGCCGGCCAGGCAAAGGACATAGTCCGGCTTGGGGGCTCGGTATGCCTAACCTTGCACGATAACAGTTATAGCGAGAATCTTCTGATAAAGAGTGGTGTTGAAAGACACGGCATGTGCAAGCATGCGGAAGTACGTGAAACAAGGCATGCGCAATTCTGAGCGCGTCAGATGGTAATGGTTGTCCTTGACGCTTACCCAACCTGTCCCAATCCTAGGGGACAGCCTTCTGCATCTTGGGTCCGGAACCACGGCTCTTTGTTCCTGGTACCTGCAGTCTACACCTCCAGCATAAATAGCCCTAAGCGCGGCAAGGGGCACTGTTAAAACTCCTAGAGAAAATACGGGCAAGACGTTTGAACAGTCCTACTTTCCGCATTAAGCTTATTTATGCTAGAGGACGTGTAAACAAGGCGAGGAAGCTACAGTCTGCGGTGCATGACTTTTCTTTTGCCGAGGGCTGCAGCCACTATTTGAGTAGCGGATGGGGAAAGACCGTTGGACTGGACACCCCGACTTTCGTACGGATATGTTACGTTATAAAGGCTTGGGTTCTGAACTGCACACCTTCCAGCAGGAGTAACAATTCATCTCGGCATTATCTCTTCCAACAGTCTCTTCAGTCAGTGTCACAAAGTACTACTCAAGACCAACTATGGACTCATCCGCAGAGAGCATATCCCGTGGCGCACGCCGCGAAGATTCCCAACCTCTCCTGGAACTGGCCAAATCCACATCCCATGAATTCCCCGCCTCAAAATCATCAACGCAGTTCTCCCCCGCATGGGAACCAAGTCCATGGCCTTGGCCTACCAAACCTTAGGTTTAGTGCACCACGCCCTCCTCGAGGAGACCTTTGACACGCCCTGGTCCCTCCTCGAAGAAGCGACAGAAGCAACCTGGCCTGGTGTCTACGGTGCACCCTCCCCCCCTCGTCCACCATACACTCGGCAGGACTGGGATTGCCTCTGGGGCAACGACTACGATGTCGGTACCGATCTGGCTGGTCCGTTTATGCTGGAACTCATCAAGGCCTACCCCGAGGCAAAAGTGGTTGTGATACAGCGAGATTTTGCACCGTGGTGGGAGAGCTTCAAATATCAGCTGTTTGATGGCGTGACGGCGCAGCCGCGTGCGGCGATCACGAAGTTTGTGTACTGGAACGTTTTCGGTGTCACGTCGGTGCATGCAATGAGCAAACTGTTCTTTGGGATGCTGGGTGGACGGACAAAAGAGGAATGCGAGAAGAAGGCATATGAGCGGTATTATGAAGAAGTTCGAAGGGCTGTGCCAGAGAGCAGGAGGCTCGAGTATCAACTCAACCATGGGTGGGGGCCTCTCTGTAAATTTCTGGGGGTTGAAGTGCCAAACACGGAATTTCCGCGAGTTAACTCGACAGAGGAGTTTCGACAGGACATCAAGGCGAGGTTTTTGAGAATTTGGAATTGCAGCAAAAGCTGCATTGCCGGTGATTGTTGGGTTGGTCATCGTTTTGCTGGCTTGGCTTGGTGTAAGGTACCTCTGACGGACTGCGTCTTGTGGTTCATCGATTCAGAACTGAATGTATAGGCAATTAGCCCGTCAAATCAAAAAAGTCTTCAAACATTATTATACTGACAGCGTAGTCAATGACAATTACAATGGGTTTCTACGCTGGTACAACGATGGGGGATTTCAAGGCCCGCGCCTAGGACGCGCGGATGACAAGCTAACGTCATGCATGCACTCGTGCCCCCAGCAGCCGCCCGCCTTGAAATTTCAGATTACACTATCCTTCTAATAAAAACTTATAACTAGTTACCTTATAGTAATCTAATATTTGCCTTACTAATAGTTATAGTAATAAAGTTAGTACTTCTTTGAACTAATTTTGCGAGTTTACCTTGAATGTCTATCTTAGTCTACACCACTTAGCATAATTATCTGTAAGGTAACGTTATTAGAAAATCGTAGCCCTAGAAACTCAGAAGCTCGGTTTCCGATGCCCTACTCTTGTAGATCGACAAGCGATCAGGGGGGTGTAGTTAAGCGAATGTAAGGGGTAAGAAAGTTCTGTGCACCGAGCTATCTTATAGGTTCTAGATGGCTCCAATCCGGTTGAGAATGGGAAAGGGTGAAGGAACGATCTTCATTCATTACTACCTTCAATCATCACTCCTGGGTCGCTCACGAGGGAACCAAACCTACTGTTGTTAGCTCTCATCTGAGTGTTAACCGTGGATACGCGGCTGTTTGTCATTCCAACAGTTGGTCAACAGGAGTCGTCACTGATGAGCTCGGCACAGGGGTCTACGGATGTCGCTACCAAAAGAATTGGCTCACCGCCCTCAATGCCAAGACCACCCGAATATCAACCCCTGTAAGCCAATGTAAGCCGCTGCGAAACAGGTGCGTTTTCAATCACCTTCATAATCGTTAATCATCCCAGTCTAGAAGTAATGAATCTAGTCCGCACTCGACCCCGGAGCCAAAACAACATATTGACGGCAGTTCTCTGACCTCTCTTCTGCGTATTGGTTCCCGCCCTTCAAGCGAATGACCTGGCGGTGAGCCAATTTTTTGGGAGCGTCATCCGTAGAGCTTAGGAGATGAGGTCTAAAGTGGAGACAACAAATGGGCCCTCTGGACTCTTGGCATTCGGCCGGACCCGGCGAGTTTGGACGGGTGGCGCATAGCGTCGGCTTGTTGGAGAACGTGGGCAATATCCCACCATCCCACATTCCATGCCTTTCCCCCACCCAGTCGCACACATCATCCTCTATTTCGCCATAGGCAGCTTGAGGAACGCCACTCCAGCCCATTGCGATCTGGCTCCAGACGCCCCTGATCTCACATAAAGTCCAAAACAATCCCGCAACACACGCCAAAAGCTACTTCAAAATTGCTCGGACCAATACTACGCCCCACTTAGAACACGATTCAAACAGCATCCACACCATGTTGCAAGAAGAACCGAGGCCGCCGGTGCCGATTCTCGAGGCGCCGAAACTCAGCGTCAAGAACTCGGCCACCGAGTTGATTGGCAACACGCCGCTCGTCCGGCTGAACAAGGTTCCCCAGTCGTTTGGCGTCGAGGCCGAGGTGTTTGCCAAGGTAGAGTTGTTCAATGCTGGCGGGAGCGTAAAGGACAGGATAGCGCTGCGCATGATCGAGGAGGCCGAAAAGAGCGGGCGTATTAAGCCTGGAGATACCCTTATAGAACCCACCAGCGGCAATACGTGAGTGCTCCAGGTCGCGGTGAAGTTGCACCCATTATTGGTGTTATTGACGTAAGCATAGCGGCATAGGTCTGGCGCTGGTCGGCGCAATCAAGGGCTACAAAACCATCATTACCCTCCCCGAGAAGATGTCAGCCGAGAAGGTGTCGGTTCTCCGTGCGCTTGGTGCCACCATCATCCGAACGCCCACCCAGGCCGCCTGGGACAGCCCGGAAAGCCACATCGGTGTTGCGAGGCGTCTGCTGAAGGAGATTCCAAACTCGCACATCCTCGACCAGTACACAAACGAAAACAACCCGCTCGCCCACGAGTTCGGCACCGCCGAGGAGATCTGGGCGCAGACTGGCGGCAAAATTACGGCCGTGGTTGCTGGCGCAGGAACCGGCGGTACCATCAGCGGGATCGCCAAGGGCCTCAGGAAACATGACAATAACATCAAAGTCATTGCAGCAGACCCACACGGAAGCATTCTCGCTCTTCCAGAGTCCCTGAATGAGGAGAAGGCAAATATTCCGTACAAAGTGGAGGGTATTGGCTACGATTTCATTCCAGAGGTGTTGAGCCGGGATCTTGTGGACAAGTGGTACAAGACAGATGACCGCGAGTCGTTTCAGCTCGCCAGGCGGCTTATCGCCGAGGAGGGGCTTCTTGTCGGCGGCAGCTCCGGCAGCGCTATGGCGGCCATGCTCAAGGCCGTGAAGGACTTTGGGTTCGGCAAGGGGGATGTGGTGGTTGTTGTTCTCCCGGACAGCATTCGCTCGTACCTGTCCAAGTTCGCTGACGACGACTGGCTGGCCGCCAACGGTCTCCTGCCCAATGACGCCGAGAACGTTGACGGCGAAGACACCACCCCGCAACCCAAGACACTCAGCCAGAGCACCGCCGATTCCTACTCGGGCGCCACCGTCCGGTCCCTCCGTCTCAAACCCGTGACATCCGTTCTCACCACCAGCACTTGCTCCGAGGCCATTGAGACGATGCGCGACAAGGGCTTTGACCAGCTGCCCGTCCTCACTCCCACCGGCGGCAAACTGGCTGGCTTGGTTACGCTGGGCAACCTCCTCAGCTACATCTCGCGCGGCAGGGCGTCGCCCCAGAGCCCGGTCAAAGATGTGATGTTCGACTTTAGCCGTATCGACGAGGTTGTGACGGACCCACGGAGGTTCAGCTCGGATCTCAAGGGCAAGAAGCGCAAGTTTGTCGAGATCACCATGGACACCCCGCTTTCTGCGCTCAGCCGGTTCCTGGAGTGGAACAGCGCCGCCGTGGTGACGGAGAAGGTCGAGGGCGAAGGGTCGAAGCCGGTTGCCGTCGTCACCAAAGTCGACTTGCTGACCTGGATGGTGAGGAAGAAGTCATAGACAGGCGGAGGAGTGTGAGTGGTTTCTGTCAAAAGTAAGGTAAGGAGCAACTTAGACTCAACATCTGGTTATTACATCAGACAGCAGTTGTTGGACTCGGAAACTTCAGCATTAGATAGGCTCAACCCGTGCACAAGGGTAAATACCATAGCTTTTGTATACCCACGAATAGACTCAATCAGTCATTTACTAGACCACACGCCTCGATTACACTACTCATGCCCAGTGCAGCCCTAATCTCGCCTCTAAATCCTCTCGCCGATCCATTTCCACCACTTATCCGCCCCTGGCCCATCCCCAACAACATTCCCCCCGATAACCTCCACCTCAATATCAAACTCGACCATCTCCTTGAAACTAAACTTGTCGCTCCCGACAGCCCCCAACCACCCTTCCCCTTCCTCCCCACCCACGACCTCCCCATCAGCCTCCCCCGAGTCCAACAGCCCTTTACTCCTCGTCTTGCGAATCCGGCTGAGCTCCGCCTCAAGCTGACTTTTGACCAGCGCCGCCGGCAGCGCGGTGAACAGATCCAGTTTGTTGGCCGCCACCAGCACGGGCACGTTCGAGGGCGCGCGCGACCCGCTGCGCCGGAGGAAGCGCCTCTGCAGCGTCAGGAGCACGTCGTAGAGGTACTCGGCCGTCGATGACAGCGCGGCGCTGTCCGTGTCTGCGAGGGCGGCGGCGTCGACCAGGAAAACGAGGGCTTTGAGTTTTGATTTGGAGGTTTCGGCTCCTTCCCCCTTTTGGGCGGCGGGGGAGACGAGGAGGGATGGGGTGATGGTTGCGGAGGGGGAGGCGAGGTGCGCGAGGGCGTGACGGCGGAGTTTGGGGTGGCCTGGCGTGTCGATCAGAAGGAATTTCTTTGCGGTCGCTCCTGTTGCGTCGAGGTCGGTGCGGTAGGTAGTGGTCGGCCTGTCAGTTGAAACGGCGAGCTCGACGGTCGAGGGCGTCTGGGAGGTGTGGGTTTCGGCGACAGGGGTAGGGACCGCGGGGTTGTTGTTGTGGTAGAGGGGCCCGCGCTCGAAGAGGGTGAGCAGGGCAGTCTTGCCGGCGCCCGAGGGACCGACGAGCAAGACGGATGGGAGAGTTGTATAGGGTGTTGTTGCCGAGAAGATGAAATGTAGGATGATGGGAATCAGCAGGACGATGGCCAGCCCGATCGAGATGACGCTTGGGGTCGGCGTGAGGGATGCCTCGAAGGCGGCTTTGAGCGTGTCGATTGTCGACATGTTGGTTGCTGGGCTGTGCTGCCGCCTCCCGCAAGAGCCGGGCGAGGATATTGAGGTAGTGGCGCAATGTTGTTTATGATGCAGGCCAAGCGGTCATTCAAGTAGTGCGTCTCTGTTCTGGAGTCGGACGGGTCGCTGTGTCCCGGTGTAGAGTTATCGGGCCATTGTCATCCGATTTCACAGTATCGGATCATGGCGATTCTAGCTGTGGATGCCAGGTTGTGGTTGTGGAGATAAAAGGTCCCACTGCGGTACGGAGGCTCATCCGATCTGTCCTGTCAAGAACGCTCAGAGTTTACGCTGAGATGTCCAGGACAAACCCACCGACAGATGATTTAGTCCTCTAAGGTTTTTCCGAGCTTCTATAGTATCTCTAGCTCCCTAGTTCATATTTCCAATGATGCTTGAGTTTTCTGGCCCCCCGTGACAGTGGCGTATTCGGCTACCTCATGCTTACATCCTTTCCCGCGTGTAGGGACATTTTCCCGTTTGTGCAAATGATCACCGTAGCCCCACATGCAGCTAGCAGTTGGGGCCCGGTCTCGGCTGCTGGATCGGTCATGTTCAGCGAATCGCGAGGCCGTCACTTGAAGTTCGGTAGCTCAGCCTCGTTGAGCTGCCGGGTTGGTTGGCCGTTGACAGCCTAAGCCGACCCTGAATTCGTTCTGGACAACCCCTGAAAAGTGCAAGGTGAACGCGCCTCACCGCAAGGTCCTTCTTCCAGGCCAACGACGGCCCGTTGTTTTTCCAAACTGAACAGCAGTGACGCGCAGCTCCCTGCACACTCGCCCTGCTGTAGTTGTCTTCTCCATTGAACACCCTTTCGTCCTCACGCTTCGCCGTTGCCGTAACCTTCCGTCATCCATCCGATCAAGCCTCCGTCCTGCAAGTATATACAACAGGTACTCAGCGACAGACCGGCGGACCAACGCGGTTCAGAATCAAGGCGCACGTCGACGATGGCGGCGCAACAGCACGATGCCGGGCCACCCGCGAACGGTGCGCCGACGCAGCCGCCCTCCAAATCGGAAACCGCTACGCCAAAGTTGAACAATGAGGTGGAGCTCGGCAACATGGTTGGAGAGTCTGCGCAGAACGACATCATGCAGATGGCAAGGGTTGGGGACATTGCCGGCATGGAGAAGCTGTTCGAGACGAGCGAGTACGATGCAACCTACACAGACGACGAGGGCATCACCCCGTTACATGTATGCTCATGACTTGACCTGACACGGCCATCTCGCTGACAATCCTCCGTTCAGTGGGCCGCCATCAACAACCAGTACGCCATGTGCAAGTTTCTGATCGAGCGCGGCGCCCCGATCAACAAGAAGGGCGGAGAGAGCGTGGCGACGCCGCTGCAATGGGCCGCCCAGCGCTGCCACTACTACACCGTACATCTGCTCCTCCAACACGGCGCCGATCCCCTGATCACCGACGCCCAGGGCTACAACACGCTCCATATCAGCACCTTTAACGGAAACCTCCTCCTGATTATCTTGCTGCTCCACCAGGGCATCCCAGTCGACGTCGAAGACGCCTACGGCCACACCGGTCTGATGTGGTCCGCCTACAAAGGGTATCCAGCCTGTGTGGATGTCTTTCTACGATGGGGAGCCAGCGTTCACGCGAAGGACGAGCAAGGGTTTACAGCACTGCATTGGGCGCTGGTCAAGGGAAGCTCGGGCTGCATACAGAAGATCATCGAATACGGCGCAGACCGGTTCGCCAAGACGACGACGGGCAAGACGCCGTCGATCACTGCAAGGGAGCTCAACACGGCGGCGGCGTGGCACAAGGCGCTGTACGAGTGCGGCTACGACGAGGAAGGAAACCCTGTCGTCCCGAGCTGGCCGGGGGCGAGCTACCTGCTAAAGGACAGGAGGGGATTCACGACCAAGTTCTTCTTCTTGTGGCCGTTCGTGCTGGTGTGGGCGACGATAACCCTCTTTGCGCGCATGCCCGTGTATGCGGGCATTCCGTTTGGGCTGCTGGCTGCGTACACGGCGCAGTGGGTGGGTAAGCAGCTCCTTACCTATGCGCCGCCAGACATGAGGCAGTTTGAGAAGACGGTACGTCCACCCAATATGTCGGCTGCTCTCGGGTTTTTGCTGACCTCCTCGCAGCCTTGGATGGCGGGCATCTTCGCCGCATCGCTATCTTTGGTGGGTCTAAATTGGCTTTTCACGGTCTTCCCAGGCACTGCGTTTGGCGATGGTGAGTGTTTCCCTAGTTTGGAAACCGTGTCGTGTTGCTAATCGCTCGTAGATGGGACGTGGTTGTGGAATTTTCTGTTCGCCGTCTTCTTTGCCCTTACCGCCTTCTTCTACACCAGATGCATGGTCGACGACCCAGGCTTCGTGCCAAAGCTCAACGGCATTGCCGAGCAGAAGGCAGTGATCGACGGGCTGATCAGCCTGTGGAAATACGACGAAGCGCACTTCTGCGTGACGTGCATGATTCGGACGCCCCTACGAAGCAAGCACTGCCGTAGGTGTCAGCGCTGCGTGGCCAAGCATGACCAGTAAGTCGCTGAGCAGGCTCGGAAGCATGCGGCTAACCATGTACAGTCACTGCCCCTGGGTCTACAATTGCATCGGCGTCAACAACCACCGCCACTTCTTCATCTACCTCATCAGCCTCACCCTCGGCGTCCTCGTCTACGATATGCTTACCTATCGCTGTTCGTCCCACTCCAACCCCTCTTTTCCCTTGTATACACCACTAACCTCCTCCGCCAGATTTCTCCACCGTAACACCCATCGCCCCCGACGAATGCGCCATCCTTGCCCCGTCCCTCTGCCGCGTCATCAACGCCGACGCCTACAGTCTCCTTCTCGCCATCTGGGCCTCGCTGCAGCTCACCTGGGTTAGCATGCTCCTCTTTGTCCAGTTCATCCAGATCAGCCGCGCCATGACAACCTACGAAAATATGTTTGGCGTCAACCTCCGCGCCGCCGCGTCCCTCGCGAGCGCCTTTACCTCCACCGGCGCCCCGCTCGACCCGTCCACGGCCGCGCCGCCCGGCGGGTCCGACGTCGGCCCGCATGCCCCGCCCGGGCATCACCACCACCACGGCGGTGGCTTCCTGAAGACGTGGGGCCGGCTGTTGGGCGTCGACACGTTTATTGAGACGGCACGCGGCAGGGGCGCCGCGGCTGGGGGGAGGCGGAGGGAGGCCGGGAGCAGGAATCCGTTTAGTAGGGGGTGTATGGCGAATTGTAGGGACTTTTGGTGCGATCCGGCGCCGGTGTTTGGGAAACGGGAGACTGGGGCCGCGGTGTTGGGCGGCGTGCCGGTGAATTATACTGAGATGTACGAGAGTCCGGCGGTTATGGATGTGTTGAGGGTAGGAGGAGGAGGGAGGAGGGGGGCGTATGAGGCTGTAGCCGGGGAGGAGGTTTAGGCGGATGGGTGAAGATACTGATGAGCTCATGATGGTTGTGGCATGATGCGTTATGTACGAGGTGCCGTGTTTAAATGGCTGGTTGCGTCGTTGCTGCTGAAGAAGGCCTGGAGTCTGGAAATTCTGCGTATAGAAGTGGGATTGTTTGCGGACTGCGGTATGATTTCGGGCCATGAGCAAAGGTCTGGTGTTATCGGACGTTTGGACGGAGATAATGGGCTATCCCATTTTTGATCCCAAATAAATAATCCTAACACCTCATCGCCCTGTCGCCTATACCAACAGCTTCGGAATGTCTCCATCGACTACAGATGGACAAATATCCGGTATCCGTGCGACGTCGGGCAGGGCCTACTGCCAACGGTGGTCCAGTCGGCATCCAGATTCTCTCCACATGGCTGGCATTGGTTCGCATGGTACTTGGGTGAGAAATGGTCGCATCTGTTAGTAAGCAGCAGGTTTATCCGTATTCAGGAACGACAGCACAAATGGGAGTGTGTGTGCCCTCCTGACGGCATCGCCAAGAATGCCCCGGCTTATTAACGCGTGTAAGACCACTGCGGATGCTTACACAGCAGCCAAGATGCAATGGAACCCCAACAGGGGTGCGTGTGAGCTTGGGATACTTGGCCGGTGATATTATTGATGGACGGCCTAAACTCCGCCTGCGGAGTCGATATTCCGCTCATCGAATCGACACGGCTCGGTCCTTACTATGACTTGTCCCGGAAGAATATATATTGGTATGGGTTGAATTCCAAGGACGACGACCTCCAGCAAGGCCTCATTCACGGACATTCCGGGTTACATCTAGTCCAGCCAGCCAACATGCGCGTGCCGTCATTCTCTATTCTATCGACCGCCCTGCTCCTCGTCGGAGGCTCAGTGGCTGGGTGCTATGGGAAGCCTAGCACCTGCCTCGACGCCTCGATTGTTGCACATACCGGCACGCCGGTTGGCAAGGAAGTCAAGCACGGCAACCGTAAGCTGGATCAGAACTCAGGCCAATCCTAAGCTAACTCGCCTCTTAGTTACGCTTTACATCTCCCAGCCGGACAAGAAGAATGCCCGCGCCAAGGCCAGAGCCGGCGCAGCGGTCCTCCTCTTGACCGACGTTTTTGGCCTCGCCCTGCCCGAGAACAGGCTGTCTGTCGAATCTCTCTCCGCTTAACATGTCATGCATCTGATACTAACTCCTCCCTCAGACTGGCCGATAGTTACGCCCGTGCTGGCTATCTCACCGTCGTGCCCGACCTCTTCAACGGCAGCCCAGCCCCAGGCGACATCAACGTGCCCGGTTTCAACACGACCGAGTTTCTCGCGCAGCACGGCCCCTCGGTCACGGACCCCATCATCGCGGCCACCGTCTCGTACCTGCGCAGCAAGCTGGGCGTGATCCGCATCGCCGCGCCGGGCTACTGCTTCGGGGGGCGCTACGCCTTCCGCTTCCTGGACGACGACGCGCCCGCGGGCGGCGTCGACGTCGGCTTCGCCGCGCATCCCAGCCTGCTAGAGGCCGGCGAGATCGCGGCCATCCGGGGACCGGTGTCGATCGCGGCGGCGGACAACGATAACCTGTTTGATGCGGCGGCGAGGGCGGCTGCCGAGAAGGTGCTCGCCGAGAAGCCCGAGAAGGTGCCGTACCAAGTGAATCTGTACTCTGGCACGAGCCACGGGTTTGGCGTGCGCGTCAACCTGACAGATCCGCAGCAGAAGTATGCCAAGGAGCAAGCTTTCTTGCAGGCGGCCAGGTGGTTTGATCACTCGTTTGGGCTGGAGTAGGGGGTCATGGTTGGGAGGTCGTCGCCCGTCCATGTGATCCTTAGTGGACTAGGACGTGGCAGGGCAGAGCCTCCAGCGTTTGCAATCAATTCGTGTTGATGCTGTTGGGGCGTCATGATTGTGATGTGGACTACCTTATGATTGATAGCAACGGGTTGCTTCAGTGACCAGGCGGCGGTGCTTGCTTGAGCCCTACAGGCCGTTCATATATGGTCACCGGGTTGCCCCAGGTGTATGAGAGTGCGTCAAAGATGAGACCTTGGTTCTTGAAATCAGCCGTGGTAAGGGAGCAGCGAATTTCGGAGGGCGGCGATGGCAGAACTTGAACCAAACGGATGCTGGTAGGGGTCGGTAAGGGGTCTTTTTTGAAATCGTCAGATCCACCATCGTCGGAAACTTAAAACTGAACGATGAACTGACGTTGGACGAAATTTTACAAGTGGATGTGATAGGACTTGGATGAGTTGGGCGGAGATGCAAAGAGAGAAACCCCGTGAAGATGAAGTCACTACCTCCTGCTCAGGCAAAGCCGCAAAGGTGTGGTGCGCCTGCTGCGCCTTCCCTCTGAACGATGAGCAATGGCTGATCGATCTTTTCGTGCCGGCTGTTGCCTGGTGAGTGCGGCTAATGATGCCTAACGAAACAGACTTTCCGACGAATCCTTTTCTGGATCCGAGAAAAACACCAATATATTTGATCACAGCCACGCCTCACCAGCGGTACCCTCTTGAACCGACGCCTTGCCTTCCAACCGCATTGCCATACGATCAGCCGATTTTCTGGAGATCTATTCTGACATGGCCACAAGCACTGCAGCGGGGAAGGCCCACGTATTGAATGAGTGCTCGCATGGCTTTTGTCCCACCTGCAATACGCTGGACTCACGAGTGCAGTGGCTCAAGGCAGGCTCAACAACAGAAACGAGGTTAAGTGGAGCAAAGATTTACTTGTTCACATTTAAGAGACGGACTGATGCTAAGACCAGGCTACGGCGGCGTCAGCCAAACTTGATGTAGGGGCCGAAGGGATTCGGAGGCGCAGACGCTTATCAGCTTTGCTAGCGCTTGAACTTGGCCTAGATAGCTACAACCGTACAGTAGCTGTACTAGTCGGCGAAACTGTTAGACGCAGCGGTTGAATATGCCCTGGACCAACCCGGGAATCTGCTTGCCCAGTTAAGTAATATATGGTATGGACCTTGGTTGAACGCTTGAATCGCTCGCACCGAGCAAGCAGAACCCGAGGCTCGGGGTAAGTCACTCAAACAACATTCGTGTCCTGCCCGGGTCTGTTCTTAGATGCAGAGTAACGCTGTGTATGTACATTACAATCAGCCACGGACGTCGTGCTACCCGACTCTGAGCTGTCGTGTATCCTATCGCGGAGGCTTGTTCTCAGACATCAACTTCAAGTTTTTAACAAAATCTCCGAGACGATCGACGACGGGAGATGAACCAAAATAATGTATTGCGATTGAAAGCCGTACTATCTACGCCTGTCCCGTCTATGTCCGTCATTATGAATATGTCATCAGACACTACGATCCTGCGGCTTGTGTGACGTGACGTCTCTGCCCCGGACCGGCCGTGCCATGCCTGTAATCAGGCTCTCTTCAGCACGATCGTTTCCCTCAGATGCCGAACGAGGACCACTTCCCAGCGGCTACCACCGCCACGAGCAAAAGAGGAAATAATGGGTAATGTACAGGTTATACGCGTTGAGCACAATCAGCGGGATGGTGTGGTACCATTCGAACCCGGTCAGGACGCGGTACGTCACGGCCGACACCATCCCCCCGACCGAGACGATGGTCCACAGCCAGCAGAGGATGCGCATGTTGCGGTACTTGTTGCTCTTGTGCGCTTTCTTGTCGCCCGACGCGGCCCACAGCAGCTCGATGCCGAGCAAGCGGTCTTTGATGGCCGTCAGGTAGGCATACGACTGCACCACCATGACGTGCTGTACGTTGAAGCCGTACTTGGCCTTGGCCCAGAAGCGGAAGAGGAGTGAGCCGTAGATGATGGACGGGATGGCAAACGCCAGATTGTAGTACTTAAACCATTCCGGCCTGAAGTACAGGAGGAGGGTACCCGGGATCGGCGAGATGAAGATGCCGAGCGAGACGGCCGAGTAGTACAGGAGGCCTGGTAAAGTCAGCTGAAGTGCTCGTTCGACTGGATCTGACAAGGCCTACCGCAGAGGTAGCAAATCTTTTGCATGAGGGTCAGATTTGATACCCAGAAGTGCTTGGTGGTGAGCAGCGTGGTGCTGCCCCGTGCCCAGCGCATCTGCTGCGAGAAAAAGGAACGCGGTGTGTTGGGGCAGATGCCCGTCGCCAGACACAGCGGCACGTACTTGACCTTCCAGCCGCGGTCAACAGCCCCGAACCTGATATCGGAACATCAGCAAATCACTCAACCCTTGATGTCCATGTGAGACTCGGACTCACCCAGTATGAACATCCTCCGAGAAGCCAATCTCGGCGGTCCCGCCAACCTCCTCCAGCGCCGCCCTCCTATACACGGCATTGCTCCCCACGCAGATGGAGGCCCCCCACTTGTTCCGATTGACCTGCACGACGCGGTAGAACAGCTCCTGCGTGGCCCCCGCACCCTGCTCGACCCAAGTCTGGTCATCCGTCACCCGGAAGTACTGCGGACTTTGCACGATAGCCGTCTTGTCATCGGCCATGTGCTCGACGACCAGCTCTCGCAAGAAATCCGACCGGGGGCAAAAGTCCGCATCAAAGATGGCAAAGAAGTCGCCATCTGTGCGCGCAAACGCCCAGCGGAGATTGCCCGCCTTCCTCAGTCGCGGCCGGTCGTCGCGGACAATGTAGTTGAACCCATACTGCGCCGCCAGCGCCCGGACGGCCACCGAGTCCCCGTCGTCGAGCACGTACACCTTGAGCTTGTGGGCAGGCCAGTCGAGCGCAATGATGTGCTTGTACGTGTTCTCGAGGATCTCAAGCGGTTCCGAGCAGCAGGGCAAATAGACGTCCACTGTGGGCGCGGTCTTGTCATTGATGGGGAACTGCGCGGCAATCTCCTTGTGGCCGTCGTAGTCCCAGTCGCGGCCCACGACGCCGACAAAGTAGGAGATCATGAGGTAGACGTTGAGAAAGCCCACAAAGACGCCGTACCACGAAAAGACGGGCGAGCTGATGGCGAAGAGCCACATGCCTGCCGACAGCGATAGGAAGGAGAATACGCCAAAGATGTAAAGCGGGATGCGGTTGGTGTGGATGTACTTGAGCTTCTCCTCGTCTGTGGGACCGGTGGGAAAGACGAGGCCTGGTTCCTCGCGGGGGCAGTACGTCCGCCGAAAGGCATCGCAGCTGCGCTTGAAGGGGTTGCGGCTCTTTTTAGCGGAGGTTGATTCTCCCTCTGCTGCTGCACCACCGCCCTTCTCGGGGTCAGAGTAAGCAGCGGCCGGCGACGCAGCCCCTCGCTCGACGTCGTCGTCTGAGCTGGAAAGCTGGCCCATCTTCTCATTCAATACTTCCTTCTGCCGAGGGGCTGGAGCCTGAGTCTGTTGTCAGTCACTGAAGGGGTGCATGGTAATTGTGAGCGACTTACAATAGCATCCACGTCGCTCCTCAGTGCTGCCGGTTGGGGCCTTGTCACCACAGAGCCAGAGAGGGATGCCGGGTTCTGATACCGCCCATTAGCACAGTGGACAACCTCCCGAGCGCCGGGCAACATACGAGGGAGGTCCTCGACACCGCAGCCGGCGACGATGCCTCGGAAGGATCCCTAAACGGATCCCGACTCTCACTGCTCGATGGAATGCTCCGTTGCGAGCCCGGTGTCCCGGGCCGGGACGAATTAGCGATTGAGGCCATCCAGGGCAGCTATTCCAGACAGGCTTATCCTGAAAGAACGACAGTTGCTTGCTTGCCAGAAGGAGCGTCTCTTTTAGGTGGCTACTAGCGGGACGCGGAAGGAAAGTGTGTGACGACTTTGACGCACCCGCGATATAAGGACATGGCCGGGCAGAAAACAGGGGCCAAAATCACCAGCCGACGATCCAAGGTTGCGGTGTTTGTCGTGTCGGCGGGACACCGGCCTCGGCTGCACAGTGATCTGCCCGAATGGGAAACCAGGGCAGGGGTGATTCAGCCCGCCCTCATTGAAGAGACAGGATAATCGCCATGCTAGGAAAGCCCAGGTCGTTGTCCACTGGGCGACCGATTGCACCGAGACCCAATCTGACGAGCCCGAGATGTTGCCCAGCCTACGGTTGTCGAGAGGCCTGAACACGCAAAAAAGAGGAAAAGAAAGCCCGTGATCGACATGTATAAGTCGTACACCGCAGGTACCTGTCTCAGTCCTGGTTTCTGAAATGGGATAGGCGGCCAGCCGCAAGTGGATCCTCGATCAGAACAGCAGTACAACTGAGGCTCCAACGATGCGGATGATCGACACGCCAGACAGCCACGACGCTTGGATCCGTGCCGCCAACGACGCCTCCGACGATACCGCCTCCGACGATACCGCCTCCGACGATACCGCCTCCGACGGAGTGCAGCCCGTCGGGGTCTGTGCAAGGACGAGGGTTGGGGCAGGTCCGGGCAGCACATTCACGCCATATCGCGACGACGAGAAAGTGACGTTCCCCGCGGCATAGTACGTTTCGCTCCCAAACCCGACGGCCCCCACATGGGACGCAGGAGATACAAGCCCGTTGCGCCAGAGATAATTGAGAAGGGGTGATACATCATCCGCGAAGCTGGTCTCGTTCGACCCGGCAACCCATGTGAAGACGGCCGTGCCTCTCTGGTTCTTTCCGTGGTACAGGACGCTGCGGCAAGCGCTTGTCAGCAAAAGGAGATCGTGGTGACCGGGGGGTCCTGATGCAAGGTACAGTACAATTCGGTGTGACCAACTGTCACCTTTGCGCGGTACGACTCGATTCCGCCGTAGCCCAAAGGTTGTGCATAACCAACCTTGCCCAACCAGATCATGATCTCAGTCTCGGCTTCTGTCTCGTTCTGGGCGTTATCGGGATTGCGATCGGCGAAGATATCGAAGGCGGTGTTCGCTGACACGTCAATGCTTGCCAAGCCGGACCAGTCGATGCTTGGCACTGGCCACGGCGTCGATCCCGGGCCCATGGCCCACTGGGCCGACAGTGTAAATGCCGAGATGTTGGACAGGGGTACCGGGAGCGTGGGATCCGTTAATTTGACGTGGGGGTACGACTTGACCGACTCCGGGCCCGACGACCACTTCCAGGTCGCATCGAAGGCCGGCGGTGAGTCCCGGACCTGATAAAACCCCGTCAGCATAAACGGTTTGGCGCGTTTGGGCAAGCGTGCGGCTGATCACTAACCGCAACGCAGCTAAAACCATCACCATCATCGTTCCAGGCGTTGGGGACATCTGCTTTCAAGTTAGCTCGGCCTTCTCTTACTGGTTAACGTTAGGGCCAGTTTGGTATCTTACATATCAAAGCGTTGTCACGGCTTGTATAGCTACCAACGTTGCAAAGCTTTTCATCGTATGCGGCGAGGGTCCATGTAGCCAACATGGCGATGATGTGGATGGGAGAACTAGTGTATCGCATCGTGAGTAAATCGCAGGGTGGTACGGCGAAGAGCATGCAAAGAGAAACCAGAGTTGACCTGCGTCATTCCGCCGCCGGTTTTCCATTCATAAAGCCTTGAGCGCCGGTTGCACTGCCTTCAATGCCACAATCCATTTGATTTGGTCGCCTCGGAAGCTGACGCGGCACGCAGCGCTCCTGTGAGCACCCATTCCTGGGGTACTCCGTGTGCGACTGAGAGTGGAGGTCGCCTAACAGGAAACCAGGACTGGTGATGTGCGTGAAATGCCATCCAAGCGCCACTTACGTGGGTGTTGGGACGGAGTCCGGCTCGAGACGATCCTCGACGACGGTTCCGGTGCAGATGCAAGTATCCGGGAGGTTCAGTTCACACCGCGTCAGGCTCCTGAGCCACAGTCCCAAGGTGTCAGGGCTGATCTGCCTGCAGGGGTGGCGGTATACACTTGTAGAACACGACCGGATCTGAAGACATCTGCAAGGTCCCAAGGAGCGCTGCAGAATGATTGACGCCTCTATCAGTGGCAACCCTTGCCAAGACCGATCCAAGCTTGCGCCTGTGGTGCAGATCGGCGTGGAAGCAGCCGGCTGAGGCTGAAAATCTCCTGGTACATCTCGAGCGACACGTCCAAGTCTCTGGAGATCTGCGTACCAGGAGATAGATGTCTCTGCAGTGCGGGCACCGTGGCGCAAGATTCGGGCCTTTACGGCGCCATTGCCCCCCCCCCCCCCCCCAACTCTCTAGTTCGCGTGTGAGTCTCCGAGTAGTTGCAATGACGCCACAGACTTGCGGCCTCATCAGTGAACAGCAACACCGGTAGTTGGGCAGCGAGATTGTGGATCGCTCGAAGAAACCGGTTTGGGCCGCAGAGATTGACAGAACCAGGCTGAAGAATGATGCCCTCGTGAACGAGCATGTTGAAATTGGCGCTAAACATGCGGTGACGACGTGTCTTGCTCCTTGGCCACCAACGAAGCGCTTTCGGCTGTCGGGGTTGCCGATGATCGTGATAGCTCGGGATGGAGGTTTCAGCCAACGACACGGGAACTGGGGAAAAGTTGGGAAGCCGGGCATGGCACACGATTGCAGGGGTGTTCGCTCCTTTCGAGGAGAGTGTTATATACCCTCGCTCTTCAGCCATGCCGAAGCTCATGCCGCTGGAACCTTTTCGTGCAGGAGGCCGCCGTATTGTCGGATCCACAGCAGGAGAAACACGTCCCCGAAAAGAATAGGTGTGCGTCCCGAAAGCCGGAACCCGACCGTCGAGGCTAGCGGCCATGGGTACTGTTCACCATCACCAGCATTCAGGATCGGCTGCCCTGTCGATGCGTGGCCATCTGGGCAGGTCGTTCCCAAGCTCCCATTCTATTGCGTCGACAGCCAGCCCGGGGGCGTCGACGCCGAACTCGTGGTCGGCAAATGAATGGCTTCGAGGCACACCCAACACGTCGCCGCCGAGTTCAGGGCTGGGGTCTCCGGAGCTCAGCGCAAAGCTGCTAGCAGAAGACGGCAGCGTGTCGCCAGTGGATGGGTCCCTGGACGGCCGTATCATACCTGCGGCAAAGAATATCTGCTTCGTTGGTGCGGGGTTCGTAGGTATGGTGAGCGTGTGGTCGTGTCAACTTATAGGATAAGCTGACAGCGCAACAGGTGGCCCAACTGCTGCCGTAATTGCCTACCATAATCCGCAAATCCTTGTCAACGTCGTCGACTTGAATGAACAGCGGGTAGCTGCATGGAACTCGGCACATCTTCCCATCCACGAGGAGGGTTTGTTAAAGGTGGTGCGCATTGCTCGGGATGGTACACTCGACACCATCGTCTCCCTGTCTCGTCTTGCCCGCCCGGTAGAGGTCAAAGCCCGCCAACCCAATCTTGTCTTCTCAACGAATGTAGTTGAGGCCATTGCAGAGGCTGACATCATCTTCATCTGCGTTAACACACCCACCAAGACGCAGGGGCTTGGAGCAGGCTCCATGGCCGATGTCAGCGCCGTTGAAAGCGCCAGCCGGACGGTTGCGAAGCACGCCAAAAATGGGGCCATTATCGTCGAGAAGAGCACGGTGCCATGCGGCACAGCTCGGATGATCCAAGACATCGTAAGTTCTTCCAAAGCTAGCGCAGGTGTCAAAGCGATGCTGATGTGATTTAGCTCCGCCATTACCGCCCTGACACCAACTTCGAAGTACTGTCGAATCCCGAATTCCTAGCCGAAGGAACCGCGATCGAAAATCTCATGCACCCAGACCGGATTCTTATTGGAAGCACCCGAAGCCTTGCCGGCCTGCAAGCCGCGGCTGTGTTGAAGGACGTGTACGCGGCATGGGTGCCGACTGCCCGCATCGTGACCGTCAACACCTTCAGCAGCGAGCTCGCCAAGCTGGTGGCAAACACGATGCTCGCGCAACGCATCAGCAGTATTAACGCCGTGAGCGCCATGTGCGAGGAGGTTGGCCTCGGTGCCGATGTGGACGACGTGAGCCTTGCCATCGGGAAGGACGGGAGGCTGGGGCCAAAGTTCTTGCAAGCCGGAGTCGGGTTCGGAGGGTCGTGCTTCGAGAAGGACATCCTCAACCTCGCGTACCTCGCTCGGGAGCTGCATCTTGACGTCGTCGCCGATTACTGGTTGGCTATTCTCAAGGTCAATGAAGACCAGCGTCATCGGTTCGCTCGCAACGTCGTCCGCGAGCTCAACGGCTCCCTCCGTGGAAAGAAGATTGGCGTACTTGGGTTTGCCTTCAAGGATGGGACCAACGACACTCGGAACAGCATCGCGGTGCACATCATCAAAGACCTGGCGTCGGAGATGCCGCAGGAGATCGCCGTTTTTGACCCGGGCTGCGCCCCGGATGACATCCTCGACGAAATCCAAAAGATTGGTCTCAGTCAAGTGCAGCTGGACAGAGTCAAGATCTGTTCAAGCTGGAGAGACTGTGTGCAGGACGCCAGTGCGCTCTGCATCCTGACGCAATGGAAACAGTTTCGAGGGCAGCAGTTGGGCAATACCGGGGGAGCTGCGGGCAAGGCGTCCAACCCGATGGGAAACGGGCTTGCCGCTCACGCGCAGGACGCCTGTTTCAGCGAAATGGGTATTGTGGGCCTGGAGAAGTTATCCTGGCAAGAGGCCACGACTCCTTCAGAAGATCCCCTTAAAAGACTCAAACCGCTGCCGCCGTGTCCAGCAGACTGCAGCCGCTGCGGGGCCAGCCCAAACATGGTGCAGATGCACGAGGCGGTGGACTGGGTTGAAGCCGCGGGGATGATGCAAGAACCACGTTGGGTTTTTGATGGACGTAACATCGTCAACCATATCGAGCTTCAGAGCCTGGGCTTCAGGGTAAAAGGAATTGGGAAAGGGTTCCATTCGTCTTAGGCGTTGCATAAATTTCAAGGTTGGGTATCGCGAGGGCGTTAGGGGTTTCAAGCACTGGTACATCCCGTTGTGTCGCGAGCTCCTAATCGCGAGAGACCTGTCAGTATCAAGATTATAATACAACAGCTATCCGTACAGCTCTCTCCGAAGAGCATCGCACCACCGATGCCAGGCCCTCCAGGGGCTTGACTCACCGCGAGGCGCGTGCCTGATAGTTCAGCGAGTCCATTCGATCGAAGTCAACCTCCCGTTGCAGTGCCACGGAACTGGACTGGCCGATAAAAGGTAACTTGATCTGTTGCGCATGAAGTTCGGCGTACCGGAATCATGCCATCTTGAAGTTCCAGCCCGAAAATTCATCTTGCGGAATGTCCGGTTTGTTGAACAGCAGCAAAAGGCAAACTGTGATCATGAGCATGGGTTTTAGGGAGCCGCGTTGGGTGCCCCACATAGCTCAAGTTACGCACATTGATTGGCCCTGGCTTACTCCAGTTCCACTTTTTAGCCCTCAATACCCTTTCCTAAACCGAGACGGCAGATCAACAATCCCTTTCCGTCGCACACAAACCGCGCGGCTTTGAGACGCAGGCCGACGGCACGCTGCGCCCTCCTTCCTGATGACCAGATGCAACAACCAGTAGCAACAGCAGTCATTTTTACGGCACTGATGTCTCTCATTCAGAACCATTAACGTATTTGATGAGGCTGCGTAAAAGCCGACAGGCTCATTTTGTTCCGATGCGGACAATGACTTCCATGGGTCAACCACCCCACTTTTGTCTGGGTTGCATTTCCCCGGCGGAGAACCTGGCTCTCACATCGAATATGTGTCTTCGACATCAAAGTTTCTGTCGGGTCGGGATCCATCCGCTGCCGGTGTACCAATTCGCGAACATGACCGCTTCGCATGGGAGCCGGAAACATCACCAAGCGCCCACGATTCCTGAAGTGTACACAGCGGTTCTGCGAAGATACGTCCGCGCACCATTCATCGATACGCGCCGTCTTGTCTGCAACTAGGACGCCAGCTTTGTTTTGGCACTTTTGCATTGTGGGACGGCATCAGGCAGACACACATCAGAGAGATTCAGGCCCGGTGCTCATGGCATATTGATTGAGCACACCATGTGGATTCTTGCTCAAGAGGAGTGAGAAGAGGAGTGGCAATCTTCGTATTGCCGTGGTTTGCGTAACTCGACGACTTTCCTTACCGAGGCGAGCGCTCATGGTGATGCGCCTTCATCGAATTTAGGTACGTGGCACTTACACCAGGGCCAGCTTAGTGATGAAATCTGCATTGAGAAATTCTACACGTGAAGGTTCGCGCGAGGCAGATGTGGTGGCAAGGGCGATCATAGGGAGCGATATCCGCCGAAGTGGTCATTTGAGGCTCAGCGGCTCCGACGTCTCGGTGTCCGGGAACAACACCGGCGGCAGTGTTACAGTTTCGTTCATCACTTGGACAATTCCTCGATGGCTCCTCGCTGGTTTTCGCCCGTCAACATGGGGGTGCCAGATTGTCCCTCCACCGAGGCTACCACTGAGATGCACACGGATCGAAGCTCAGAGTGGGAGAGGCCATCTGGTGGCTGTGCCACCCGATTCGTGTTTGTGACAATCAAAACAACGGTTCTCAGCCAGATGACGTCGTGCGATCCCCTTCTAAAACTCAGCCTCGATGCGGATCCAGAGACTTCTGCTGCTTGATGACTTGCATTGCCGCTCTTGCATGCAGTACGTTGAAATGCCGGTTCCCACTTGGGCCTCGAGGCCCAGTCCGAATTTGACGCTGGCCTGGAACGGGAGGGCGGGTGAGGCCGGAGTTAGGGCGCCAGAGTGTTCCGTGCCTCAGCTACCTCTCCAAGTACATACCTAAGGCATTGTACGTTACAAGGTGAAGCTGCAGGCTTGGCAAGCCGCCACATCAACCCAAAGGAACACAACCAACAGACAAACCCGGTGGCACAGCAAACATAACTTGATGAGCGTATGGCAAATCGTTCGGTGAAGAGGGCGGAAAGCAATTTGAAGTCAGTCTGGCGACACGGTAACTTTTTCAGGTTGGACAAGCGCACAGGCTGGCCGCCCTGCTGGTTGCATGTGTTTTGCTAGTCGCTTCGACAGCGATAACGGTGCAGCGTGGACTTCGACCACGACGGGCCCACCAGCACCTCAGCCGGTTTCTATTTTTTGCAGACAAAGTTTCGTGTTTTCGGCTCCAGTCCGCTGGGTGCGCCGCAGACGCCTCACAGCCAGTGGGTTACCTCACCCGGAGTCCCGTTTCATGTACCTCCCAACATCTGGCGGCCAGCAACACTGATGAGAGGAGCGGGGATGGTGGGGTGGGCAAGGGAGTGCGGGAGCATCACAGGACCCCTTCCTTGCCTTGTCGGCCCTCTACACACAAGAACAACCTATCAGGGTCACCCGCCCAACTCAGCCTTGGAGAGATGACGCTTCATTGGCATCCGCCATCCACACTCACATCGTGCAAGCTGCATGTGTTCCGTGGGCTCACCCCGGGGTTCCAGAGAGGCGGCGAAGGCAAGCATGCCTTCCTGCTGCGTCATGGTCTGCCACACGCCGGAAGGGGGTGTCCACGCAGATCGCGAGCGGACGCCGTGTTGCAGAGATGGCGAGCGGGAGCTAGCCTGAGGGCTGGGAGTCTCACCCATTATCGCAGGTTCACTCTCACCTCTATTAAACAGAACCGGCCGCCTCATCCTTGGGTCGTCGGGCCCAGCTGTTAACCGCCCTAGCCAGCCCACTCCAGCCGGACCCCGCAACAGATACAACTGTCACCGCCCAGCCCGCCCTCAAACGCGGTCTCTTACAAACACCGCCAGGTCTGTAGTCAACATCGTGCGGTATATCTGTTCTCCAACGATCCTCATCCTTGCTAGCTTCCACTCAGCCGGTCTCCTTCGATGTCCTCATGTCGTTGATTCATATCAGACGACATTCCCACGACTGCACCGTCTCGGATACGGCTGACTGACAGGAGTTCACCCGTACGCTGTCCGCTGGCCACATCGACAAACACACCACTTAAGACAGGAGCATTGTTCGGGGCAGACTTATCATCTGCCTCATCCTGCTGCCAAAGGTGCAGGGCACTGCTCTGGCGCCAGGCTCTCCTCAGAACCCTCACTCTGACGACTGCTGTTCTTTGTTCGAGTCCACGCCGGCAAGATGTGCCTGACCAAGGTTTACTACAACACCTACGCGGACGGGGCGCAGGACATCACCGAGAAGAACTACCCCTGCAGGGATGGCAGAAGCTGCTCCCGTCCCGACGTGCGCAAGTATGAACGCAAGTTTCCCTTTACCAAGCTGGGCGATGTCCAGCCGGAGTCTCACAGGAGCCTCTCGGAGCGCCAGCCGACCCCATATTTCTCCGGCCACACACCTCGAGGCTTCAAGTCGCCCTCACCTTCAGGCAAGCGCGACTCCGGCGTCTACATGAGCGGTGCCATCCCCAGCAATCACCACGACTACCACGATCCTTACGGCGACTACGACGCCTACGACGGCCACCACTCGTCCTCCCGGCACGACCGCCACGAACGCGGCCGCGAGCCCCGCCTCAAGCGGTTCTCCACCACGCCTCACATCGTCTACCTGGACCGCGACCGCGACATCAAGTCCTCCCGCTCCCGCTCTCACTCCAACAGCCGCGACTACTCGCGCGACATCCCGCTCGGTCTGGTTCCGCTCGCAGACGAATACGGCCGCCGCCAGTCGTCCCGCTCCCGCTCCCTCGAGAGTAGTTACGACCACAATAGCGGCATGTACTACCGCCGGCGCACCGACGATCCCCAGGGATACGCCGTCATCGACGACCAGGACGAGCGCCGCCGCCAGCGCCGCGAGCAGCAGCGACGCATGTCCACATCCAGCTACCACCTGGACCCGTCCTCCTCGTCTAACCCACGCGTGTACTACGATGCCTACGCGGCGGCATACATCCCGCGCCGCGCGTCCACGGTCGTGCACCACAGCGACGGGTCCATCTCGACCGGATCTAGCTCTGGGGCCAAGACAAAGCATCTCCGCTGGGAGGACCAGGTGCGCGCCAAGCGGGAGAGGCAGAACGCCGAGATTGCGAGCCGGCCCGGTTCATCTTCGTATTCTGGCGAGGTGAAGGGTATTCTGAAGCACTCTGCAGCGGGAGACGGGAGGGGGAAGGGGAAGGGGAAGGTGGTGGATGATGATATTGCTGATTTGCGGAGGGCGGTCGAGAGGATGGAGATTCCCCGGGGACGGGACAGGGACCCTAAAAGAGGGGATGAGTGGTTGCGGGGAGGGGGGTATGGGCAGGATTATGCGGAAGGGAGGCGGAAGAGGAATAAGGTGTATGCAGATGATCTGTATCGGTATTGAGCGGGGTTCCATCGAGGGCGATGGCGTCTGGCGCATACAGTTTATTGCGGTGGGATCGGAAAGACGGTGGCACATGAGGTGGATCTGAGGCTCTACAAGTGATGGGTGCACCTGGACTCAAAAAGTTCAATCGTGGTGTCTATGGCGCTGGGGTAGTAGGTCGGAGACTTTTTGGTGTTTTTGCAACGGGGCCTGAATCGAGACGCCAGGACGCTTGTGCTGCACTCGCTTCTCGGGTGACGTATCGCATCACTTTCCTTTGTTATGTTGCGTTACGACTTACATGAACTTAAAAGCACCTGATGCTTCTCACCAGCTCTCCTAGCAACACTTGCGATGTATGTCTGGACCTGAGACAAGGCGGCTTTCTCCACCGCCAAGGTTGCTCTCTCCCCAACACTCACACTCACTTGACTTACCTCCATACATCCCAACCCACTCTGCATGACACCTAACTAAAGCCAAGGACGGTAAACCCTCCGATTATTTACCGTATCAATATCGTGGGCAAACCGTACAGCATTGAAACAACCCATACACCAGCCATGACGTTGCAGACAGGCCCTATTCCCCCCGACCCAAACTGACCTGCGCGGTGACGGTTGCAGGTCGTGCCCACCCGACGAGACTCGTGTATGTGTTGGGGGTGAGGTGGCCCAAGGGCCCGGCCAACAAGACGACCCTGACACATTGTCGAAGACGAGAAACGGCCCACATTTCCTCCCGGTACTGCTACGCTGCTGTTTTGTGTTGGGGGTGTGGGGAGAGCATTCTAGACTGCGGCGTTGTTATGTCATGTCTGCGCGACCCGGGACGGCAAAGGACAGGCAGGAGGGGCGGGGTCTGGTTGGGAGAATCGAAGATCTATCGATGATCTGATCAGTGTTGGGTGGCATTGAGAAGTAGTAGGACGTGAGAAGAGCGCTGCGGACGGCTGTGGGCAAGCATCTCCTAAGAGCCGCTTTGCAGCGGGTAGATGACTGACAATAGTCGTTTGGGCATGATTGTTTAGACCGCGGAGGCAACGAGGTGATACCGGCCACAATGTGTCAACGCACTTGAATGATGGTGATATGGAGCGCGTTGCCAGGGTTTCAGTTTGACCGCCAGCACCCTTCCAGGCCAGTATCCAAAATCCAATCGACATTAGGTGAAATATATCCCAATACCCCCTCCAACACACAGGCGGGCACTGACAATCCAGATTGCCATGCCGCTGGTTGTCGTCTGTCGTTGCTCCATAGAACCCCGCCCCCGGATCACCCTAGGCCCTGGGAACACCACCGCCGGAACTGCTCATGATACAAAGCGGGAAAAGTAAGTACATCAGAAAAAAGGATAGGTAGAATACTCGTAGAGATGCGACGATAACGCTGGCAACCAACTTCAATGCGAGATAGCTACACCAACCACGCAACGCTCGAGCTACAACTACCAAAGTGCGCCAAATGCAGGGGGTATCAAGAGCAAATGATTTAGCTGCGTTGCGGCGGAAAAGACCCAGCGTTTGACACGTAAGGGTTGCTCTCTTGTTGGAGTTTGGGAAAACGAGGAGTTGAAGTGGATATGTTCCGATGCGGGGCGCCTGGGAAACGGGTATCAGCCCAGAGGGTTTGTGCTTGTGTTCTGATTGTTGGCCGGCGTGATTGGTTGTGCGCCGTCTCTCGATGTTGGAACACCGCACACAGGTAAGAAAAAAAAAGTCCGCGGGGCGAGCCAGACTTTGCTTGCCTGCAGCGGGCGCGAGAACACATATCTCGGATGATCCTCGGACAGGCCTCTGGTTACTGTTTCGGACGGACGTTGGCAATAGATCCCTAATGTCCCCGGGGGACGATCATGGGTCATCACAGCGACCAATGTCGTGCAGCAAGTCTGCCGCGAGGACGTCAATGCCGGCAGAATGCTTGTCTTCGTAGCCGAAGCCCAGGAACACAACGTCGTCGAGGAAGCCGTGGTAATTGACACCGTGGTCCTTCCAGTTTGCCGACGTCACGTACATCATGTCGGTGCGCCGGCCTTCGTGCCGTTGCCGGCCATGGATCCAGAGCGGCTTCTTGGAGATGGCATACAGCTCGTACGGCGCGCGCTGCTGGAAGAGCACGACGTAGGGCTCGTATTCGCTGTGCCAGTTGTAGTACGTCTTGTGCTGGGCAATGGTCATGATGTATGTGTTGCCGTCGTGCGGCTCGCAGCTCTTGTCGGCGCGGTTGCACATCGTGACTTTCATCGAGTTGGTAGCTTGGTGGATCGACTCGAGGTCGCCCGGCAGTTCAGGCATGTAGCGCTTCAGGCATTTCTCGTCGTGCTCCTTCACCCTGGGCGCAAGGTCGGGCCCGACAGTCCCGTTACGTTCGAGCTTCCCGAACCCTCGTTTGGGGTACAAGTCATAGTGCACGAGCATGTCTCCCTTATTGTCCCAAAACGCGAAGTAGTTTTTCTCGAGCTGCGCGTAAGGAGGGGGTCGCTCGATCTCGGTTCCCACGGCGAAGTCGTCGGGCGTCATCAACTCGTACTCCCAGTTGACCAGCTTGCGGAAATCTTGGATGAATTGGCCGAAGCAAGTGAAGGCGCTGTTGGAGCCGTAGATGATGAATGGGCTTTGGGGACCCATGAAGACACGGGCATCGTGCGGGCCGACATTGAAGTTGATGTAGGCAAAGTCACCCGTGCACTTCCCTCCCGGAGTCGGCTCAATGGGCAAATGCTGAACGTAGTCAATGCACATCAGCACGCCGTTGATGAATTGGGCCACGCATCCAGCCTCGTGGACGGTCTTGTCGGTGTGGTCGTCGTTTGGGTCAATGAACACCTGGCCCACGATATACCAGGTGTTGTTGAACTTTTGGTGCGGGATGATGTTTGGGTTGAAGACCTCTATGCCGAACCGGATGTCGAAGTACTTGCCGTCGGGTGTGGACAACGAGTAGATTTCGTAGTGTTTCCCGTCGGCGGTCAGGGTCGGCGTGCGGCGAGTCGACGACGTTTCCGTCTTCCCGCTCTGGCCAAGCAACGAGCCGACATGTGAGGCAATGTCACCCGAATGCGAATGCCAAAGACTTGCGCTGAGCAGCAGCAGGACCAACAGCGGCCCAACCACCAGCGCCAGGCGCTTCAAGTCCCTCACAATCATGATCGCGGTGCGGTCGAGTGTCGGGGATTGGGGGTCGGAAGTCGCGGTTGCGGGTTGCTTCGCGTGGTTGAAAAATACTAACGAGGGACAGAAGCAGGCGCGCGCAGCTCGACTGGGATGACGGTCACGCGTCGCATGTCGGTGTTGGAAGTTGTCGAGGACTCGAAAGCCGAGCGAGGAGAAGACAGGGAGCCGGCGTTGTGCGAGCGAACCTGGCAATGAGATAAGGGGAAAATGGCCACCCCCTTGTTAAGGTTTCCACGCTAAACGAGGAGAAAAATCAGCGTATCCCAATGCCAAGACAAGCCGACTGCATGAATTACGAGGGGCAGTTGAAGAATGGGATTGGTGGACTGCACACCTGAAAACCTGGAAGCTGACGGCTGTCACTGCAGTGATGAATACTTCCCAGCTCGCCTGGCTGCCAGCAGCCGTTCCTGTTCAAACGCCCAGAAATCGGTCATGTTTCTTGTGGGCGCAATAATTCCTCTGAATGCTGGAGATGGCGAAATGGCCAGAAGTCTAGGCAGCCAGCAACGAACGAGCGCAGTGTCGCAGCCACCGGTTCCCGATCTCCAAGTCACCCCGCTAAACTAGATCTGGGCCGGCGTTCAGGGGCTGTGGGGCTTACGCTTACCAGGCGGACATCCAGGACTTCGCACAGACCCATCGCGTCGCGTGCAGTCACTCGAGCCGAAGATGTCGCACACGGACGTGTTTGAAGACAAGGTCATATGAGAACGGGGATGAAAACATTTGAACCTATTGTACAGTATCGCCGCGCCCTATCCAGTGTAGCCAGACCTTTTCCGCAAGTGCCCTCAGACATACTGAAATCGCGAGTCCTCTCCCCATCTCCAACAAGCCTCTCCGTCTGCCCATTAAAAGTCTAAGAAAATGCCTGAAGGAGTGCCCAAGATTACAACACATGTCTAAAGAAAAAGGGAAAGATTCGCCCGTAAAGAAAGTATAGAAAATCATGCAGGCAGCCTCATCGGCCGTGCCGTGACCGACTTGTAGAGCCACTGCGGGAACCGAACACTGGGCTCGTCGAACGCCCTCGTGACGACCTCCGCGAGGTAAAAGGTGACGGGCAGAAGGATCAGGTGCGGCACCAGGAACGCCGGCTCCAGTCCCAGCGGCCCCGATTTCGGCAGCGGGAAGATGTTCCACCACTGCGGGATGTAGGTGAGGCGCGCTTCTTTGGGCCAGCCCACGGCCGCATACAGCCTGTCGCCGAGCGTCCACAGCACCGGGCCGTGGACGAGGTAGAGCGAGAAGGACACGCGGCCGAGGTACTGGCAGAAGCGCGACTCGAAGAAGCGCTTCAGCCAGGGGATGTGCGGGATCGACGCCACGAGGAACACGGACGCCCAGAAGAGGAAGAACCACTTCGCGTCGAAGACGGCCTGCGGCTTCAGGTATGAGAGCAGATACCACCCCGGGTTCTTCCTCAGCTCCTGGACTTCGGCCTTGTGCGCCGGAGCACCGCCAAAGTACATGGCGCAGGCCAGCATGGCGTAGAAAATGGCCTGCTTATACGGCCGGAACCGAGAAAAAAACTCCGGCAGCTCGTCCTTGGCTGCCAGTTGCTCCAGGTCGTAGAGCAGCATGCCGGCGCTGAAGCAGGCGCAGTACCAGCCGTCGACGATGTAGAGGAAGTAGAAGACGAGGGCAGCCTCACACCATAGCCGGGCGTTCTTGGGGCAGCGCGAAAAGGCGAGAAGGCTGGTATAGATGACGATGGAGCCCTTGAACTCGACGGGAATTGACCAGAGATGGAAGTTGTAGCTCAGCCAGCCGACTTTGCCGTTGTGGAAGATGAAGCTAAAGTTCTTGACCTCGCAGTACCAGTCCCACACTGCGATCAAGTAGTTGTCCTTTGCCGGACGGCTGTCGATCCAGATGCCAAAGGCGTGAACGATGGTCATGTAAATGAAGGTGGTGCAGATGAGTGGGATGTAGAGCCTAAGCCAACGACGGAAGAGGGCCGATCCCACGTTGTCCGCCAGCTTGGCCTGCTCGCCGGCGTGGATGAGGCTCAGAGGCTTGGCCGACAGAACGTAGCCGGAAATCACAAAGAAGGTGGCGACGGCAAAATGACCGCCATGGAAGAAGATTCGCACGACGGGGAGGGCGGCGAAGTAGTGAAGGCCATCGTATCCGAAACTCGACTCCAGCGACATGCCGTGGACGGGCACGTGAGCCCAAAGCTCGTGATGGTGCCAGTAGACCAGGAATGCTGCAAAGCCCCTGAGGCCGTCGAGATATGCCGTCGGTCTGAGTTTCTCTGGCTGGGTGCTGTCGGTCTTTGATGGCCATGGTGAGAGAAGGCGAGTGAGACTGAAGCCCTCGAAGGATGTCCTCAGCCAGGCCGCCATGTCGGAAAGAAGGGACGGTGAGCGCAGCAGCTCATCGTCGCGCTTAGGCTCGATGGACCCTTCCACATCACTCGGCATTGTGAATCTCGACGTGGCCGACTCAGAAAATGGAACGATCGTGAAGAGTGCTGGGCATGGCTTGATCACCAGGATTTGTTGCCCAGCGCAGTCAGTCGGTTGACAAGCTGTGTGTAGTCTCGAGCTGTCGTTTCAGCCTGGCGGCATTGAAATCCGTGCCGAGCCTGTCAGGAAAAGGGGCTTTTGCCGCCTCGGCCCCACCATAAATTGCAGTGGTCTGTGCCACTGCTGCGCCGCACGGCTCAATCAAGATCTGGCTGACATGTGGATCTGATTTGGCCAAGGTTGGTCCACCCGGCTTCTCCCAGGCTGACATGGATCGCAGAGTTGAACATCAATTTTGTTGGTTCTGGCATCGATGAAGAACGCAGCGGAATGAGTTCCATGAAACCGGTCCTCTTGGCTTTGCCCATTGGCGCGATTTGACCACTGTTGATGAACTTCGTTCTAGGCCACATTTCAGAGCGGACGGGAAAGCGGGCAGGATGAGGGTACGGATCCGTATTGAAGCGGCCTCCAGCTTTGAAGAGCTACCAGCTGGACCGCAGGTAATAATCACAATCCAATCCTATAGTTAGTAACTCCGTAGTTTGTTCATTAGCGTGGCACATGGCGGGGCACCAGACATGAATGGGATAAAAGAAAGGAACGTAATAAGAGATAAGAAAGAGAAAAGGGAACATAAATTAAATACAAAATATGAGAGGAGAAGGAAGAGAGAAATAAAAATACAGATAAAGTTGAAGAGAAGAAGAAGATGAAAATAAAGAGGAAGTGGAAAGAAAGAAATAAAGAGAGAAAGAAAGAAACAAAGAAAAGAGAAAGAAAGGAAGAAAGAAAGAAAGAAAGAAAGAAAAGAGAAAGAAAGGAAGAAAGAAAGAAAGAGAAAATATAAGACCAAAGTTGAAAAAAGATAACGTTAGTATAATAAGGGAACGGCTAGATCGCACACGGCCACGGCTATATAGTACGGCGCTATCCCTGATTCGGCAGGGCTCCCGCGGTGCCCGTGCAGCAGTACAATCGTGAATTCCCTGACAGCTGCCAAGCGGGCCACAGGCCGGCGTCTGCTCAAAGCACACTACAGCAGCCGGCTGCTGCCCCAACTTCCCGCTTCAACTTCCATCCACAACCTGTTACCGCCAGGATGCTGCTAACCCGCAGTAGCTGACAATCGCAAGCAGCTGCATGGAGCACACTGCTAAGCCGTAAATGTGTAGTTCATAGTCAGTACCTTCAAGAATATCACAAAAGCAATGGGAACGAGCTCATGTTATTTGCGTTGACTTCAATTGAACGGATTGATCAAGCCGACGCAGCTTCTGTGCCTCCACTTGGCAGCAGTCAGGAAGTTCACGATTGTACTACTGCACGGGCACCGCGGGAACCCTGCCAAATCAGGGATAGCGCCGTGCTATATAGCCGTGGCCGTGTGCGATCTAGCCATTCCCTATAATAACTGTCGTGGAATTTCTATGCTAATAATAAACTAACGTTAGGGTAAATATTTTATATCAAGGTACGTTAACTAACGTTAACTATTATTATTGTTATTATCACCGTTAGTTAACGTTATTATTATTAACGTACATTATCAGCGAGAGGTGTCACGGCGATTGCGCCGTGCCTGCTAGGACCCACGGGTGGAACCCGGCATGTGGAAAGCACGGGCCCCTGTGGGTTAAATATTCTGCACCTCGCTGCCGCGAGATCTGTTCGTAGCTCCTCGAGCTACGTCTTGACAATCAAGCCTGCCCGTACCTGACGGAATAGAGCTTAGACTGTAGTTTAGCCCGAATACAATTGTCATTGGATTGTCCGCCTGTCCCGCCGTGACAGATTGTCCGCCTGTCCCGCCGTGACAAATGGATCAATTCCGTACGCGACGCGTCTCTCTTGCACCCAACACCAATTTCCTCTACCACTTCAACATATCTGCCATTCCAGTCGAGGCTAGATTAATCCTTGCCCTTGAGCCTCTTAAAAAAGATCCTAAGCTAAGCCTCCGATCTGCAGCAAAGATCTATTCTGTACCTTATGCTACCCTTCGCCGTCGACGTACTGGCCGGCGTGTACGACGCGACACTATGCCCAATTCGCGAAAGCTCACTCAATTAGAAGAGGAGGCTATTGTTCAATATGTTATTGAGCTATCTACGCGAGCTTTTCCACCAAGATTGAGTGGTGTGGAGGAAATGGCCAACCAACTACTACGTTCACGCGATGCGCCGCCTGTCGGTGAACTCTGGGCGCATCGATTTGTCAAACGCCAGCCAAAGCTCCGTACGCGTTATACGCGTAGATACGACTACCAGAGGGCCAAGTGCGAGGATCCAAAGGTCATTGGCGAGTGGTTTACGCTCGTATGGAATACTATGGCCAAATATGGTATCATGATCGACGATGTCTACAACTTCGACGAGATCGGATTTATGCATAGGCATCATTTTCGCGGGTATGGTAGTTACGACCTCCGACGGCCTTAGCAAGGCGAAACTGGCCCAGCCTGGCAACCGCAAGTGGGCGACATAATCCAGGGCGTCAATGCCCTTGGCTGGGCTATCCCTCCGTTCATCATCTTAGCCGCGCAGCATCATCTCGCCAACTGGTACACCGAATGCAACCTCCCAGCCGACTGGCGCATCGCAACCACCGACAATGGCTGGACTACTAATGCGGTAGGCCTGGACTGGATCAAGCACTTCGACTACCACACGGCGCCCCGGACAAAGGGCAAATACCGGTTATTGATCCTCGACGGCCACGAAAGCCACTACTCGACCGAATTTGAGCTCTACTGCTAATAGAGCAACATCATTACGCTCTGTATGCCCGCCGTACTCTTCTCACCTCCTTCAGCCACTCGATGTTGGCTGCTTTGGACTGCTGAAGCAGGCGTACGGTCGCCAAATCGAGGAGTTGATGCGTATGCATATCAACCACGTCAGCAAGCTTGAGTTCCTCTGTGCCTTCCGCGAGGCCTTTTTTGCCTCTATGACGGGGAGGAATATACAGGGCGGCTTTGCAGGTGCTGGCCTTGTGCCGTACAATCCAGAGAGGGTGCTTTCTAAGCTGGATGTGAAGCTTCGTACGCCAACGCCCCCAAACTCGCGTACAGGCGCTCTACAACCTTGGGTGTTCCAGATGTTACGGGTCACGCGTTGGCGTTGAGATGATGCACAAGGCGGGGCAATGATTGACTAGATTGCTCCGAATGGAGAGCGAAAAGAAAAGAGAGAACTAGATGACAGGAAGAGAGGGCAGCTCTTATATGCTCCGGAACACACAGACACTGCCTGCCTCAGGATGACGTTATCATGATACCACGGCCGAGGGTTGCCGAGGCCATCATGGGCTCAGCCCATCACACCAGACGCCGCACAACCCCCGCGAGGCCGAGTCGCAGTCAACGCTCATCAAGACTCGCATTGCCAACCATCAAATTAGCTCCCCAACTTCGATGTTGGCTGCTGTGGACCAGCTTACCAAGGGAACAATGGCTGTGATGCACAGGTGGCTCTCCTTCGGTCAGAGGTCTCTACGCTCCGTAAAGCCAACGAGGCACTAAGTAAGAACCGTAGAGCTAAGAAAACACGCGTGCAGCTTGGAGGGTCGCTTACTGTGCAAGATGCACAGGATTTGCTGAGCCGGAAGGCTGTAGATGGGGAGGGAGTACTAGAAACGCAGCCGGATGGTAGTGGTGCAGGGGCGGGCCATACGAATGTTCGGTGCTGTAGTGTATGCGGCAAGCCGGGCCATAATGCACGTACTTGCCAGGAGGTCGCAGAATCGTCTGATTCAGTTGTTTCCGATGTAATTATAGTTAGTTCCTAGTATTGATGTGTACATTCGAGGATAGTTATTGCAAGGTAGTAAAAAGTTGATCCACTCGCTGATATGATCCACTCGCTGATATGATCCACTCGCTGATATGATCCACTCGCTGATATGATCCACTCGCTGATATGATCCACTCGCTGATAATGTACGCTATTAGTTATTATTATTATTATTCCTATACCGCTATGCCCTAGGCCTCGCCAGACCCTTTATTACAGTCAGGGTTCGAAAGTCTGTCACACTCCACATCAATTAAACGCGCGTCAACAACACGACACGCACGATCTCTAACCAACCAGTTCCACAAGTCTGCAAGAGAAGACGGGGAAGAAGACAATCAGGCAACCGAATGAAGACCTAAGACATCGCGACATCTCTCCTGCGGCTGCATAGCCGGTGCCCTATGCGGTATCTGCGCACGACGCTGACGTCGGCTCATAGGCCAAGACACGAATATACTTGGCCCCGGAACGCTGAAACTGGAACAGATCAGGTTACGGTAGGTGAGGAACCCGACTTTCTGGAAAAAGTGTCGTACATAATCCCATGAAAATCATCCTGCAGTCTGCAGATGAAGCAGTGCAATCTAAAGCGCAGCGGTAAAGGCGGAAATGGGCGCCATTGCTGTCGAATGGCCCGGATTATGTTTGTTAAGCGAAGCTGCAAGTTTAAAACGCTTTGCCACAATGACCCTAACCCTGTTCATTACCAGCGGATAATCTGCGGTCACGTGCAGGGTTAGCTACGGGACATTCAACATGCTGGCTTTGATAGTCTGCTGACTTCCCTCTCAGTTCAAGGCGGCAAGCAGCAAACGCACCTCTTTGTGCAATTTTCATCAAAACTCCAGGCTTAAAGTTATTGCATCCCATCGAGCTCTTCTCTCCCCGGCCATTTTTTCACAATACTCTGCTGGCTGAGAGAAGCGATTGTTGAACGTGTCGTCCTTGGTTCGACTTGGATTGGCCTGCCATTCTCGGAAACCCCAGGTCGGGTTCAGAAGCCCAACCCTGGTTCCAATTCTCATCTCAACCTGTCGACCGCTCCAACATCGTTTCGATTTCATCTCTTTCCTTCTTAACCACTTAAACCGCCATCATGAGTCGATACGATGCAGCTGAGGGCCCGGATCCCGCCCAGCACTACGTCGCCCCTCTTCAGACATGGGAGGCCTTTGTTCGCGACAGAGGTCGGATCGAGAACGACCTTTACATTGCCTATGTCAACTTGCTTACCCGCTACCGAGAGAAAGTCGATGAGTGCGAGCGCGAAAAAAGGTGCGGGACTCTTTCCGTGCCCCGTTGCATGCACGGCAGCTGACACTGCTGGCAGGAATGCCATGGTTTGGGAAAAGGAACAGCGTATGTCAGAGAGGGAGTTGAATAGTCTCAAGACTGTTGCGGTTAGTCGATCCATAGCCCGATTTCAACCCAGCTCGGACCATCTCCCGACCCGCCGGTCTATTCTCGCCTGCATTCACTAACATATTCCAGGAATCTTCACCGTTCGCCTTTGTCGTTATCGATGGCGATGGAGCCGTCTTTCGTGAGGACTTGATTGCCAGAGGCGAGGACGGAGGCATTGAGGCTGCCCATGTAAGCGACAACCTGGAACCCTTAATGCCCTGGATGTATCGGTGATAGCAGGACCCTTTGAATATCCGTCCAAATATCCTGAAGGATATCGCCGTTGACCTTTTGAAAGGAACTCCACCAACAGCTTAAGATCTACTTCCACGACCAACCGCAATTCTCAAATATCGACACCATATTTGTCCATGTCGTCCTTAGCCTCGAGGGTCTGTCACGGGCTCTCCATAACTCGGGCGCTATCATTCCACCCGACTACGGCGCTTTGACAAAGTTCGCGCGGGGCTTCGCTCGCGCCCAGCCCCTTTTCACCTTCACTGACGTCGGCTACGGCAAGGAGCAGGCTGATCATAAGGTCCGCAAGCTGTTTGAGGTCATGGAGAAGAACATCCAATGCAGATGCCTCATCCTCGCCGGCTGCCACGATAATGGCTACGCGACCTTCCTAGAATCCTTCCGCGGCAACCAAAAGATCTGCCTTTTGGAAACTACCCCACCCGCCGCCGACTTCAGGAAATTCACTTTCAAGCGCGTGGCCTTCCCTTCGGTTTTCCGCTCAGAACCGCTGCTGTCTCGGCCGACCTTTCCCCCGGGTTTCACGCCTGCTACGATGGCGCCGCTCACATCGGGTCCCATGACCTCCCCTCCTATCCTCAGTCTTGGAAATGGGATTGGCATTAACCCCTTGCCCAGTCCAGCAGCGACTGCGTCAGTTGCGTCGCCCAAACCAACGCCTTCGGCCCCCGTCCCTCCGGCCTCGGTTCCCGCAACCAAGCCCGAGCCCCAGGCGAGCACGGCGAGCAGCTATGCCACCGTGGGCCGAAGCAGCGCTCCCCTTACAATCAACATTGCCACGCAGAAGAAGCCAACAGTCACTCGGCTTTTCATCCAGCTCAACAAACACGATGAGCGGGTTGACATCCCTTTGCCGAAGCCAGACCCTAATGCGGTAAAATCACTCGACGAGCGGAGGCAGATGAGCGGCATGAACCTCTGCAACAGGTACCACTTGGCTAACAGCTGCAAAAACACCAACTGCAGCTTTTACCACGGGGAACGCCTGAACCCGGCCGAGATACTTGCCCTGCGCCACAAGACAAGGAACCTGGTGTGCGGTTCTGGCCACTACTGCCGCGAGATCGCATGCAATCTCGGCCATCACTGCTCGAACCCGGGTTCGTGCTACTTTGGCGACGACTGCCGCTTCTCCGAGATGCACGGCATGGACATTGTGGGTTTGATTTTTACTGATTGAAAGGTGCAAAGCTGACTTGAATGCAGACTCCGACTATTAAGATCTACGAGGATGGCACCCGCGAGGTCCTTTAGGACATGGACGACGGTGCCCGTATTGCATCCATTCAACATGACGATAGAGGAGGTGTTTGCTGGTGGTCTTTTCTTGGTAGTGCAACACATTGGCAACATAAAGCAACGTGCTCCTGAAATGCCCTGGACCATGATTCTTGCAGTTAATGTTACAATAACAAGTTTAGTTGGCGAGGGTTCCTTGGGAGTCGAGCTGGGTCCGTTGGGATGGACAAAACAGAGAATAATCACATGCTATCTAGCTTAGTGTCTGGACATTTTTGCGATGGTAATTAGGAGGGCTGAGCTCTACCATACTTTCGTTTATATTCTTGCGTCTATCACCCCGATCAGATTGCTACCAATAAACAGACTTCTAGCTTTGAACCCTTTGATAACATGAAGTGAAGAGATATTGATGTCTTGTATGTGACCCAATAGCAGCTTTCGTGAGACGCAAGCTGCCGGTGTTTCACCCTGCAATCAGCTTTGCGGCATGTCTCTCGAGCCAACAAGGGGTAGCAGATGGGGATGAACACCATCCATTGTAACCCAAATTCCATGGGGGAGCGCAGAGCAGTTGGTAACTGACCAGACAGTCTATGGCATCTATTTATCTACTAAGAATTGACCAAGCCATCAGCCCCCTGCCCATCCTCGCATCATTTTCTATCAGTCTCAAGCTTTTCGCATGCCCTCATCATCTCCACCGAAACAACCTCCTACTAGGACCTACGAACCAGTTCCTGCGCTGATCCAGACCCTCGCCAGCCCTGAGAATCTGCTCCCTCTTCTCGCAGTGCAAAAACAACAGCACATGCACTAAAATCCACGTCTGCTCTTGCAAGCTCCCCACCTCGCTCGGATCCCTCAGCCACGACATCCTCTCTCGCCATCCCCGCTTTGTCTCTTGGATCCTGTCCATTCCACCGGTGCCAGTGCCAATACCAGTGGTATTACCAGCGTCTCTGCGACCAGTGCCAATGTCAACGCCAATGTCACACCCGGCACTCCTACTACTACTACTACCTTGACCCCTTCCAGGAGAAGCGTGTGGCGGCAGCGATGATGATGCTGATGATGCTGATGACAGCAGAAACATTGGCTCCTCCAGAGGTGCTGTCGTTGTTATCGTTGTTGTGGCGTAAACAGCCTTCAAACACACCAGCACGAACCGCGCGTAGTAGTCTTCCACTGTGCATTCCTCCCTCCCCCTCTCCAAATCCCATCTGGTATCTGTCATATGCCAGCGCTGCTGGTTGGGCTGGCTGGTCCACTGGGAGAGCGCGGCTCCGTTGACGGGACAGGTGTGCTGCAGATTCGGGGGGTGTTGGGACTGGTTCATTCCGGCGAGGAGTTTTCTTGCTACGAGGGGGATGGAGGGCAGGCCCATGTCTTTTTGGGCGTGGTAGTCACGGTTGTTGTTGTTGTAGTTGCCCGTTGTGGTGGATCGCGCTGGCTCGATGCCGGTTATGGCACGCCAGATGTTGCTCATGGCTGTCTTGAGGGGGCTGGGCTTGCGCCGGACACGCCACTTTGGGTGATTGGCTGCGGTGGCGGGTTTGGTGCTGTTGCTTGTGAGGTTTGTTCCTACGGCTAAGACGCCGTTGCCGCTCGATAAGTTGAGGAAGCTGCTGAAGCGGTGCGGGTCGCGGGCAAGAGCGTAAATTGGATTTGCATGATATTCTAGGACGTCCTGGACGAACTGAGCCCAGGCTGACTGCAGGGCTGGCCAGGACAGGAGGAGCTTCAGGCGCGAGACGCAGATGGCTTTTGTGCACGGGCTGAGGATGTCGGACAGACGGAGGAGTCTCTCGTCGTTGGAGAGGCTTGGGGTGCTGACCAGCTTCTGAATCAAGGGGATGGTAGCGTCGAAGAGGAAGGGTGGAGGGATGATATCAGACAGAGATGGGAAGGTCAGTTTGATCAGAGGACGGCTTGGGGTGGCTTCATGGTAGTTTGAGGGGGTATCTTGGAAGGAGGATGGGGAAGGGTTGCCTATCCGCTGGGTGTGACGATGAGGACGAGCCGGTGAGCTCCCAAGCACCTGGGGAGGTGAAAGATGGAAAATGTCCCTCTCGTGTCCGGGTATGGGTTGATGAGATTGCGCATGGCTCTGTCTTCTCCATGCCTCCAAGTTCGTCGTCATTAACCTAGGCCATCCGGGTGCTTCAAGCGCCTGGGGTAGCGGGGTGGTCAAAGATTCTTCAAGTTGGCATGGGCGCTGGTCTGTGAAATCAGGAAAAGACGTCTTCTTTGTGGTAGCGACTTGCCCCACTGGGACCCTTGAGCGACCTGGCGGAACATAACTGGAAGGTTCCAGTGACCGACTCATTTGTTTATCGTATATTAATGCTGTGGTCGCAGTGTCTTGATATTACAGTCGCCACAGTCCCGTGAGGTGTAAGTGTGATGGGAATTTTAAGGTTGCTTGATCTTTGGCACTTCACATGTATATATACTTCTTTGCTACGCATGCTGCAGACTTCTATGGGTTTCGCGGTGAGAAGGGTGTGATGGTGTCTGCCTGATGTGAATGCCATGTCGCCCTGTTTCCATTGACAACCACGTCCTTTGATCCACATCCCGGAGTGGAAACCCTCAGGTGATTTGAGAAGCTTACAATAAAAAGTTTTAGATCCAGCCTCTTCAGGAGGCAAGTGACGGCGGAGCACGCAATGACATTCAAAGACGGAGCCTCACACTTTAGATCGGCATCAACAGACATGTATGCCATTATTGAAACCCGTGCATGTAATGGAACGCAACTGCATATTTGCTAGTTATAAAGTGGCCACCGCTGAGATTGTCTCCCTGCGATGGATTGAACTACCTACCGAAATTCCTAGTTTCAGCCCCAGCCCAGGTTCTTGCGAAGACTGGTTTGTTGAAGTGTTTCGCCATTCTGGGCCCTTCACGGAAAGTCTTACCACAAATTGTGTACTATCGCGGTCACAGGGTCAGTGAACTGTGTTCGCTACTCTTAGTCCCTTTACTCAATATTTTGAAGGAAAGGTCAGAACTCCAGCGGCTGCATTCCGCGCGGGAGTACTTAGGTGAGGTAGTTGATTCTTTTTTGAATCCTGTGTGAGAGGCTGAACAGGGACCTTGTTGGTTGGGAGCGTGTTTCGAGTGTTGAGAGCATACGTCTTCTGTCAGTTGCGATTTGTCCCGGGGCCTTTGTGCTAACTACTGTAGCTTGTTTCGAACAATGACATTATGGTGCAGAGACAACCAGCAAATGTCTGCGGGCATAAAGAGATTGGATACCTGGGACCTGTCACGAATGTTTAGATTCAGGTTCTTGTGAACTGGTGCATCATCCACTTATAAGCTGTTCCTCTGACGCTGGGTCGAGACACCACCTGCTCGGCTGTTGGACATCTGTTCGGGTCTGTCACGAGCAGTGGGCCCTTGGCCGAGGCAAGGCTGTGGAAAGAACTCTCTATTATGTTAATCACAAGATGGTGAGAAAAGGAAGAGAAGCTAGAAAAGCTCTCGTGATTCAAGAGATAATGCCAGAGCAAGTGGGGCACGCGCGAGCAAGACAAGCGCGCACCTCAACGGCAGGTGCCGTCGCAGGGTACATAACGGCCCTTGTATAACATTAGCTATCCAGCATGACAATGAAAGCGAAAGCGATCCAGAACCCTTCCGGCTGCTGGCTGGGTCATTACTGCCATAAGCCGCAGCACCGTTTAAAGCACCAAGCAACGGCTACTACCCAAAACCACGACAACGAGACTAAGTCAAGCGCGCCGCGCGCCGGACTGATAGAAGAACACTCACGAAGCCGTGAATGCATAATGTAAGATTGTCCTAGCCCCTACGACCCGCGTAAGAGCGGAGAGATATGGAAAAAGAAGATAGATTAATGACTTCCACTAACATTATAGTCTAGCTCATCTTAGCTCATCTTGATCTGCTGTTTCCAATATGTATGCGAGCCACTGCTGCGACGCGAGCCGGTCGGGGTGGTCTTCGGCGAG
>NW_026944226.1:445537-908620 GCF_033297405.1 Parathielavia appendiculata
AGGTACACGCTGATACCGCCCGGCATATCTGCAGAGCCAAAGAGAATATCTCTGTCATCTGCATTGTCCACCACAAGAAGCCATGGCCCGGCGGCCTCGGAGCTTAGGTACCGTCGCACGGACACCTTCAGATCATCGTCATCGCCGCCACTTTGGATGGGAAGATTCCTGGCCATCGCGGTAAAGGCCTGTTCAAGAGTCGGCTTGTTCAAGGCAGGTACCCAGAAGATCGAGAACTCGGGTCGGTGTTTCTTTGTCCAGTACGCCAGCTGGAGGGCGACCTGGGTCTTGCCGACACCGCCAAGGCCGACAATGGCGGCTTTCCGGCACTCCTTGCGCACGAAGAGCATCTCTTTAAGAGTGTCTAGTGTTGCTTTCCGTCCGACAAAGCGCCGATTCTCGGGGAGCGGGATATAGTGGCAAGGTAGTGCGGCACGGTCTGTAGCAAGTTTGGCAGTTGCTAGCCGATATTTCATTAGCAGGTGCTCTACAGCAAGCGTTCCCTAATCCTCTCCGGTAGATCTTTACGTACCTGTCATCGAAGGTATCCAGTGATCCAGGAATGCTTTCATACATGCCGCCGCGGTCGCGGCTGCGTACCGCTGCCACGCCTTGGTCTTGTGGCTGTCCGCGTAGTCGCACGCACCCTTAATGATCACACAAGGGAAGACGTCCCAAACGCCGGCGCCCTCCATTTCAAACCCTATAACACCCGCCCGCTGCGCGATGGCGTCGCGGTCCTTGCCCGACTTCATAACCGTGTCGCCCGACGCAATCAGGCCAAAGTGGACCGCAGGTTGTCCATCGCCCTGCTCGAGGCGGGCACGCCGCAACAGCTTGCCGTCGCAACCGCACTCCTTGCATGACATCCCGTCAGTGACATGGCGATATGTCGCCTCGAATAGCTTGTCCTCCGCAGCACCGGGGTACGCGGCCGCCAGTTCCGGCTCGCCTCGGAGCACGTCCATATAGCCGGCCATCTTGTCCTGCAGCATCTTCCGGCCACGGAGGCCTTTGAGCTTGGCGAGTAGCGCGCGGATCTCGGTGTTCGGCCTGCCCAGGGTGTCCAGAAGCGTGTCTTTCTGCACAAACTGTTCGGGCAGTCGCCGTCCATGGTCGTACTGTACGACACCATCGCTCACGATAACGTCGCCGAGTACGGTCTCGGCTGTCCCGCTGCTCCCGGGACGGAAGGGAAGGACACCGCAAACGCCAACGATGAGGGCGAGCTTGAGGTTGGGGAAACTCGCGCGGCAACCGGCAGCGACGGCCGCGGCGCTGGCCTTGCCCATACCTGGCATATGTGCAAGGACGACGTTGTGGCGGCCGATGGCGCCGGTGGAGTACGCGTTGGGGTCGCCCGGGGCTTTGTCGTAGGGCGGCCCGTCATCGTCCCAGTGGCGGTTGAAAAGGGCGTGGACGGCATCGGCTTCGATGGGGAGAGCGCAGATGACGGCAATCTCAAAGTCGGCCCGCGTGGCTGGGCGCCGCGGCCGGGTTGGGTCCATCGGTTATTGCGCCAGAGTCGGCTCCGGAAGGCCGGTTAAAATCCCGTCGGTCGGGTCCGTGTAGGTTCCGGTGTGGTGAGGTGGGTTTGCGAAGTTGGGCTCATCCCCTCTCTCCGGACCCCTCTTCTGCAGCGCGACGACTGGAACCGGCTAATTTTAGCAACAGCCTGCTCGGCGCTAACCGGCAAGGCTGAGCCAAGACTACTCGGCAGACTTCCGGTGCCATGGAAGCCATCGCCAGCGATAGTTCCGCGGACCGTGCCTAGCTGCCGGCCGCTTGCTGCGGCTTCTCGCCGCGGATCAGGACGGTGCATCTCGGTCCGCCAGATCGTGGCCCCGCTTTGGGACCCGTCGTTCGCCCGGTTGAGATCGAGCTAAATTTAGCAGCAATCGTGTGGGGCCCTGGGCGGTCAACGACAACAAAACCTGGCAACGCTGCACCTGCTGACTGGCTCACCAGCTTCCTCCAGATATCTTCGAAGCTGGGCAGTGGACGAGATCACGCGCCGACGAGAGCAGCCCACAAATCAACACCGTCCTTTATGATACTTGAGCAGCGCAGCTATGACCAATCCACAGTCGTTCGCATTCGATGACTTTATCGCCTGGCCGGCATCCCAACCACCCGATTCCCTCGTCAGCGATACGGCCACACTCCAACCGAGCATTCATCGTCCGGAAGCCCTGCTTCAACGGATGTCGGCGATCGACGATGTAGCTTCGGCTAGTCAAAGCCCAACGCGCGGCGGTCGAGGAGAACTGCGATTTGTAAAGCTGGCTGACTGGAGTGACGACTTGACATACGATGGGCCTCCGCCTACGGTCATCCATTATTCGATCGAATGGAAGTTAACCATCAACAATAGAATGGCTGCAAAGGACTCGGAACAGAACCTCGTTCTCGTGCCTCACGCTTTCTGGCACAGATTTCTACAACCAAAACTCGAAAAACTGCTCGACAAAAAGCTCCCACCCAACAAGTCATTCAAGGCCGACGAAACTAATGTCGTGGTGTCCGTCACTGACCGATCGGAGCGGGATCTCGTAAATCGGTTTGACGAACTTGACATTGAGTGGCCCATCCTGGAGAAGCAGCTGCAGGCTTGGAGTAAGCTGTGCCGCGCCGGCAAGAAGCTCAGAATCCAGATGTCGTTCAATTACATCGAGACCAGCCGATCGCGGAACACAACAACGCGGCAGGGCACCAGACGAGGATTTTCGTCTACCTCTCAGTAAATGCTCTCCGAGCGAGCTATGCAGCTCGATGCCGAAGAAGCTTCGGGTCAGCCGTCCATCTGGCGTGACGTGTATAATCTTATGCGATGTCCCGGACCACCATGCCCCCTGGGTCCGTACTGCTGACGTGACACCATTGGCAACAAACACTGTGGCTCATCACTTACCTCGGCCGACGAACACTCTATACGTCGGGCATGGCGCTCCTCACATCCGTCCTCATCATTATCAGTATCCTTGACGTCTCGGCTGGCGAAAGCGACCTATAGCCGTTGGGCGGGGTATACATCTTCTGGCTCTTCGTCTATTCGCTCACCATCGGCTCGCTAGCCTACAGCATCATCTCGGAGACGTCGAGCGTACGGCTGCAGCCGCTGTCAGTAATGCTCACGCGCACTGCCTACCAGCGCACCACCGTTTTGTCGCAAGGTGCTGTACAGCTACATGCAGAACCCCACCGCGTGGGACTTTAAGGACAAGTCGGGCTTCTTTTAAGGCGGCACAGCCCTGGTCGTCTTTGTCTGGGTCTACTTCCGCCTGCCCGAGATCAAGTGCCGCATAGACGAGGAGCTGAACATCCTGTTTGCCAACAAGACGCGGGCGCGCGCGTTTGCCAAGGCCCATGTAGATACGTACGCTCTGTTGGCTCCGGTTGAGGCGCATACAAATATTATTGAGAGCGAGTAGGCAGTGACTAGATGAACAGGTAATTTTGAGCAGAAGTCTTCGGCGAGACGGTTTCAGATGCCACTAAAAGATTCTGTCGATTAACTTGCTAACGTAGAAAAAGATTTACAGAATGCTGCAGTGCCCTAAGTCAAACAGAAAGTGGGCGTACCTAGACACTGAAGGTAGGGCGTCTAGACATTGGTAGTGATGACTTGTATAAGGGCTAAAAAGAAGAGAACGAAAAAAGATAGGAGGAAAAACGAAAGGGAAAAAACAGTATACTAGCTATGCCTTAGATAGCACATCGCTATCTAGGCTGCAGCAACTTCCATTCGATTAGGACTGTAAATATGCACTTGATTCCGCGGCGGCTTAGAGCCGATTTTGCCTTACGTACGTCATTTTCGGTAAAATTCTCGGTCTCCATCAACTCCGTTAAATCTAGTTCGAATGTCTGTAGGTTTGGAGTCTGCTCAAGGACAACAGCAACCACTTCGTCGGGCGTAAAGTGCTCATCCTATACAGAAATGTCAGTATTATACTGAGTTTAGGTAGATAAGGAAACTTACCCTATAGATAGCCTCAGGTCTGCAGCACACGTACCGCAAGCGCTGCGGGTTTGGGCACAGCCTGAGAATGCGAGCGAGCTCGTCGTTGGTAATGCAGCAGGCCTGAAGCTCAAGGTCGGTCAGGCGCTCAAGTCTCAGGCTGTCCTTGAGCGTCGCGCAGCAACCGAGCCTGAAAAGCCGCAGCAGCGCAATGTTGGGCGCGGCGCGGAAGAGCGGAAACAGTTGCACGAGCTGGTACTCCCCATCTTCATGCCGACGGACCACCTCCACGTCCCGTGGGGACAGCATTGATCGCTGCGGGCAGAAGGCACAGATGGTTGCATCTTGAGGTGCGGCGAGGTCAAGAGTCGAGATTTTGGGACACAGGCTGGTCATGACGGCAACGGCGGCCTCATACTTCGGGACGCTCTTTGGGTATCCCCACTCGAGAGTGTACGGGCTCCGACCTGCGTGCCGTGCCTGTTCGGCATGGTAGGTGACGACCTCGGGGGAAAAGGAGAAGGCACGGGTCCATCAGGCATATCGAGATCCTCGAGGGAGAGATGCCTCACGAGTCCGGCGAGGTCCTGCCGCTCGATGAGGGTCCGGGCAATCAGCCACCATCTCGACCGGGTTTTTGAGCTGGTTAAGCTGTGGTATAACCGCCACGTTGCAAGATGGTTGAAGTGCCTCGAGACCCGGCAGAGGCTGGCGAGCCCTGTGAAGCTAACGCTTTCAGCCTCCTGCTTGAGGGTGAGCGAGCTATAGGTGTCGTCCGGTTCGAACGGTCCGAGGCGTTCTCGGGCCTGGATATGGTGAACGCAAAGCCCGTCAAGGACCTGCTCGAGCAGTTCGGTAGGAAGCTTGGAGAAGTGCCTTGACCCTAGCGTGGCCATGCGTAATGAATTTGTTTCACTCATTGATGAAAAGGTCGAGCTGAGCGGAGCTTTATTGGGGGTGTTGTGAAGTGATGCCTAGCGAGCCGCAACTTATGCTTATCAAAGCAGCCAATAGGATTTGATAATTACATGCTCGCATTAACGTACACCGATTCCGGGGTAATGATCCTAGCCCGGTACTTAGGACCACTTTCTTTCCAGTTTAGTCAACCACTGATGCGATTTGTTACCAAGTTAGTTAACTTAGCTTTTTCAGCAATCTCTATAGGAAAATATTATTATTCCTACACCGCTGTGCCCTTGGGCGTGCCGGACCTTCAACAACTTACTATACAGGAAAACCGCGCCCTCGTGGGCCAGGTGAAAAACCCATATCGACAATCAAGGAAACGATCAGTGTGCGATCCTGCAAATACAAAGTGGGAAGGCCTCTTGGCCTTCGAAGGAAAAGGGTATCAAACCGCGAGCTCCAGCTCCAGCCTCCTGGCCAGACCGTACATCGGCAATTTCCCCGAGTCCATCAGCCAGTCCAGGATCCTCCCCGTTAGCCGTGCAGCTTTAGGACTGATTCCCTGTAGGACAGAATAAAAGTCCCTTCGCGTTCTGACCTCGGCTCTCTCCCATCTTCGAGTCAACGGTGGGGCCAAGCACCACATCACAAGGTGTTCGACAGTCTCTCGCCCCTCTCCACACTCGCATATAGGCGTCAGTACCTCTGGGACTCTCCTTTCGAATAAGAAAGCCCGAAGGCCTATGGCCCCGGTTCGAATCTGGATCAACAGTGAACTCTTCGCTCTACTGAGGCCGTCGTGTCTCCTCAGGGTTTTGTCTTGGAACAGAGTCTCGTGCTGGTGGTCAAGGTCATCTGCGGGCCTCGTTGCTGTCCGGCCGTCTCGTTCCTTGAGCCACCTCTCTCTCCAGGCCTCCTCCATGACTCTGTCCGTGTCGGCAGTCTCTATAGGAAAATACCTGCAAAATGAATCCCCACATAATCCACAACAACATCCGCGGTTCAGGTCAAGACCGACGTCGTGGTGCGAGACTGCCTACCTCTAACTGGCATCTACCGGCCAGTTCCGTGGCTTCGCACTCTGGAGAAGGCCTTAAATTAAGGGCCGCTCAAAGTGGCTCAGAAAAATTGCATGTAGTTCATGAAACAGTAAGTCATCCCCAAGTGTCCTGGGCTCGGATATGTACCAGTAATGGTCATTTGTTGTAGGCCTGGGGAATACAAACCGCCGCTAGGTCACTGAGACCATATTCAACGTGAATGATGCGGGCAATGCGCATGGTATATTTATGTAGTGATGAGCGCTCCATTCATCATCTCTACCTAACACCTCCCTTTCTTAGCCTTGCCATAACCGCTTTCGTCGGCGTAGGACTGCCATTGAACGCAACTGTCCCGGTTCCCTTGGTGACCACCACCGGCGTCCCGTCCGCTCTCGAGATACCTGCGGTCTGTTCAGAATACGGCACCGGCGTGGCGCCAACCGCCACTGTCGGTCCGGGCACGGAGTAAGATCGTAGCGTCGTGACATTGACCAGCACGCCAGGGTCATCCTCCCGATAAAACTCCCTCGCATCGAACGAATCCAACTTCAACCCACCTCCACCTCCCCCCTCCCCTCCCTCAACCCACAGGTTGACACAAAGCGGATAGTTCTGCGCACCTCCCTTCTCCCCCGCATAATGCAGCGCAATCGTCTCTTGCCGCAGCACATACGCCCCGGTCTCCAACCCGGTCGGAACGGCCACCAACCAGCTATTATTCGCCGCAATCATCACGTCCGTCGCCCACCTCTGCCCCTGCACGCCGCCATCCCGCCCCCGGCCGGGCGCCGGCTCCATCACGGGCCGCGAATCATCCAGCTTGGTCCACCGCAGCTCCGTCTTGTCGACGCCCGTGCACCCCGTCTCGGACCCCTTCAGGCGCGAACAGGGCGCGAGGTAGGTCAGCACGGGCCCGACGTGGCCGAGCGGCCAGCCGTTCCACTGCACGTGGATGCGGTCGCCTGGTCGGACGGGCGCGTGGGCGGGCGGGCTGGCGGCGGCGGTGTGGCAGATGATGTCCGGGTGGGAGTAGTTGGCGGGCGAGACGAACCCGTCGTCGGCGGCGGCCGAGGACCAGCTCACACGCGAGGGGTGGTTGGCTTGGTTTGGCCGCGGGTCGAAGCCGTGGTAGAGCTGGCCGTTGATCAGTATGTGCGCGAGGTGCGAGTGGCTGAGGGCGGTTGGGGTTAGGGCGATGAGAGCGAGGATGGAGGATATGAGTAGTGCCATGGCGGCGGTTGTGAAAGAGGGTCTTGGGAAGTCGCCCGCGTGATGGGAGAGGGAAGTATGGTGAAAGGCGGAAGTCGTGATTCGTTATAGTTGAGGTGCCAAGGTAAGGTGCCCCAGCGCTCCTTGAGCAAATTTGACTGACGTGTGACACGGGCAGGCAGTAAATCGTTTGAGTCTGGGTGCAGACGGGAGGCATTGGTTTCATTTATCCTGATTGCAGATCTATGTCAAGCCTTACAGCACTCTATCCGGGCCAGCGCAGACTTGATACGGGAGTTCGTCGTCCGCGTCAATCAAGCTGCTCCGGCTTCCGTATTTGAATCGGCCTGGAGGTTCTCCTTATGTTCGGAGTATTGGTGATCAACATTACCTTAAGTTGCAGGGCCGCCGCTCGCATGCCGTCCGCTCAGGCCGGATCCGGGTTCCTTAGGTGAGGAGCGGCATCAGGTGTTATTGGTCGCCGCGTGGTCGCTCTGAAGTGAACATGAAACGCGAGGCTCAAGGGTCTTTCCAAGTTGACGCTTGTGACAGCACCTGCTCTGAAAATCGCTCTCTCCCTCATGCCAGTGCTAATCCCGTGGCCGTCATATCTTCCGAGGCCAATGAAAGGGGAATGCTCGGAGTCGATCATTCGGAGGTCAGTGGATCTTTCGGGGACCTACTGGAGCATATCCCTTATTACCAGCGGGTTAAGTCCTGTTTCCGGATAAACAGGGCATTTCTCAGCATATGAGCGGTTGTAAAGTGCGGATCGTACCGGTCTTGGGGCGTTGGCCGATTTGTGGGGTGCGTTTCATCTATTTGAAGTGCCGCAGTGACTCCCATTCGTCGTGGAGGATCAGCCAATTCACTGGGGCCATCCAAATGATCGGCATGTTCGGTCATCCGGCCAACGGGAAGACCGGCCGTCGAATCCATCTTGAGTAACGAAGAGCTTCGCAGGCCGTGTCAGGTTGCCCTAGAAACCGTTGTGGTGGCTCAGGGGCAGACTCCACAACATGCCGAATGGATGAAACTTGCCCCTGAACCGCGCGTTATCCTTAGGGTGACCTTTCTCAAGAGCTTACGCAAGCTTACGTACCTTATGGATCGGTTTGTTTTGCGTGTCCCCGCAAGTCCGAAGACAGCAAGAGCGCGGACCTCAGAAACAACCAAACAAAGGAAAGTGAGAAAAAAAAAAGGGAAAAAAACATGGACATGTGGGAGGCGATCAGCCATTATCAAGAGTACCTATCGACAATTCTGTCCTAAGTCTGCGCTGATTACGGGGCGCATCCAGTCAGGTTCCTTCCTCTTTCCTACCCCTGGCACATCCCCCGTCGTGCCCATTCGGGAGGACGACCAGGCTGGTCAATGTCATTATACGGGAAAGACGAAGCGCCAAAACCGGTCCGTCGGCGCCCAAGCTGAGGCAAATTCGGGCGTGGAGACGACCTTGTCCAGGGTAATGACCTGTGACTTGTGGACGGTGATCACGTAGCTGAACAACAGTGGGACTGCTCTCTGTCGCAAGATTGGAGGCCCACCCTGACATACCGCCGTAGAACGCCGTAGAATGGGCTTCACCAGCTTCTCCCCTCTGCGGAGCTGCTCCCAACTCGCATCGTGAAGGCCGGACCGAGCAAATGCTAGTGGCTGTACTCGATGACCTGGGCCTTGGAGGGGTAGATGCGAAGCACATCACCAAAGCTTTCGACCTCCTCGGGGAAGAGTCTGACGGAACATGTCGAAGTGAGGGGCGCCCATGGGGTGTTGGGGGGATGGGAGGGGGGCGGATTATCTCAACGTCCCCCAGGTCCTCGTTTGTTGATTGAAGCACAGCTTGTTGAGGACTGGAAGAGCTGGAAGAAGTCACAAACCAGGATGACGCTGTGGCCGCTGAAGAACTCGTCGCGATTGTACGGGAACACCTCTCGCGGGCGCTGGTCGATCCACGCGAGGGACTTGAAATCTAGCATGCTCTTCTCGTCGATCAGAGATTATGGATGCCCCTGAGCCGCCGCTGCAAGGCATTCCTGATTAGGGTCGTCGGTGTTGCAGAGCGTGCGATAACTTCCGTCGACGGAGGACTGCAGTAAGGAATGCAGGGTCTGGTCCTGGATCTGGTTATTTGCCTCACCTGTCGGAGGTGCCCTGACGATGGGGAGGCTCGATACAGGGGAACTGAGAGTTTGAAGTGAGCTCGACGATAAGAAGATATCTCCTTTACCATGTACTACTTCCCAATCCCACCTTTTCCGTCAATCCCGGTCTGCAGGTGGAGGGGCGGGGGGGCCGACGGTTCTGGTTCTGCGCCTTGACGTGTCGTATACCTGCCGCTGCTGGGTGTTCAGTGTGTCCTGGGCCGCGAGAGACATCTCTTTCACTTCGTAATCAGGTACCAGGCCACCTGAAGTGTTTTTGCGGAGGGACGCCTAGTATCCTCCAATGCTGAGCTCCTCATGGTAATACTGAGCGATGTGCTGTGCCTAGTCGTAAATGGTATAGATGTCTTGACGGCCAGGCACGTCGGCCTGTTCCAGTTCTTTTGTGAGGGGGAGTCCGGAACTGGCTGAGCCACCTCCTGCCGGCGCTCGAGAATGATGACCCTCGGGGCCGTAAGGGCCGAAGTTGAATGTCACGTCGGGATTCAAGGGCCGGCGACCTGAGGTTTAAGGTGGCTGGAAACGCTGGTATGACCGCAAACAATGAAAACAAACTTACGATAACATAGAAACAACTTGGGATTTGTTTAGAAACGGTAGGACAATGATCACCGGCACTAGGACATTGGTTGCTAGCGTAATAAGCAAGTTAAGGATCACAGCTCAGTACATTAAATAGTGAGAGGAGGACATATCTACTACAAATGTTGCGGATTCATGATGCGGATACACAATCCGCTGGCACGCTGATCTTCTTTGGATGATATGTCATGGAGTTGCGGGGCGGAGAGCCGTAATCTAGGTGTCTATGGATTGCAACGTCGATGGCCAAGGCGGAGGGAACCGTTCCGGGTCACCACCACAAACCTTGCTTGCCATTCCCATGACACCGAAATTCAAGATTCAGGGGGTCGCGAGCTGCACTCGACGCGGCAATCTTCCCTCACTCGCAATGGTACGCCGGCACTAAGGACTAGAGAGGCAACTGCCGGGACGACGCCGCCGCATCCATCCGGGAGAGGACGAGGGGCATCGAGCAGTTCGGGCATACCAACTTCCTTTGAATCAGAAGATAGCTCGAAATATATAATCTCACAACTGACCTGTTATATTCCACCTGCTGTCTATCACCAAGTGCGACCTCGCGCCAAGCCTCTCGACCCCCCATCAACCACCACCCACCATGCACGCCACCCTTTCAGCCGCGCTCCTGAGCGCGCTGGCGACAACCGTCGCCGGCCACGGCATGGTAACCAGCTTCAAAACCGACGGCATGACCAACCAAGGCTTCATCCTCGACTACTACTATGCCAAGGTCAACAAGCAGCCGGTCCCCGACATCGCGGCCTGGTACGCCGAGAACCTCGACAGCGGCTTCGTGGCCCCCAACAACTACCAGCACCCGGACATTATCTGCCACAAAAACGCTTCCCCCGGCACCCTCACCGCAACCGTCTCGGCCGGCGGCACGGTAACGTTCAACTGGCCCGCGTCCTGGCCTCACCCGCACGGCCCCGTGCTCACCTACGTCGCCAAGTGCAGCGGTGACTGCACCAAGGCCGACAAGAACAGCCTCCAGTGGGTCAAGATTCACGAGTCCGGCATCGACTACGCCACGCAAAAGTGGGCGTCACAGCAGCTCATCGACAACAAAGGCGTGTGGACGGTACCCGTGCCCCGATCGCTCGCGCCCGGCAACTACGTTTTTCGTCACGAGATCATTGCGCTGCATGGCGCTGGGTCACTAAACGGCGCGCAGAATTATCCGCAGTGCTTCAATATCAAGATCACTGGGTCCGGGACGGCGAACCCGAGCGGTGTGGTGGGCACGAGGCTGTATAAGAATACTGACCCGGGGATTTATTTCAATCCGTATACCACCATCAAGAACTACACCATCCCTGGGCCGGCGCTGTGGGTTGGTTGAACTAACTGGATCGTGGTTGGGCTCAAGGTTGGTTGCGAAGAGGGCTTGAGAGTCGAAGAGAGGCCAGGGGGCCAACATAGTAACACCCTCTTGTTTCATTGTACTGGCCTCAGGGTTTGAGTCATATAATTGCAACAAGCTTGATGGGTGGGGTGCCTCGAGGGTCGAAACTGGCGGATGGTGGATGAGCGGTCGAGATCTACTGGCACGGGGGGATGCTTGACATGCAGAAACAATAAACTCAGAAAACAATACTGCCTCCAAATCGCGGAACCCCATCATTGCACGTTCTGAATAATAAGACAAGGTAAATGCTCGTTCTTCAGTGCTCATGCGGAACAAGCAGTTGGTGCGGCGAGCGGCTGTCGAGGATTGCATCGAGGCACGGGGTCACGCTGTGTTTGTCCTCTGCGTGTGCCGAAGCGAAGTCGCAGGACAGGTCAGGCGGGATGAAACCTTTTGACATGAGACCAGCCCAAGTGAAGAGCGCCATGGACGTATCTGGCAGAGAAGAGGAGGAGAAGCTCCCGCTCCACTGCGTGTTGCAGCCAACATCAAGGCTCCTTCGGAGCTTCGCGCTCGGCAATGAGCTCTCAGGGCTGTCTAGGAGAGAAACCACGGTGCCGGTAACTTCTTTAGATAACGTCCAGAACTGCCATAAGCTTTTAATCGCGCAGGTATGCCAGCATGGCGCCATCGACTTCCAGAACGCAGCTGAATAGATGCAAAGCGGAACCTGAATCGCGTCCGTCGAAACCGCTTACGACGAGGAAAACCCGCATTACGGCGCAGAACACCCAACTGGCCGAGGGCAAACGCGACAGCCCCTTGTGCATCTTAACGGAAGTAGGTTACTGACCAGCGGCTCCAGTCTGTAAGATGCCAGGTTCCTTCTGGGGCTCGGAAGACCCGGGCCGACGCAAGGATGGGGAGAGTGCAGAGTAAGCCCTAACCCTTAGATCGACCGCTTGGCGCAGGCGAATTTTGCTGCAGGCAGCAGCCAAGAGCGGACTAACTTGACAGGCCAACGCACCGCCGGTCATCAGTAACCTGAATTGAGCCATTGAAAACAGCGTGGAATGTCTACACGAACGAGGCTCGCCGCGAAAGCCCTTCAATCAGCAAAGGCAGCCACGGGCTCGACCGCCGCGGTACCGGCAATACAGCTCTTTGAGAACGCGGCTGCCTGGGAGACGTGGCTGGAGACCAACCACACCGACGCAACGGGGTTGTGGTTGAAAATCAGCAAGAAGGGCAGCGGTATCGCTTCCATCACCTACGATGAGGCGCTCGACGTAGCGCTTTGCTTCGGCTGGATTGACGGGCAGAAAAAGAGCCACGATGAGCACCACTTTCTCCAGCGATTTACACCCCGGCGCAAGAACAGCATGTGGTCCAAACGGAACGTCAACAAGGTGGCCGTGCTGATCGCGGCCGGGAGAATGCGGCAGGCGGGGCAGGCGGAGGTCGACGCGGCGAAGGCGGACGGCCGATGGGAGAAAGCGTACTCATCATCGAGCACGATGGAGGTTCCTGACGATTTTCAGGCGGCGTTGGATCGGAACAGGAAGGCCAAGACGTTCTTTGAGAGCCTGGGAAAGACGAAGCGGTATTCCTTCTTGTGGCGCATCGTGACGGCAAAACGGGAGGACACTCGCAGGCGAAACATCGAAAAGTTCGTTGGAATCCTTGCGGAAGGGAAGACGCTGTGACGCATCACATTACACCAATTACTTGAAAAACACACGGTTCGGAATCCGTCGACTTCTGGTGTTGAGGTTCCGGACGGGGAACTCGCTAACAAGGTTGGTAGGGTGGAGGCCGCATCAATGCATTCATCCCGAGTTCAAGGGATGCTCGACAGGGACTTCAAGAAGCGCGTAAATGCCGTGCCGAGCTCACAGGTACCAGCTACCGACCCGCGGTGTTTCCCGGTCTGGAGCTCCTTTCCAATTCAACCCAATAATTCACGGCAAGCAGGAGAAGGCCGGGTTTAGCACCTGTCTCATGGCGTACGGATCGTCTCTACCAATCACTGGAGGAGTTGGAAGGAGCACGGAATGACCTTTGGGCAGAGCACACCTCGCTGATTGGGAGCATTTTGGTTCACCGTCAATCCACAAGCCGGCCAATTTTGACAGCATAGCACATTCACCCACTTGGTCTACCCACGATATCCAACTGAAGCTTGCATGTATCTTCAACAGTCATTAGCCATTGAATGGCCGTTTCTTTACTGCCGGACATCGCACATCTTGCGAAACCGACTTTCAGGTTCCTTCGTCCTCGCGCTCACAATGTCCAGTCAACACAGTGGGCCCGTTCTCCCGCTCAAATGGAGCCCGGAACCGTTTAACGAGCTGATCCGTTCCCTTTGTGTCAAGTGTGGAATCGCGTTTGAGGATATCCCAACCCTCGACGACCCTGATCTCCCGCGACCCGCCTTTGCTGTGGTCCTCGCCATACCCACCAACCCCAGCTACAAGGCTAGGAAAGTCGGCACCGACTCTTTTCGTTCTGTTTACAACGGGGAAGATTGGGAACCAGAGTGATATGGTTCAAGCAAGTGGTCGGCAAACAACGACGGCGGTCTGTACGCCGCTCTTCACGCCTTGTGCAATGTAGACAACTTCTATTATCGGCTTTGCGACAAGTCAATAGACCACTAGCCTGCTACACGACGACACGCAGCTAACCTATGTCGGCAGAACATGATTTCCCCATTGCACGGTTTATTGGTGACTATATCAGCGAATTGCCCTAGAAGCGGTCCAGGGTGCTCGGAGCGGACCTGGGGATCCAGACAGCTTATATGAAGGTGGCCACGAACGGCGCTCCTGCCGTGCCAGTCGGCCTTGAAAACGAAGTGGCATACCACTCTATCTGCTTGGTTCGATCGATCAAGGACGAATTCCTGTACAAACTCGACGGGGTCAGCAAAGGGCCTTTTCGCTTGGGCAAAGTCGACCTGGGCAAGGGCGGCGACATTCTCACCCAAAAGACAGTTTTTCTCATCAAGCGATACATCAGCAGAGATCAAGGCAGAAACGCCCCCAGACTTATGGGCACTTGTGAACCGTGGGGAAAAGGATGATCCGCCAAGGTCATCATGATATCGTAAACGGTCTGGTGGACTGTCGGCTGCTGCGATTGCATGTCAGCCCTGGAAGCAAAGACGCCCACCCTCATGCACCATTCAGGATACATTACGATGCCTAGGACATGGTCAAAATAAAATCGTCATCTAACCAGCCTCATTCATGGAGAGCTGAACGTTGCCCGGGGCCAACTGTCCCGATGATCCCCTAAGGCTTGGTGTCACGGCCCCCTGTCAGCCTAGAACCACCCAATCACACATCTGCCAGGTTTGATCATTCCCGCGCACATGCCGGCCGCCCCCGATTGCAAACCCGCCCAGTTCAATCATCCCTTTACCCGTTATTGACTGGCCATGGAGACGTCACAGCACACCTTCATCCCTGAGTCGGGGCTGCCCACACAACGACGCCGAAAAGCACGTCTGGCTTGCACCCCCTGCAGGGCACGCAAAACCGGATGCGATGGCAAAAAGCCAGTGTGTACGGCATGTTCACTCAGGGGTTGGGAAGACAAATGCAGTTACCCAGATACTGTGATGCAGGCGTCTACAGCACTGTAAGACAAAACCTCACAAAACTGGCAATGATGACTATGAGAGGACATGGGCTGATCCGACCAGAGCATTGGTTGAGCTTGAACGCCGGCTCCAAAAACTCGAGAACGGGGCCCGAGCAGATCCCAGCCCGTCCCGGCAGTCTGCTGCGGAGGCGACACCACCTGCTGGTACTCCTGCCTCCCACGTTGGCATTGTCCACTTGTCTAACGCGTGTTCACGCAGATCCGACATCCGGCCCTGCCGCTGCGCGGGTTCATGACCAAGACATCTTCGCGACCGACCACCCGACGACGGCGCTAAGCTCGACGTTTTTATGTCAAGGCCTGGAAGCAGCAGGCTCACGTCGCTCTCACAGCCCATCTGCTGAGTCTGACACGTCTGCACTCGATTCCCCTATGTTCCCGTCACTTGTATGCTTTTCCACTCAGACGCAGGATCAGTCTGGAGATGAAGTCGATTTGCGCGCCATGGTCCTCCCTCCGCGGCAGTTCGCTGACGATCTTCTACGCTGGTACTGGCAACACATCCATTCCGTCTTCCCCTTCCTTCATTGGCCCATATTCGAGTCCAAGTATCGGTCGCTGTGGGAGCAACAGGCAGCGCCTACTACTAGCCACCCGTTCGATGTCGTCTTGACTTATGCAACCGTGAACATGGTCCTGGCACTGGCATATTACAGGACCGAGACCGTATCCCTCGAGCAAAGACAATGCCACGCCGACGAGTTCTACAACCGCTCGCTGCGGCTCGTCTCGGCTGAAACTCTGGACACATCGTCAATTGCCATTGTGCAGCTGCTGCTCCTCCGAGCGTGGTACCTGTACTTCTCAGGAAAAGCAGATCGCTGCTGGCTCGTTTCCGGGGCTGCAACGCGCATGGCCATTGGACTCGGTCTTCACGCACCGCCTAAGCGGCATCTTAATCAACTGGACCGAGAGATGCGTTACAGGGTTTGGTATGGCGGATGTGTCGCTCTTGATCAGTATGGAGCTTATGAGCAACCTCCAGGCAAGCCAGCTCCATGGTGCTAACCATTTGAGATAGGATCATCACAAACACGTTCGGCAGGCCGGGGATGATCGTTCCCGGTCTGACTCATATACCGCCGCCCTTGGCTATCGACGAAGAATATCTGTCGACGACCGAGGAGGGACGCCAGCCAGAGGGACTCCCTTCGCGCATGGACATGAACATTTACTCGATGAAGATTCTAGAGATTATGGAGGAAATGCGAGCAGCAGCACGCGCGCCGCAACTCAAACTCAAACAGTCGGAACACGAAGTATTGGTACCCGACCCCGGCGTCCTCCTGCGGCTGAGCTCCAAGATCGACGACCTCCTTGACGGCGTGCCGCCGCACCTGCGCCTTGAGGCCGATTACTCCCAGTGGGCGCTACAGGAGGACGAGGTGACGTGCTTTCGAATTCAGGGTCACGCACTTCGCTTCCGACTGTTGCTCTTACGGCTGTTCCTGCTCCGTCCCTCCCTCCTCGCCGAGGCGCAACGCTGGACCACAGCCAGGACCGCCGCGACGCAGACGGCGTCGATGATGCTCCAGGAGAGGTTTCACCAGGAGGCATGCTCACTCTGTCTCGCGGCGGTACACACCATCCTGGAGGAGGTCCACAGAAGTCTCACAACGAACACGGGTATTTCGGCGTGGTTCGCGTTGCACTGTAGGGCAATTACTATAGGTTTTCCCTTGATGTCCATGTTAACAAATGGTCTAGTCACCTTTGCCTCGGCCACGGTCCTCCTCGTCGCGACGCTCTCCCCGAATCTCGGTGTCAGCCTGGACACTGAGCCAACCAAGTCCTCTTGGGACCGAGCGATGGCTATTCTCAATCATCATAAACGCACCATCGCTTCTGTCACCCAGGGCATGGAGATCCTCCGGCGATATCGCGATTCCCTTGCCCGACGAGCCGCTGCAAGATCAGGCATGTCCAGCCAACACCGTGTCGGAATAATATTGCATTTTCCTGCCCACTGACTCGGTGGAATAGGGACTTGTGCTTCGACGAATACTGGTACAATCCCAACTATCACGCTCCTCCCGAATTTTCAGGCGCAAGAACATCATGGCCAGCAACTGCACGAGTCGCAGAGCTGGGAACACTCCCAACCGGTTCCGGTGCCGCCCACGGCGGGTACGGGGCTGATGGAGGGCTTGGATGAATTCCTGACGTCGGATTCCTTGGACGAAGCATGGTTGGTCAACCAGGACTTTGGCCAAGGGGATTGGATGTTGCATTTTTGATCCGCTTGCTGGTATGCATGGGAACGATCGGCCCATCGGGGAGGTCCGCGGATGATGGCTGGGATGTTTCGGGTTTGGAGGTTGTCAAATTTACCTGATAGGTAAAGTATTCCTGTAACCTGACCAACCTCCTCAAGCACCCGCATCCTACACTGCTTTCAATTCCCTAAAACAGGAGACGAATATCCACTTGTGTTGACTTGACAAATCCGCTTCACAAAATGCCAGCCACTCACAAAGATAAGCTTACCTTATCTCACTGCAACTCAGCATGCAGTATTCAAGCTCTCAGTGGGGTTTATCACCAAAGTCCAAGAGTTTTGCATACCATACACGCACAAGCATCGCGCTGTCATGGGGCTGCCTAGATGCGGTATCGGCACTGCGGTGCCGCACACCCGTACATAACAATCCATAATCACATGAATCATGGGGCCATGATTGCCCCGCTGGCTCTGCGCTTCTCCCACTTTATTTTCAACTATCAGATTCTTCCAGTCCTAAACGGTGAACTCCAATCGGGTTTATAGGAGCCTGCCCTTTGAAGAGGCTCGGAACAACACGATATTAGGGGACATCGCAGGACAGGCAAGATGCCACTATCGTGCATCTTCCCTAAACCACCATCACAATGGCGTCTGCCACGGTTCCTCTCCGCCATTCCGCTCCCCGCCCTACAGCTCATTGGCCTTCTCATCTTTATTAACGGTATCGTCTGGGCCGCCGCCGGCATCCTCCTACGTAAGTTTATATACCTTATCTAACTCACATCTCAAAATTCACTTAGCTCATCCAGCGCAGATTACAACCCCAAACTCATCTCTCCAGCCGTGCTCTCCTAGTAAGTTCACCCCCCATCTCAGTGATAGTATCGTAACCTACTACTGCCTGTGCGCACCTACCTGATTACAGACCGACGCCTCAACTGACAAACCCTCCGCACCTTTTGCCTACATCTAGCACCCTCGGCCTCCGCCACGCCCTCGACGCAGACCACATCTCGGCCATCGACCTCACGACGCGCCGGCTGATCGCCTCGGGCCAGCGGCCCGTCGCCGTCGGCACCTTCTTCAGCCTCGGCCACTCGACCGTCGTCGTCGTCACGTGTGTCGTCGTGGCCGCCACGGCCGGCGCCCTGCGCGACCGCTTCGACGACTTTCAGCGCGTCGGCGGCATCATTGGCACGAGCGTGTCGGCTGCGTTTTTGCTGCTGCTCTGTGTCGGGAACGGGTTTGTCTTGTGGCGGTTGGTGGGGAGGTTGAGGGGTGTTTTGCTGGCAGCGGAGCAGCAGGGGGTCAGTAGGGCCAGGAGGAGGGGGGAGGTTGTTGATGGTGATGATGACGTGGTGGAGGAGGAAATGGGGGATATGGATGCCACGGGCCAGCGGGGGTTGCAGCTGGAGGGGCCCGGGTTCCTGGCGAGTGTGTTTAGGAAGGTGTTTCGGATGGTGGATCGGCCCTGGAAGATGCTGCCGTTGGGGATTTTGTTTGGGCTGGGTTTCGATACCAGCTCGGAGATTGCGATCCTGGGGATTGCAAGTGTCCAGGCTGCGGAGGGGACTAGCATGTGGGTGATTCTGATCTTTCCGGCGCTGTTTACGGGTTAGTGTTCGTCTGCAGTGCGGTTGTGAGACGGAGGGGACTGACTGAATATCTAATTAGCGGGCATGTGCCTCCTCGACACAACCGATGGAGCCCTGATGATGGCGCTTTACACATCCAAGGCGTTTTCGAGGGATGTGGTGGCCATCCTCTACTACTCGATCGTCCTGACAGGCATCACCGTGTTTGTCTCGGCCTTTATCGGCATCATCCAGGTCTTGTCCTTGGTTGAGCACGTGGCCGAACCCGACGGCAGCTTCTGGGAGGGCGTGGGCGCTATCGGCGACTATTACGACATCATTGGTGGCTGCATTTGCGGGCTCTTCCTCGTCGTCGGGGTCGGCTCGGTGCTGATCTACCGGCCTTGGAGAAGGAAAATGGACAAGAGGGCTGATCGCCACGCAGCCGAGAATGAATCTACCTGCCCAGAACCTCAAAGCCCTGCGCCGCTAATCTCGCAAGATGGGCCACGTGCCCCAGGCTATGGCACGGCAGTATGAGAATCCATGGAGATGTTGGCATCTGATGCTCATGATCCGCATTGGCCTGAATGGGATGATGTCCAATCTCGGTGCAGGGAGCCTTGCCAGGTCAAACCGTCGCGGAACGACTCGTGCAATATCGAGGTTGGATGAACCTGTCCCCGAATCTGTCACCCTCGAGACACATTTTGGCTTGTTCTCTTTAACTGAGGAGGTTAGACCAACCGCCTCAGACCGGGCTGGGCCCTTGGGGGGGGAGGGGGGAAGGAAGAGGGTTCGTCGGTGGAAACAAGTTTCTTTTGGGATACAGCAGAAACCTACCAGAATATGGCTAGTAACTTGGAGTGTCAATTGAACAAGGTGAATGAGGATTGGTCTTAATGATTTGTGAGGACGGTATCTCGCTCTCTGTAGTAAAACACGCGCGGCGCGTAGAAATCCAGGACTGCCGTCCACGCGGCTGGCTAGTTCCAGAGCGAACACTAACGTAGATGTAACGATATAACACGTTCCAATCCCATTGGGCTAGATTGCTGGCCAACTGGAGGAGCCAAAACCGGATTGAGCATAAGCTACATTATTTCTGTCTTCGAAAGTGATAACGCAAGTGGTAGTTCGTTTGAACACTCACGTTATATATTCTTCTCACGCTGACCCAAGCATATAGCCGAAGTCGTAACGTTATATATCCTGATAATGGCAGCGTCTTGTCATGCTACTCAAAGGGATAATATCCATCTTTTGGTCGCCGACTCACTGATGATAATGTTGGTGATGGTGGGTATATAGATATCAATCTTGGTATCCTGGTGCTCTATCGGTGCTCTATCAGTGCTCTATAAACTCCAACCTACTACGCAGAGTAGTGAGTAAGTGTATTTATAAGAATCTGCGAACATGAGTTGATGAAACCGCACTTCTATACGCAACCGACGAAAGATATGGTCCATCCCTACCCTGTGCCGGACGGTCCTAACCTCTCGGCTGTCGCTCCCCTCCAGCTCGCATGCTCTTTGCCACTTGCTTTCCTTCTCCCTTATCCGACTTGCTCTTCTATTCCGCCATCCAGCAGCCAGTTACTAGCATCAGCCGCCATATCTGACGTTTCTCCACGTCCTGGGCTCGCTTACTGCAATGAGCCTTAGCGCTATTATGCCCTTAGCCCCTTTCCGAGAGCTCCTCACCCCTGCCATCGTCACCGCCAGCCGGTGAACGATATGTATCCTCTGCGTTGAGCGGATAGTGGTCCGATTTCATTCTCCGGTTATCTCTACGTTGCAGCGATCTCGTTCAATTTTTCGTGTTTTGGCCAACATTCGCCGGCTCCAACAGAAGCACCATGACAGCCTGGAGACAACGGCTGGGCAACAGCGGGACACGCAAACTCGTTTCCGACTCGCCGCACTCCGATGCATTCGCGCTATGTCGTTGTTACTGTTGCACCATTTGGGACCTCCATTGTTGCTAGGGTGCTGCTCAACCTGCACTTCAACCTCTCCGACTTCCGCCTCGACAAACAAGGCCTGTGGCCCGTCATGACACGGCGCGATCTGTTCCTTAAGAGCGATCATGTCTTCACAGTGGATCTGGAGTACATATTTCCACCTCGTTAGCGCGCATGACCTGTCGGATTCAAATACCACCAATACAAATACAATCATATTATCATATTCAGCAGCATTTCGAACCTACCCTGTCAGGCTGCTGTTTGTGTCCCAATAGGGGCTGTCAGGGTCTACCAGCATGTTCCAGTCACAGTTCTCTCAGTTCTTCCCGCCCAAGCCCCTGTTCACCGAGGCCGACGTCGGGCTCCAGCATAGCAAAGTTTTTCGTCGTGACGGGTGGCGCCTCTGGCATCGGCCTGGAGGTCGCCAAGGTTCTGTATCGAAAAGGCGGCCGCGTCTACATTGCCGGGCGATCCGAGGAGAAGGCGAGGGAGGCAGTGCACAACATCCAGGCCACGCTGCCCCCGTCCGACTCACACGGCAGCCTCGAGTTCCTGTACCTCGACCTCTCTAACCTAGCTAGCATCAGAAGCCTCAGTCGACGCCTTCAAGACAAAGGAGTCACGACTCGACATCCTCTGGAGCAACGCCAATGTATCACAACCACCCCTCAGCAGCGTCTCGAAACAAGGCATCAAACTGCAGCTCGCCAACTGCCTCGGACCCTTCCTCTTCACCCAGCTCCTTCTTTCGCTGCTGGAAATCACCGCGGCAGCCTGCGCGTCCACCTCCCCCGGTTCCGTCCGCGTCGTCTGGAGCAGCAGCCAGATGATGGAACTGTCCGCTCCAGGCGGAGCCATCGTTATGTCAGAGCCACGCCACCCGCCCAAGGACGACGCCACGCAGAACTATGTCAACTCGAAAACGGGCAACTATCTCCTGTCTGCCGAGCTGGCACGCCAGCAGCGCCAGTCCCACTTGGCGGCTCCCGTCCTCAGCTTCACCTCCAACCCTGGTGCGGCCACGACAAGGCTGTTTCGGCACAAGTCGTGGTTGAACTACCTCGCCGGACCGCTTTTGTACGACGCGAGGCTGGCGGCACTGAAGCAGCTGTATGCTGACTTGTCGGCGGATATTGGGGTTGAGCAAAGCGGATGCTTTGTAGTACCGGGAAGGGGAGGGGAGGGGGGGGGGGGGGGGGGGGTGATTTCGACGTTCTTGAGGCAGGATCTGCTTGAGGCCGCCAAGATGGAGAAGAACTGTGGGAAGGGGAAGAAGGTGAGGGAGATATGGGAGTTTTGCGAGGAGATGACCAAGGGTTATTGCTAGTTTTATCATTGTTTAACATGGCTGTAGAATGCAGTTACAGACAGGTGGGCTTGAAAGATAATCATCCGCTCTTCATTTTAGACCACGGACTGGTGGCATCCCCCATTCTTGAAAGACCTCCAGCCGCGCCCTTCCTGTCATCAGAGTCCGCACCCAAAGGGCATTAATAACAAGCACGTCAACCAAACTGAACACCAAACTCCCAAAAGGCAAGCATGCTGACCAGGTTCTTATACAGATATTACTTTAGCTTCGTGGTCAGGAACACCGTGGCCAGCTGCGTCGACGCGGGGTAAAAGATATAACACCAGTCGATTATCCGCCGCATATAGGCTGTCACGTCGGCCACCGCGTCCGACCCGCCCAAGTATATCGTCTATACAGATCGGGACATCGCCAGTTGAGTCATGATCTTCAGCCTCCGGAAAGGCCTTGTCTAGCTCTTCGTTGGGGTCCCCGGTCAACTCATTCGGAGAGCTGACCTGCTCGGTTCTCTTGTCAGCACAGTCTTAGTCAGCTAGCTCAAGGGGAACTCAGAGGGGAGCTGGGAGGAGCTTCAAGACTGGCCTTCTCATCGTTTCCGTTCATATCCGACATAGTGGGGATATCTATAGATGGTCAGTGAGCATTCCTTGGGGGGCAATCTTACACATACGGCTAGAAGGTTCTTGAGGAACGAGAGCAACTGGCTGAAACGAAACAAGCAATCACAGGCGGGAGGATAGGGGTGGCGGTCATGCTGGGAAATGGGCATTCTTATACCCGCCGGCTGGTAAGCCCAGATCGGAGTTGCTTAGGCGACTGACGAGTGTGAACAGGCGTCCCCCAAGGCTCCCAAACCAAACTCCGTTTCTTTGGATGCTTTGTCTATCCCTTCCGCCGCAGCCGAGACCCGTTCACACCTTTCCCCACGTTCATGTCGTGGCCGATCAAGCAGAACCGGTTACATCTATCTTGCCAATACACCAGCACGAAGCCATTACAATTACCCGTTGTGGCCGACCATGCAGGACACCTTGGTACATTTACCTACCAATGCAAAACGGCGAAACCATTGGACTACTAAGACACCATAGGAACCTCATCCCGGTCTTCATCTTGCAACCGAACTGGCTGGACGCATATGCGGCCATGGATCGCTGTGTCATTATTCTGGATTCCCGCGAACCAACGTACATCATCAACAGCTTGACCAGCTCGCCCTGGCCGATGATCTGCTGCATCACCTACGGCAGCACACTCGGTGTGAGCAGCCAAGGGTAACTTAGACAAGCCGCGAGCGTACCTAGTGATTCTTGCATCTATGCACTTCCGGCTTGACAGTTTTAGAAGAGATCGCTGTGCCTGTATCCTGGGAGAGTTCCTTACACGCCTTCCCTCGACGTTCCCCTCGCCAATCATGCAAGTCAAGGGTACGTTCACGTTACCAACGCAACAGAGCATGGCCATTGACCACTAGAACATTGTGAGCCTTTATCCAGTCCCCTGGCAACCGAAACTGGCCAGGTGCATATCCAGACATGGATCGCGAGTCGATATCCATCGCTTGATCTAGGAATTTGCCGGGAAAGATCAGGCCAAGAGGCCTTCTGCTTAATTCCGGGTAGTGGCTATGGTTTGAGTCCCTTGGATCTTGCGCACCTCACGAAGTGAACCCCATCTCGCATACCTCGCCAGCAACCCGAATTTCGCGCGCACGCCCAACTCAAATCAAGCACACCTTGCAAGTGACCTCATCTCGCCGCACCTCGCCCGCGTCCCGAATTTGACGCCACCTTCCAACTCGAGTCTCGCGCACCGACCAATAGGTGCTCAGCACCCGCTTGGCTTCTTCCATCACAAACCGTGTCTGAAAACGGGAACTTCGCACGTACCTTCGCATTGAACGAAAACATCACTCACAATTTTGTCGTTTTACGGGTATTTCGACACAATCTGGATTCGCCTGACTATGTTTTCAGCTGCCGTCACTGAAGCCGAGACTAATGACGCCGCCACTCCTTACCTGTGGTTTCGGAACCATTGGCAGGGGTGAGCCAAGACCCCCGACGAAGTTTCCAAGGCGGCCATCTGCACTTGCTATTGCCTCAGTTGCTGGTGATGGGCCGGAATGATAAGTTTAGTTGGCCCCGGGAAACGACGGGCCAGCCCTGTGGACTGCCGCTCGCAGCCGACTCAGTGTTCGCAAGTCGTACAACCATGTCTCTGTTTGTTGGGACTCTCCGGCGACATAGGAAGTTGAAGACGCCACTGTGGCATGCGCTGGGTGTCGATGCCCGAAGGCGTACCACTGTCTGGTTGACACCGCCGGGAGCAGGGGACGATAGCAAGGCTGGGGTAATCGCCTTTGTTGACGATTTCACTGCCTCGATGACGGGACCGACGCCGTGGAACACCCGCAAGGGCATTGAAGCAATCATCAACGATGCGCTAGGCTGGGAGAGGAGAAGCGGAGCGACATTTGAAGCAGAAAAGACGGCAATCATCCACTTTACTCGCAACGCGGACAAGGCCGACTCAAGATTTTGCACCATCAAGGGCCAGGTTGTTCAACCAAAGGACCACATCAAGGTCCAAGGAGTGGTGACGCGAGGCTCAGAAACAGGGAACACATTGCAAGGCCAGCATCCAAAGGGCTGGAGACAGCGTTGGAATTGAAGCTTCTCAGGGCCTACCTCCGCGCACGGCCCAACAGCTGTTCACTTCTTGGTCGCCCGGGTAGTGGACAGCGTCGAAACGGTCAATCCGTTCGTGCTGACACCATAGGAGGAGCGAGTGGACACTGCTGTTAATGAAACAGCTATAGCTCAGATCGAGACGGGGTGGGCAGTGCGGATTGCCGTGAGCAGTTCTGCACGAAACGACATGGTAGGAATGGGAGGAGTCGTCCGTATCTCGCTATCCATGCGTGGTGGACCGCGAGACGAGACCTTCAAGATGACGCTAGGCGCAAAGATGGAACAGAACCCATTATAAGCAGAGCTTGCAGCAGTCCGGCATATGTTGAGGTCGTTGCGGAAATTCAGGGACCGCCGGATCATACTCGCCACGAGTAACAAAGCGGCTATGTTAACGCTAAAGAGTATACGCTAGCAATCTGGGCAACGATACATCTCCGAGGCGTACGAAGCAATATAAACAGCATAGGACGCCGGGAATATGATCTCAGTCGTGTAGATCCCAACAGCCGCTGAAAATGAGCTCCTGAAAGTTGCCAAGGACAAAGCGAGGGAAGCAACCCAACAGAATGCCAGGCAACAAGCCCAAGAACCCAGGATGCGATCAACAACACTCCGTGTCGCACGGGCTAAGCGGGCGTCGACCAAGTCCTTGCCATAGAGAGTGGGGAGGCACTCCAAGAGAGTCGACGCAGCGTTGCCAGGCAAACGCACTCTAACGCTGTACGATCACCTGTCACGGAAGGAGGCCGGCGTGCTTGCTCAGCTAAGCACGGGCATGGCCAAGCTCAACGCATACCTTCACCGCATCAAAGCAGCATCGTCAGATCAGTGCGCGTGCGGGCAAGCCAGAGAGATAGTCGAGCGCTTCCTATTTCGATGCAGACAATGGAAAGAACACCGAGCAGAGATGCTCCAATGCACAGATATCCACAGAAGTATTATCTCCTTCTACCTAAGAGGAAAGCCGCCCTCGGATGACAAGACCTCGTCCCGGATGGGCAAGCGGCGCGGGCAACTGTACGGTTCGCAATGGCTACAGGCCGTCTGGACGCAGGCCAACCACGGAACGGGACAGTATAATCCCGTCACCACTGACCTACCACTACCCGTCTCGTGCAACGCCGAGTAAACACGCTTCAACCGCCGAGGATAGGACGTTGAACACTTGGAGAATGCACTTCAAGCTGGCTTACTTATGATACTACAGTACTAACCCACGAGTACCGGTAGAGAGTAGGGTAGATAATTGAGGGCATAACGCACAGAATGAGGTCGTATGGGCTCTAGGAGATCAGGATTCATCTTTGGAAATGTACTCGTAGATGCGTGATAGTTGCCCTTTCGGGTTAAGCCCGCCGGGCGGGATAAATTGCGTACATGTGTGTGCGTGTGTGTGTATGTGTGTGTGTGTCTGTCGTGTCTGTGATTCATCGCTAGCATATTGCTTCACAAGGCTAACGCCGTCTGTGGTTGAAATGTAGGCCCCGACTCGCAATGCGCAAGCTATTAAACCATCCCGTCCACTTCAGGTCGAGGCAATTCGCGAAACCGACACGATCAAGTACTCAAGGGACTACGGGCGGAGCTAGAATCATGCGAGCCAGACAGCAATGAACGAAGACTGAGCGTGGCAGGGTGAGGCTGTTAGCTGTTTGGGCCAGAAGCTCATCTACCCTTTCGCCGAGGTCTGATGGATGTTGGCGTAGTGGACAACATAGGGGCCGATTTACGGTCGGAGACAGGAGTACGGACCTGGATCGACAACCTCACTGATGTGTCTCGTGCCCGCAACGCCTACAGCCCATAAATGAGTCCGTATGGAACCAGGCTAGCTACAGCTGAAGCTTGTGCTGGGCGGCCAAGGTCTGATCGGACCGTCGGAATGGCTGTTGGGCGCTACTTATGAAGGGACAAATCCGGTCGAGAGGGCTGCAGAGGTCCATGTATCAAGGAAAGGTGGTGGTCACGTGTGACAGTAAAGAGAGGGCGAACAGCAGGGCACAAGATGACGATGCTCCGCAGGACTGACCAGCATTGCCCGTCGGCTTCACCACGACTGAGTGGGCCTTCTGGCTCTGGCAAAGCAGAGTCCTGGGACGCAGGCTGAGGACAAGCGGACATGGTCGTGCCTCACGTCAGACTCATCGACCACGGGCAGCCAATCCTGCGTACCCCATCAGCGTCTTCTGCTAGGCAGCTTATGCAAGTCAGCACCCCTTGGCGCCATGCGCCCCACGCCGTGCCTCTCTTCCGCGCTAGACGGGATCTGCGTTCGACGCCAAGGACCCTGAAAATCCCCAACGAGCCAAAACTGCGCCGTAGACGCGTCTTGTCAGACATGTCTTCCACATTGATGCTCACCGGTGAGGCTTCTTTTGGCGTCAGATGATGAAGTGTGATGGGCCTCCAACACCCGGGATTCATGTGCGAACGGCCAATCAACGGCGTCGAGATGACTTTTGGTTAAGGATGAGACCCGAGGGCTTGCAGCCGCCAACTCGCCGAACGGATATAATGTGTGGGAGACCGTCCCTCGGTTCCAAAGGAACGTCGACCACGTTCATTCCGCATCCGACCCCAGCTTCCCGAGAGTCTCACCCTCTGAGTCTATGCGATGGCCTCGACAAGCAGCGCCGCCTACGACGCTCATGGTTCCAGCGGCACCCAGCCAAAGCCGGGATATGACGAGCAGCAGTTTCCAGCCTTCAAGCCAAGTTTTCTCGAGCGCGTTGGCATCGGCGGCTTCAGGCTGCTGAACAAGGTCATCCCTTGGTACAAACTCCCCGGCTTCATTGGCGCCTTCAACCTCGCCTTCCTGCGCATCGAGCTGCGGCAGTACAACCTGTACGATGGCTACGCCTCGGCAGAAGCCCAGGGAAACTCGAGCGAGACGCCCCTGCCAGACGAGCGCTACCGCAGAGCCCGGCACTCGGACGGCAAGTTCAATTCCCTTGAACGGCCTAACATGGGCTGCAGAGGCAGTAGGTTTCCCTATCACGCCTTTCCTGGCTCGACTCATAGTTCGCAGTGCGTTTCGGCCACAATTTTCCTAGAAATCTGACGGCGAAGCCAACCGAAGAGGAGCTCTGGACGCCCAACCCGCGTTTGATCAGCGACAGGTTCATGGCTCGCCGCGATGGACGCTTCATTCCCGCCACGACGCTGAACATGCTGGCTGCGGCATGGATTCAGTTTCAGATCCACGACTGGTTCAACCATGTACAGGTAGGTTGCTCTCCTCCGCCCAAGTGGGCAGGCCTGACAGACTATTATCGTAGAGCGAAGAGAAGTTCAACGTCCCCCTCCCCGAGGGCGGCGAACCGTGGCCGCACCCGCATATGGAGCTCTTCCGCACCAAGCCGGATGAGATCCGCGACCCGTCCGACCTCAAGTGCCCCGGCTACAACAATGAGAACACGGCCTGGTGGGACGGCTCGCAGATCTACGGCTCCAGCGAGGAGATCACCCGGAAGCTGCGGACCAAACTCCCAGGCGGCAAACTGGAGCTCGATGCGGTCGGCACCGTGTCGTTCCTCCCGCGGGACAAGGACGGCAATCCCCTGACGGGCTTCCACAACAACTGGTGGATTGGATTGGAGATGCTGCACACCTTGTTTGCCATGGAGCACAACGCCATCTGCGACGCCCTGAAGGCAGCGTATCCGGATATGACTGGGTGAGTGCCTGGCTCGCTTGTGCAGTGGCAGTGAGATGCTGAGGTTTCCCAGCGACCAAATCTTCGACAAGGCCCGCCTCGTCAACTCGGCGCTGATGGCCAAGATCCACACCGTCGAATGGACGCCCGCCATCCTCGCGCATCCGGCGCTGCAGATCGGAATGGCGGCCAACTGGTGGGGCATCGTCGGCGAGAAGCTGACCAAGATGCTCGGCCGCATCTCCAAGAGCAGCGAGATCATCAGCGGCATCCCTGGGAGCGGCGCCGAGCAGGACGGCGCGCCATACTCGCTGACTGAGGAGTTTGTGAGCGTGTACCGGATGCATTCGCTGATCCCAGACAACATCGCCTTCTTCTCCGCCACCTCAGGCAAGCACATCGAGACCATTCCCGTGGCAGACATGACATTTGACAGTACGTCCCCTCCAGCCTTCCTCTAACACCAGAACCCACTCAACTAACCAACCACTCCGCAGACGCACAAATCCCCCTCCGCCAAAACCTCTTCACCCTCCCGGACGCCTTCTACTCCTTCGGCATCAACTACCCTGGCGCCATAACCAACAACAACTACCCCTCCTTCCTCCGCAACCTCCCCACCCCCGACGGCCAGACGCGCGACCTAGGGACAGTCGACATCCTCCGCGACCGTGAGCGCGGCGTGCCGCGGTACTGCACCTTCCGTCGGCACCTGCGCATGTCAGTCCCCAGGACCTTTGAGGAACTGACCGGCGGCAATACCGTGCTCGCCGCCGAGCTGCGCGAAGCGTACAACGGGGATATCGAGCTGGTCGATGCGCTGGTGGGATCCCACTCGGAGCCAGTGATACCTGGGTTTGGGTTCAGCGAGACGGCGTTTAGAATTTTCATCCTCATGGCTTCCAGAAGGTTGAAGAGTGATCGGTTTATTGCGGGCCATGGGGAGTGGAGCGAGGGGACGTATACTAAGGTTGGGTTCCGGTGGGTGCAGGATAGTGGGATGAAGGATGTGTTGGGGAGACATTTCCCTGAGTTGAGGGTGTTGTTGGAGAAGAGTGGAGGGAGGAATGTGTTTGCGCCGTGGTTGAAGCTGAAGGAGAGTGAGAAGTATCAAGGTGTGGAGACGAATGCGTCGGCGTGATGGTGGAAGTTGGAAGTGATTAAGTGCTGAGTTGATTATCGGACCGGGAACTCTTCTGTAGTTCGGCGTTAATCATTTACCTGAGTTACCTGGCGCGATGTTTCCGTTTTTCAAAACAGCCAGGCATGTAGCAAGAAGGAGTGGAAAATGAAGCTCACCTCCATCTCGCGAGGAAGGGCAAGACGGCTGCATGGTTATCATGTACCGTATGGTATGCGAAAGCCGTCCATCATCATGATGATTGCCATTCTTGAACCTTGTGAGCGGCGTGTCCGGTTATTTCGGCTCAAATCGCCGTCACATGCCAAATTTCTCCCTCAGAAACTCTCGCACCTGCTCGTTACCTCCCTTCCCCACCGCAAGCCCCGCAGGATCGCCCTCTATCTTCAACCCTTGCAGAGACGTGGCACGCGACAAAGCAACATAAACCTGCCCCTCTTCGAAAGCTTTGCTCAGGTCGACAATGACACGATCCAGCGTCATGCCCTGCGACTTGTGGATGCTCAGCGCCCAGGCCGCCGTCAGCGGGACCTGGGTCCGGCAGAGCAGCGCGTACGGCTTCTTGTCCCCGAGTTCATGAACTTGGCACTCGGGCAGAATGGTCATGGTCCTCCCGTTCAGGAACCGGACCACGGGCCAAAAGAGCTTCTGTCCTCGGCGCTCGTTCTCCTTCCGCTGCAGCTCGGCAAACTCCTTGATGTTCGCCTCCTTGATTGTCGCATGCTGGCCGACCAAGCCGTCCCCCTCTCCGAAGTCGGCTTTCTTGGGCAGCTTGTTCGGGTCATAAGGCTCGAAGCCGGCGATGATGCCCTGGCTTCCGTTGCAGAGCCCAGACGTCAAATCGATGTTTACTAATAATACCACCAGCATGCCAATCTTGAGTTCGATCCACCTCTCGAACCGGTGGTCGTCAAGCGCGCGCAGGGTGCCGTCTGGGTTCTTCTGTCCTTTGTATTCGAGATTAGGATGTGCTTCCGAATCCCAAATAAACCTGTCGTGGCAGCGATATGGATGGGGCGGTGTCTTCAGCCGCGCAAAGGCTTCCTCGTTGGTGCGGCGGACTTCCTCGCGGGTTGAGAAGAGCTTGACTGCGTTTGCGGTGACCGATCGATGGTTCATCAGGGTGTCGACTTCGTCTTGAGTGAAGGGAATGCCGAGGCGGCACTTCTGCAGCATCGAAATGAACTCGCTGTCGGACTGGCGGTGAATCGACTTCAGGTGCACGTGGACAAAGTCGCATTCCTTCCAGGCGTCGCTCCTGAATGCCCATTTATCCTTGTCATGGTAGATCTTCCTGCAGCGTGGACATCTGTGGATCGTGCCCTCCACCTCTGCGCTAGAGACGAGGTCGCTGCCGCAGGTGATACAGTGCTGGAAAGGCTTCACCGGCGGAAGCTGGCAAAAGTCCCCCGTGACGATGACTTGCACGCCGCCAAAAGGCAAGCTGCTGTTGAGCCCCGCCTTCATGACTGCGTTCAGTCGCTCAAAATGCAGGTTCTCCACCATGGAAATTTCGTCGATGATGATGGTGTCAGTTTGCTTGAAACGCTTGCGGGTAGTCTTTCCACGGGCCATCTTCTCCAGGAGGGAAAGCTTGCGCTTGTGGTGATCTGGCGTCCAGCCAGCGAAGCTCCATGTTGTCGTGCCATTGATAGCGAGAGCCGCTTTCCCGGTAGGAGCCCTGTCTCACGTCAGCCACTTTCCATTTCCAGTGTGATTTGTGTGAGTACGCCTTTGGGGCAAGACTTGATGAATCCCATCGAAGCCGAGACAGGGAGAACAGGCAGGAAAGATGAGGTTGACATACATGACGCGGACGGTTCCCCCCATGTTCGTCAGGCGTGCCCTAATGGCATGCAAAACCGTAGATTTTCCGCAGCCTGCAGATCCGGTGTAGAAGATATTCCTGCCGCTGACGGCGAGGTTGACGATTTCCTGTTGCTCTGGGCAGAGGACTGGCTCGGTTTTCGGCTTGGACTGAAGGGGTGCTGGTGCATCTGGGCCTGTTACTACCGCCGACTCGCGTGCCTCGCCGGAGGGAACCAAAGGAGAAGGAGGCGGCAGCGGCTCGACGTATGGAGGTTCGTAGGTCCGGGTTCCAGGACTGAGCCTGTCTCGGCCGAGGACAAGCCGAGTGTAGGATCTCCGAGTCCATGATAGCTGAAGCAGAAGATCAAACGGCAGGGCGGCCGAGTCTTGGACGCCCTCGCGGTCGAAGTGATAAGAGTCGAGGTTTCGCTGGCAATCCCAGTACTCGCGCGCAACGGAAAGTGCTGCCTCAGAGAGCGGGCGGCCCAGGTGGTCGAGGGGCGGCGGCTGCGTACTCGGCAATTGTGCGGAGTGAGTTGTCAACAGCGGCGTTGTTGCAAGCCTCGAAATTCCTGCGAAGGGTGATGCCGAATGGTCGTTGACTTGAAATTCCGGGTAGTCATTGTCCCCGTCGTCCGATAGGTGGTCGCCGTCATCTTCGCTGTCACTGATTACGATGACATTTGATGGTTTTAGTCGTTTGGTTGTCTCGAAATCATGTCTTTTAGCGCCATCAGGGGATTCCCGCTTGAGTGTCGTGTTGTTCCTCCTCTTTCTCGGTGACGGTATTCGTGAATTCATCACGGTTGATCACGGCAGGTGGGCGGGTGTGCAGTGATAATACACAGGTCGAGACAGGTGTACCTGGTGAGGCTGAGGTTGAAGCAGAACTCACGTGTCTGACCCGACGTTGGGCAGGATCGAACTTGCCCGTCCGGGGTAGCAAAATGTTCGCCGTGATTGAGTTACGGATATCCAGATCTGCCCCAGCCTACTAATCTATAGCAGATGCAAGCGACCCTGCTTCAGTCTTCAAATTGGTCTTGCTGTCGGGTTCGGGAACGCGCGACGCGTTCCCGATTTAACTTAGTTTCGTAAGCGGGCACTGGAACCCACCTTGGTTGCTTTCGGCTAAGGGCCGCCCGCGAGCCCCACCCAAAGTTTATTAGTAGCCACCACCAGCGCGGTTTCCATTAAAAAACTCAAAATCCAGGTTTCAATGTGTCAAGAGATCATGCATACAACCTCCACGGACCAGGCCGGCTTACTCGAGAATGCAGTCTGTTGGGGATTGGGAAGGCAGTGACATTCTCAGGCCTGAACCCCAATATGGGGCCGAATTGCCGGACACGGGCTGGGTACTGCGTCACACATCGGGCCGGAAGCTCGGAAGTAAAAGAACATCTATGGCAGTGGCCTCTGTGGGATAGCTGATGGGGCGTACAGGGTGGGTAGGGCAGGCCATTGAAATCATCTGCAGTATGTGAAACCTAAATTGGGCTTTCTGGGACAACAAGGTGGCCGGTGGTAGGTAACACTGCATGCTTATGGTGCATGCTTGGGCTCTTGTGCAGGTCCAGCGCCCAGGCATTGGTAGGCAGGCTCATGTAAGGTCGACTGGACTTTGGATTTGGGGATTTCGACGTTCCTTCCCCTCAGGTTCACATCTAATCTATTTCAGCACCGTCTCTTTTTTCAGGGTTTGGAAAACTCTGCCGAGGGAGGGTGCTACATATGCTTGCACCTTCTGAAGTTCCTCTTGAGAGGAAGGGATGATGTCGCTGCATTTCGGTCAGCCTCGTCCGATGCAGATTTCGCACAGTACAAGTTCCGCTGTGAGGCCGACATCACAGGCGAGCATCTTGCTCCTTTCGACGTTACAATTGAGGGGCGCTGTGATTTGCAGGGCAGACCTATGACGTTCATCGAGTATTTCCGTGCGCTCCCCTCTCCAGGTATGGTAAGTGGACTAAAGCGAGAAGCGGAGAAGGGTGCCAGTAGCTGACATGTGCGTTGTCAGGATTGACGCCGGAGCTTAACGAACTTCCTAGCAACACTCGCTCCGACGCATGCTGGAGTCAGGTGATGGCATGGATTCCCAGGTGTTAGAGGTTCCATGCGAGATGTAGGGCAGCCAGGAGCACCGCTCCTTGGTTCCCAACACGCCTCGCCGATCTTGGATCTAGTGCCTCGGCAGCTCTACGATTGATCGAAACCAAGGACACCCCTCCGGAGGATCCATACGCAACGCTGAGTTACTGCTGGGGCAGTTCCGCCGCCGTGAAGCTCATGCGGAATACGCGCGATGTGCGGGCTATGTTTCTCGACCATCTACCAGAGTCAGCGCTTCCAAAAACGTTCCAAGACGCGATTCACGTGTCGAGGAGGCTTGGGTTTCGCTACCTCTGGATCGACTCTCTCTGTATCATCCAGGACTCGACTGATGATTTGGGCCCAAGAACGCTCATTAATGGGCCAAGTTTACGGAAACGGGTTATTCAACATCGCCGCAAGCTCCTCGTCAGACAACAGTGGTGGACTCTTCTTTGACAGAGAGCCCCGGACGGTACGACCCGCAGTCGTCACGACAGGCTGGCAAGACTGCCCTCCTTCGACTTACACGGTGCACAAAAGTTACTTGTGGAAGGACAGTGTCTTGGATGCGGTACTCAACAAGCGAGGCTGGGTTCTTCAGGAACGCGTTTTATTGCCCAGCATGCTTCACTTCACCTCGGATCAGTTGTTGGGACTGTCTAGAACTTGGGGCCTGTGAGACACTCCCCAAGGTTTCCGCTTCGGCCAGCAGAGCCGGGTGCTCGCCCTTCCAGCCACGGAGCAGGAATTCCTTGACTGCGGCAGCAAGCTTCGGCCGAGGTGGCAGCAGCCCCCTCTCCCACAGTTCGACGGATATCGCGTTTGGAAGGAGTTGGTGGGGACCTATTCGCGCACCGAGCTGAGCTATGTGAGAGACAAGCTTGTCGCACTCTCGGCGCTGGCGAAAGAGGCTCGCCAGGTTCTACAAGACGACTACCCGGCTGGATTGTGGTGTCGCCACCTAGGATGGGTGCTTGGGTGGACTGTTTTCATCGGGGACAGTGCTAGCCCACCCAAGGCATATCGCGCTCCGACATGGTCCTGGGCGTCCATTGACGGACAAATAGAGTACGCGGACTATGGTAACGACCAGTCTCTGCTGATCAGCATCCTTGGAACAGAAGTCAGAGCGGCAGACAAAGATGTCACTGGCGAGGTCACCGGCGGCTTCGTTCGCCTCCTGGAACTCGTGTACCCCATCTGCGTCGTCGATGATGAAACCAACAATGGAGTTCCAGGTCAGCTTCACACGGATATTTGCGACGTTAAATCCGACTCCCTCGCTAGCGGAGAAGGAAATCCCTCTACATACTGCTGCACCACTCCTCCGAATTTGACATACGGCGTCAGCGTCCCGACGACTATCACCTGTGTGCATGGCTGCTCAGGCACGAAGGCGCGTCCAAGGCGTATACCCGCCACGGGAGGATCCGTATGTTCAACGGCGAGCCGACCTGTGGAACCCGGGTCCAGGATCTCCAGCGATATTGGCTGCCGTACAGTCATGATATTCCATGCGAACCTATGGACGAAGTTCACGGCTGCACTATCACCTTGCCCCGAAAGCATTGACGTCGTTTCCTATCTTTGGCAAACGCCTGCTCGACGGGCCCGCGTGGCGTCATTCAGCGAGGGGCGCACTCGTAGCGCGCTGCCCCCGGCGGGGGGGGAGGAGATACAAGGGGACGAAAGAAGTTGTAGCTCAGCCCGGATTGGAGGTCTGCGAGAGCAGCATGGCCAGGGGTGATGGTTTGCCTTAGGCGGCACAAGCTGGGCGTCGGCGTCGTCGGAGTCGAGGATCTGCAGCGTGCGGCGAGCAAGGAGATGTCGCCGTCGAGGGAGCGAACGCCGTTTTCAATGCATTGAAGTAATGCGATGGTCGTGATGAGCTTCCAGCAGAGAGGATGCTAGATGCGGTAGAGTACGGCGTCGAGCTGCTGGGGGGAACACTTCTCGCTGGAAAAGGGCATACGCTCGCCTAGGGCAGTGTTGTAAGGGTAGTCGCCCGAGGCGGAGGTTTCGCAGATGACGGCGCCGTTGATCTTGCCTACGACGATAGCCGCTTGGAAAGTTGAGGTGGAACTCGACTGGGGATAACGTGAGGAGAATTGTCACCTGATGGAGAGGTTAAGGGAAAGCTCAGACTTTCGAGGCGAGACGGCCCCGTGATAACCGATTGAAATGGGTTCGACCTAAGGAGTATATCCTCTTGAGTTGTTAGAGGCAAACTGACGCACCTCTACTCCTTCCAATTGACGATCCAGCAGTCTTGATAAGGACATTGTCCACCATCGTTGCCAGCATGGCATAAGGCAGCCGCTGCTCGAATTGCTCCCAGTTTGTATTAGACATCTCAGGCAGTGTGAAGACAAGCAAGTACAATACCAACCTTATATAACAGGAACAACGTTCCCCCATATCCCCGACGTCAAAATGTCGCTGCTGTCGGGAGCTGTAGAGTACAACATGGCGTTTGGCGTTGAGGATGGCCCGCCAAGTCAAAGCGTCGTCCACGACCTCTTCAAGGTTAGTGCTGTTCGTCTCCGGCCCGCATCCGTGGTCGACTGGCTCAGATCTGGATGGAGCCTCTTCTGCTAGGGATCCCGTCGGAGCTTCCTCTGCACCAGCTCCGCCGTGGCAGATATGTTCTGGTTGAGACCCTTCCTCGACTTCGCACCCGGCTGACAAGTGCTCCATGGACGGTTCCAACATGCCATCGTCCCTGTCAGGTAGTTTCCCCTTTTCCGGCCCGCTTATTACATTGTGCAGCGTCAGTCTCGATGCCTCACCTTGGACCCTGGTCTCCGTGTCCGGGACCTGACTCAGTGCCTCGTCCTCAGGTTGCAGGTGCTCTGGGACGCATTCCGATTCTTGATCATTTCCGTCGTCCTCCAGGCCGTCATCCTCCGAACTGCAATGTTTGTATGACATGTCTATGATATGCTTAAGCCTCAGAAATATCTCGCATAATGCCCTCTGCCTGTGGGCCGTGCGGTGTTGCGTGCCTAGCAAGCAGGCGATTTGCCTTCGGTACCGTTCAATAACCTTGGAAGGCATCCACTTCCCGTAGTCCGATTATGAACTATGCGTCCTTTGAGCATCAACCCAAGGGAACTTGCTGAGAAATGAGTCGAGGACTTGCAGAATCTGGTGGTGGCGGGCAATGTCGAGACTGAGCCGCTGATTCCTAAGCGGTCGCTCAAGTACAGAGTTATCGAATATCTGTTCCGGGACGGCCTTTGCTGCATCCAACAGTGCCAGGGTCGAGTAATACAGCGTGCTGGTTCGGCACTTCCACAACGACGTGAAGGCAACTGAGGAAGCACGAGCATTCCGCCAGCCACTTGTCGAGCTGCTGAAGTTGTAACAAGACGAGCCCGCGGAAATACTGCTGCCCTGGGGTTGCATGGACTGGAACCATGCTTGAACTCGTCAAACTCGTAAAGGAACGCCTGGAATTGCTGCATCACCACCCCGAATCCAAGCGCCAGCCGCTTGTTGCGGGACGCTGTAGCGATATTATTGAGGAAAACTGTCGTTGGTGTATGCCCGAATTGGATGGCGACACTCTTCAGCTGTTCCTTCGTTGTGTCCCCGTCAGTTAGTCCCATTATCCATGCGACGTCATTGACCGTAACGATCTCCGGAAATATGTACGGGTTTGATCCTATCCACTTCCAACGTGTCCGATCAGGACCCCGGATGACCAGTGCGCAAAGAAACTGCAAGCTATCCGCGTTGTTCACCCGCGGGCCCGACCAGCGCTTGCTATTCAGAGCAAGCATGGTAAGCGTATTGGATGCAATTCTAGACAGCCGGACGGGGAAGATGGCAGGCAGGCGGCGCGGTATGTCGGCCACCAGAAGCTAGAATAAGCCATGTTTATCGTTGCGGCGCGGACATGGGTGCCACAAGCAAGGACTCTCCTCTGCGAAACAATTGTGGTTAAGGAAGAAGGCCCCTTGGCTCCCATGAAGGACCCGGGAGGTGGAGCTGGTTCTATATCCAAACAAAAATTCGGGGTCTGCGTCAGTTCTGTCTGCAATGAAATCGCGTGAAGCTGATATTGCCGCGGGCATTGTCGATAGCCCACATGAGCTGCTGCCTCAGCGACGAGCCGACGATGTGTGCAGCTGGGTGCTTTCCGTAGCGCGAGAAGGCGCCAATGGTACCAAGTGTCGGATGGTGGCGGAAGTCGAACTGGAAGTCATTGCCAACGATGACGGGGTACGGAGACTGTTGTGCGTCCGCCGTACTCTTGAACGAGTGTGCGCCCAAGCTGGCTGCCATTGCTACGATAAAGCCCACCTCAGCGTATGCAGGAACGGCTAGTAGGTCTGCAGGGAGGTAGTCGGTCATCGTGGTTGCCGCATCGATGCCATCGTATTTGGGATTCAAATCTTGCAGGGATATGCTCGAGAAAGCGAAGCCAGGTTGCAGCGGGCGGCTCGGGTCCTTTGCCGCCCAAATCGATTTTCACGTTGACCCTGGTGGTCACTGCGGCGTTGAATAGGGAAACTTTGCGAACGCTCCAGCCGAAGAATCTAATAGGGATACTCGCAACCTGCTTGGCGGATCCGAAACTGCTAGAAATGCCGTCCTGCACCGAACTCGGGTCCGCTATAGATTCTGCATCCGGTCCAGCAGTTTGCGCCTCCGACTCGCTAGATGAGCCAGCTACCGGTCCAGCAGATTCCCTGGCTGACCTGGAAGATTCCGTCTCGGATCTGGTAGTTGCTATCTCTGATCTGCCGGATGCTGTCTCCGACCTGGCTGTGGCGGGTTCTGTGTCAGCAGGTATGACCTGCTAGACTCCGTCCTTGATTCGTTACCGAGTCTCAATTTCGTACCTCGATCCATTAGGATATTCACTATCTCCGCCGACCTGAGTATAGGTGTAGTGGCAATGGTTAGCCGGTTCAGGTCATGCCAGTTCCATTCCTCCTTTGTGAGATCAGCCCAGGGCGGCCCGGGCCAGCGGCTAAGATGGCCTGGTATATGGTAATCAGGGCGAACGTAGCGGCGAATATGCTGATTTGGACGGTGAACGCAAAGGTGATGGGGTCCCAGTCAAACTTTCCGTCGTCGGCAAGCCCTCTGGTTTCTAGTGTCCGCAAGACGAGCTTTAATAGGCTGCTGTCTGTAAGAATGGACATCGTTGCGCGAAGGTGCCTAATGTCGAAGTCAGCCGGACCTTTACTCGCGGCCGTCTCAACGGCAGGGCGGTCGGAGCTCAGGGAGCTCTCGGTGGGCAGAGGGGATTGGATTTGGAAAAACCGGACGGACACATTTGCTGCCTGAGCAGACCCACTTGTTTTCAAGCCCCATGCATAGGGATTGGACGGAGTGTTTTCAGTTATGTGCAGAGAGTGTTTGGGGCGCTCGAATCAGGGAGTCCGCTCAACCAGCCGGTAACAGAAGAATGTGGATATAGCATTAGTCCGTACACAGCTCTCCACTCCAAAAAGATCTGGCTTAGTATCGCATGGTACTAGTAGACCCGACAATCGCGGATGATCATGTTGCTTGTGTCGATTGTGGAGAGAGGCTCGGTGGTTGCTGGGGAACGCGATGGCGGGCTTGCACTCAAAGACGACCTGTGATTGAGACGTCGATAAGAGCGCCGCTGCGGCACATTCTCGCATGTTCTGATCAGTGGCCCTCCAAAGCCGGACATAAGTGCACTTTCAAGTGTTGATAGATGCAAGCAAGACAAATTTTCATGTCGAACTCAGAAGCTCGAGGTTTCGATGTTTAGAAGATGCCCGCGAATTCGACCCCACGATTGCAGCGGTGCAGTCTTGGCTTTGAGAGCAACTGTGTCCACCTTCGGCTCCTTCCATCATTCTTTCATCTCAAATGCCTGGGAAGCTTGATCGCATCAAACAGCTGCGAGAATTGCGCCAATTTCGATGTCCTATGCACGTTTGACCGACCGACCGCTCAGTAGATAACTACAGAATCGCTGCCACGCGACATCCTCCAATGTCACGGCTCCCACTACCTCGGGTGCTGTGCCCTCTTGTTGTCTCATGGAGCACTCGAGCCAGGCGAGGCCGGATGGCAAGTTCGCAGCTCCCCTCCCGCCCTCTTACTGACAGCATAACCCGAAGTCACCAGTTCTCTAGTCTTGAATCAGGCCATCATTTCCGTTCATTCTTCTGTATAGAGCCTCACCGTCTATCGTTTCGTCGCCGTTCACCAAGCCACCAGACAACAAGGAACATACTCCTTTCCGACCAGTACGGAGTAACAAGAACTGAACTAACTCCTTTGACCTCCCTGGCACACTCACCAGGGCAACAACTACCCTCGGTAAATGAAATGCTGAGTAGCTCCCACCTCTAACCTGAGGCTAGCCTAGCCCAGCATGTCCCCTCCTCCACATACCGCCCCCCCTTCCTCCAAACCACCACTTGCGCCATGTCGAGTTGAGTAGCAGTCCAAAGGATTCTTGACCGGCCCCTAGGCGTGGGTAAACTTAGGAAGGCAGGACGTCCTCGCCGGGCTGGATCTCGCCGGCGGTGATGGCGGCCTTGTGAGCCCGGGCGACCATGCCGTAGGCGGGCAGGTAGCGGTCGAGCCAGGGGAGGAGCTCCTTGGCGCCGGGGGTGTGGCGCCAGTCGCGCATGAGGTCACAGACGATGGCGAAGAGGGAGACGACGCTGTGCAGAAAGGGCTTAGTCGAGCTGGAGAATTGGGGAGGTACCGTAGGGTTGAATATTTTAAACTTACTTAACCCCGGCCCTCATCATTTGGTCGTTGCTGATGTCACGGATCTCCTTGGTTGTCGTTCCAGACGCTTCGAGGTTGGCCCAGACCGAGTAGCCCTCGGCGCGGAGAGAGCGAGCAAGGAAAGCAGTGCCTGGTCATAGGGTGAGCATGAACTGTCGAAAAGGGGGGACTGGACCGAAAGGGCGTTACGTACAAACATCCGTTACGATACCGGCGATGATGATCTGGGTGCGGTTGGTCGCCTTGATGGCGTTTCTGAATTGCTCGTTGTCCCATGCATCGACCTCGCCGTTACTGTTTGTATGTGGTGTCAGTCATTTTTCCGTAAAGGCTCTGAGAGCTGAGACTGAGTTCACAAACCGCTTGATCAAGGGCGCATTCGGGTACATGTCGAGAATCTCCTGTGGCAGAGGACCGTTGGGGCCATTCTCGGCCGATGTAGTCATGATGATAGGAAGCGAGGGGAATGCCTTGCCAAGAGCGCTGTGTGCCAGCATGCTGTCGCGGTAGAGGGTGGCATCTGAGCGAGGGGTTAGCATGTAGTTGTGAAGACCGCCGAAGATGTACCGCACCCCAGTCCCTGGAGATGCTGTAGAGGCCCTCCTGCATATCGAGAATCACCAGAACCTGGGCAGGTCAGCAATCACTCGCTGCTCGTCAAGCTGAGCAGAAGACGTACCGAGTTGTTGAGCTCGAGCCTCTCCCATGCAAAAGCTGTGCTCGTGTTAGTCACGTCGGGCTGGCATTTCTTTCCGTGACACTTAGACTGACTGTCAGCCATGGCAGTAGTGGCGGCCATCAGGCCGGCAGACAGCAGGGTGGTGAACTTCATGGTGACGGATGGTGCTTGTCTGCAAGAACAGCTGTCTGAAGTCCGAGGTGTTGCTGGTGAACTTGTGCTCTGACTTGATTCCGAGAACTGACGGGCGTCCTCGACAGCCTTTATATACACGTTCTTGTATGTATATCCACCGGCCCGGTCATCACAGTCGGGATTGTTCCGCCTTTCCCTTCCCTCTCCATCGAGCGATATCTCGAGGCCCAATCCCGCGAGTTGTGGTTGCTCGGCCGAATAGCCGTTGAGATCCTTGCCATACCGCTGCCTGACACCCGTCACCGGAGAGCAGGTGGTGATGAAGCATGTCGTAAACAATGGTTAAGCATTGGCTAATCAGCCTCTCGCCTCCCTCTGGCGGAGCAGCTTTGTGCCGAAGTAGCACTTTGCATGGAGAATGATGCAGTCCCTCGTGGCTCGAAGCGAGCTAGCAGTGATGGCCGCCGTAACAACCATGTCGAAGACATTTCCGCCAAGCGACTGACGGTGGACGAGGCTCAAAAGGCGGGCGAGCGACGCGAAGTTGGCGGCCGGACGTGACTAAGCCCTTACCTCAACCCCTACATGTCCCCACTCTCAACCCTTGTGTCTCGGCGGAGTCAGCAACGATCAGCGATTGCCAAGCATTGAGAGAGCGTCGGTCGTGCAGCTGCACAGAGTGCCGATGGAACCTGCCGTGAACCTGATGATTCAGCGTCCCCAAGCGACCCCTTTCAAGTGGTGGCCTTCGTAAAGATATGGAGTCCTAGCAATGGAAACTTGGAAGCGATTTGCGGCTTTGGACCATTGTTTCGATTTCGACTTTATCCATACCTTCCAAGTTAGCTATGTGCCGGGCTGCTTGTTTATGTGGAGGAAAGGTTTGGAAATGTTGGCTTGCGAGTATTGCACCGCAACCCTAAACCTTCGAGTAACGGTCAGGGCACCAACCCCACGAATTGCCTACCTCACCTTACAGTAGATCCTCTACCCATTTGAGAATGCAACAATTCGACACCAAGACTCAGCCAGCAATAAGATATCTCGAACCACCAGGTACTGATCCTGCTTCTATCTGTATTCCGACAGATATTTCTAACCCTGCCGTCATGGTCAAAGAGCAGTTCATTATCCGCCAAGATATGGCTAGCCTGGGGATGCGACATGTGTGAGAAGTCTCTGAAACGCCGTGGCGTAGCCTCACACTGCGTCAGTTCAGCTCGACGTCCATTCGTCTGCCCAGCCCACCAATTCGACTTCTCGACCAAGGCATATGTCTCCCTTCGGCACAAATACCTTATTGTATCATCGCCGCCAGATGCTTGGGGCACGACGAGCTGGATTCATGTAATTACGACCAACCCGTTTCTTAGGGGTTGGTCGAGTCAATGCGCCGGGGTCCTGCTACTTTAGCCTGATCGTCTGCCGTCGAGCTACTGTGAGCCTAGGCTTGCCGGCAAACTCCCAACGTTCTCTCGACCTAGAAAGTCGAAGTTCCTTTCAGCTGCTTGATTCAGCACCATAATCGGCCAATTACCAACATAGAACCCACACCAAGGACCAGAAAGTGACGATGTCGCTGTCCAAAGAGTAGCAGCTCAGACACCAGCTGCCTCCCGCGACCGGCCGTGCTCCTCTCGCCATTTCTTCCCTTTTAGCTCCCACAAACAACATGAGAGCCTCATCTCGCCTACTGTTTCTCATGTTCCAGGCATTGGTAGCCTTCAGCGACCTTGGTCAGGTCCGAATATGCGGCGCTAGATCTCTTTTGCTAGCCCCAGGAGGCCCAGTCTGTCCCGCTGACCCGGGATATCTGACGGTAAAGTGAAGACAACCACACTCAAGGCTTGTGCTGAGACGCGGCAGTGCCAGGATGGGGACTGTAACAGTCCAGGACAGCATGTCTGGACACACACATCGCCATGCGACCAAGGCGATTACGCAGACCAGTCAATATGCGTCTTCACAGACGAAACCTTTGCGGGCGGGAGAGGGATATCGGTGGTCACCTCGCCCCAACGAGCCAGCTTCCTCGCCATAATCCCAGCGTTTGCCGAGCCTGGGCTTGTCCACGGCATCAACCCGGACCCAAATACGACCCCCCCGAGATACGCAATGCGCGAAATCCCTGGAAAAGGAATGGGCCTGGTCGCGACAGCGCCCATCCTCCGCGGCGACCTCATCCTCGCCAACACGGCCTCCCTAATGATCGACTACCGCGCCTTCCACGAGCTCGCCAAACCGCGCTATACGGCCCTCCAAGCCGCAGCCGTATCCCACCTCCCACCCTCCCACCAGTCCCTGATCCTCTCCCTCTCCGCCCATATTCCCGACACATCCCACCTGACGCCCGCGGAGCTAATCGACGCCATCCTCGCCACCAACTCGTTCGACATCGACCCGCACCCAGACGACCCGGCGGACCAGCACAACAGCTTCTTTGCCCTGTTCCCGGACGTCGCGCGGCTCAACCACGACTGCCGGCCCAACGCCGAATATAGGTTTGACTATGACACGCTGGCGCAGCACGTTCATGCCGCGAGGGATATCTGGCCTGGCGAGGAGATCACGCTGTCGTATATTAACGGGTTGATGGTTCGCTCCGAGCGGGTGGATAGACTGAAAAAGAACTGGGGGTTTGAATGTTCGTGTGCGTTGTGTAGCCTCGGTGGGACGGTAAGGGGAAACGAGTCGGATGCAAGGATTGGGATGATTTTGAGGTTGCGGGAGGAGTTGCGGGATTGGAAAGGGCGGAGGACGGGGGAGGGGGAGGGGAGTAGGGCCTGTCCGGAGATGGCGGAGCTACTGGTCAGTCTGCTTGATATGGAGCGGTTGTGGGGGGTTGTACATGAGGCGTATGCCCTTGCGGCGTTGGAGTATAATGCTGTTGGGGAGGCTTGGCTGGCTGTCAAGTATGCGCGCTTGGCGGTTGAGTATGGGACTCCGATGTTGGGGGAGAAGGATGAGGATTTGATGGAGTTAAGGAAGCTTGCCGAAAATCCGTGGTCACATTGGAGTTGGGAGAAAAGGCTGAAAGAAGGGACTGGGCGGGAAGGGGGTGGTGAGGGCGAGGTGGAACAGAAAGACGGCGCTTGATGACACTCGACATCCAAGGGGCGGTTCACATAGAGGATGTAAAGTGAGATGTTGAGAGCCGGCTTGGACAAGCAGCAGAGACATTCGAGCAATCGAATGGACGGCATATACGTACCTCCGTACGTTTAGCCGTGTCATTGTCGTGGCGGTATAGAACTGTTAAAGACAGGGTATGGAGGTCAATGTGTGATGACTTCATTTACTGGGTTGCTTAGATTTGTGTTGGCAGGAGATTGAGGATAAGATACTCAGGACAGTACCCGACATCAGACCGTGCAAAACTTCCTCAATTGCTGGCGGTTTCCACGCGAGCCTGCCATTTACATACGTAGATCGCTTTCAAATTGCAAGTTGAAACAGAACCACCTCACTTATTATTCTCCGTACGGTACCTTGACAACCTAACGTGGGGCAGCGGAGTGCGGGGTAGCAGCTGTTTTTCAGTGATGTCAGTGCCTGGAACGACCGCCCCACAGCACTTCAACCTCCAAGTCCTTTCATCTCCCAACCTCGTGAGACCCATCAACACCCGATAAGACTCAACCTATCCGTACAACGTGATGGCCGCCGAATCTATCGACCCGGCAAAGGCCATCGAAGCGATTCGTGAAGCGCGGCCCCCAGCCACAGATCGATTTACCTACCTCACCATCGTCGAAGCCAACCTCTGCCCCGAAGTGCTGCCAACGCTCAACGAGGTGCTGCAGGACGCCGAGCTCACACAGGAGATAGGATGGGACCTGGTGTACAACCTCGTCGGCCTGCCCGGCTCTGAGTCGTGCCTCGAGACAATAGCGCGACTCGGCAATCCCCGGGAGGTGATCCTCAAGACCCTCGAGACGCTCGAACTGTTGGGTGAGGGCGAGGTGGAGGATGGAGAGGAGGAGGAGGAGGAGGATGGAGAGAAGGAGAAGGAGGAGGAGGCAAACAAGCCAGAACCGGTCGTGTCACCAACGCACAAATTCATCACCCTCCTCGGCATGCTGGCCATTCTGCACAAGCGCATCAAGACGAAGTATCCCAGCCGCTTCCTCGCTCAGACTCTACACACTGTCATCTCAGCCTACCGCCCCAGTCAGGAGAGGACCGCGGCCGTCATCAACCTGTTGCACAGCCTCTCCGGCCAACGCCGCCCTTCGCTGCCCGCCAGGCGATCTACAGTTCGGGTGGCCAATCCCGACGAAGAGGGCGACGCGTCGCGGAATGCCGCCGACCCGGAAGCCGGCCCAGACGAGCGCGAGGATCCCTCCGAGAGCGACCTGCAGCAGAAGCTGCTTCTGAGCTTTGCGACTTGCATTCTGGAGGCATACGCGAACGGGAACGAGATGGCGTGGGCGGCACGGCTGCTCGAGTTCTACAACCCGGAGAAGATGGTGCCTGGGAGGAGGACCTTGATGGCGGCGTATAGGGAGGAGCAGGAGCTCTCGGAGCGGGATGCCATTGTTGGGAAACTTGCGGTTAGTACACTCTCCTAGCGCGTTAGAATCTGGGGGCTGACTTTACAGGCCCTCATCGGCGACCTTGGGCTCGACTCTTGCTCAAAGCCATTTACCCACCAGCTCTGCGAGGGCCCGATGCACAGCACCCCCCTTGAAGAGCCAAATCTGTCAAGCCCCGACAAGATCGCCCTCTCGACCGGCGGCTGCGCGTGTGCAGCCGCCTATAGGGTGTTCTCATCGACAGTTTTCGACGCCAGTCATCCCTCCCCAGAGATGCACATCTTCCCCGACCACTTTGCCGTGCTCGACAAGTTCCTCCAAGACGACGCCCACGGCCAAATCCAAAAGTCCCCCGGCACCATCGAGGCCCTCCTTACCATCGGCCTCTGGTTGCTGTCCAACAACCTGCTCTCTCCGGACCCATCCTCCCCGCTAGCCAACCCCACGTCCTCCCCGGAGGACCCCACCTCGGATTTCATGCGCTACATCCACCTCACCACCCTCATCGCGCTATACCACCCGGCGCTGCAAGTCCGTAACGCCGCCAGCGTGCTGGCGGGACAGGTCCTGCATGCCAACCCGGAGGTAGAAGACAGGTTGAGGATTCTGGAGGACCTTCTCGAGAACTGCATGTTCGCCTCGCTCAAGGCGCGAGCGGTCGCCTGGCTTAGGGAGGAACTCCTCGCTGCTGCTGCTGACAAACCACAAAAGGAGTCACCACCACAGCAACAGCAACAAGAACAACAGTTTACAAACCCCTTTGCGACATCTCAGGCCCTTGAGACGGTGCAATACGTCGTTTTCCCACCGCTAACCCCCCTCTTGGATTTACCGACTATCGACTTGGTCGAGTATCTGGTTGCGAATGTGCCATTTCTGATGCAAGCGGTGAACTTTGCGCTGTTTTTGTGGGGTTCTTCGACTACATCCACCCCTACTTCGCCCATTACCGGTAGTAACAGTAACAGGTGGGCGCATGTCCTACCAGCGAATATGGAGGCTACCGTCTGGGAAAGGTGGTTTGAGCCCCTGAGAGAGGTGGTGGAGCGGGTGGATAAGGAGAGGGGCAGTCGAGAGCTGGGGAGGGAGGGAGTTGAGTTGGGGCCGTTGGAGGCGGAGTTGGGCGTGTTGAAGGAGAGGTTAGCGAGGCTGGAGAGGATTAATGGGTTCAAATTGAAGGAATGAGGATTGTGGCTGTGGTTGTGGTTTTGGTTTTGGTTTTGGTGACGGATTAGGGGTCTTTGGGTGAGAGGTTCCTCGTTTCGACGTTGCAGAATCCTTCCATAAGATGTCACATCTCATGGGTCTTTGAGGTGCTTTTCTGAGGATGATGAAATGACTGTGGAAGTTTGTTATGGAGCCAAGTGGAAGTTTAGTCTCGCTGTGTGTATGTTCGATGGGATCTGTTTAGACATAGCAGGCAGATTCAAATTCTCGTCTGAGCAGCAAGGATAGCAGGATTGGAGTCTTGAGCGCCGGCAACTTGGAATTGAATTAAGCTTTCCTTTTCATTCCCTCATATCACCACAGGAGCTCGGAATCATACGCTGCATGAGTTAGAACAAACTCGGCACTATCGAGGGGTCCCATTTCAGCCCCCAGGGGGGGGGGGGGGGAGGGGGGAAACGGGGCCGCGGGGGGCGCCGGGTTGTTGGGGGGTTATCTATAATTACAGTATAACAACTCGTCGCAGACTTCCGTGCTCAGCTTGAAAATACATCTACGACAAGAAATTTATAGAATGCCCGACCGCGACAAATATCCACAAAGGTAAAGTATGCTCGGTCATGTTGTGTTTTTCGTTTCCTTCGTTCTCGCATTTCCTCCACCCTCTCATTCCCCTTCCCCTCTGATCCTCACTTCTCTCAATTTCCATAGGAGTTCTGTTCGGCTTGCTCTTCGAGAGCGCGACGAGCCTTGCCGCGGGTACCATAGTTTTCTGAGACAACCGCGTTGGCCTTCATTTGGTGGAGAAGAGAAGCACATATGACGGTGATGAGTATCCAACCTATGAAAGCTCTTCCCCCGAGCTGCCATCACTCGCATCCAAATGTCTCTGCCGCTGCCAGATCCGTTGACTTGGATCATGTGAGTGTTGCAAGGGGCGACTGCTCGCGCATATAAGTTAGCTGCCCTCTTGTTTGCAACGTTAACGTCATAGGTGCTGCACTGAATCCAGCTTCGGGATGCAGTCCTATTCCTACCGTGGATTGTGCAGCCCGCGGCCTGCTAGTCCTGGACTGCCAAAGGAAGTGGATAAAAAGCATGCTAACCCCACCCCCCAAAGTCATTATCATGGAGCTCATCGATTGTCTCCTCGAACAAAGTCGAGATAATGCCTCCAGCCAGGGAGCTGGCTTAGGGATGTCTGCACATACTCGATGTCCTCGTCAATCCATCTTTTAGTCATTGCTAGGGTGTCTAGCGGTTGCCGTTCTTACTCGAGCTTGTGCGCCAGAGGACTTTCAACAAGAGATATTGCTCGAGGGTGAATTTTTATGCTGAGTTGATGTGAATAATGCCTGCATATGCCCGTTCCAACCTACCGACTAGATAATAGGCGATGTCGCATGAGGAAGTTGAAATCCCAGAATCCCAGGCCAGTAAAGCCCGACCTCACCAATGATATTATCTTACACGTGGTATCACGCGTTCAATTGTCATCAATATAAGAAGAGACAGACTTCTCAGACCGTAGGCGCGTGTATTATGTGCATCCACCCATTCATACGCCCTAACCCTCAAAAGCTTCTCGCGGTTGCATTCTATATCGCATCGTATCGCTCGATTGAACTGCATCGCTCAATCGAACTATATCGCAATACACTGTGTAATATTGCAGCCTGCAAGCAGGGTGCAGGCTCCTCCCCTAACCCTACCAACATTCTCATTTTCATAAGCTGCATTGTAGCACACACGTCTTTGGGAATCGTCCGGGACAGCTCCGAAAACTGTGCGGCCCGCTCCAGGTACCAGGTAATCGGTTATGCCCTCACCAGGGCAAGTTTCGTGCTCGCCATCATTGATTATGTTAGCCGTAGTGGCCAGCTGTAGAGTGATAGCGGTCGCTGTAAGTAGGTGCAAGTATGTAATCGAGGTGGATCGAGATAGGACAATGAAGCGATGGTAGGAAGAAGACAACCGGAGGATTTGCAACATAAGAAGAGGAATGTATTCACCGTTATCTCGGCAGGTAGCTTCCGAATCAAGAAGCCCGAATATTGGTCGTCTGGGACGTTGGCAGATAGATTCTCGGGAACGCTGCGGCTCCCCCGGTTCTAGTTTTGGGAGACATCAAGTGCTTCGAGATTCTCGACTAGGCCGCAAAAAGTGGTACCCAGAACCGCCAAATTCAATCAGCGTGCCACAGCTGTGCCCAGAACGACAAGGGTTCGTTTCTTGTTGAAAGACAACTTGGAAGCCTCTTGTTGAAAGACAACTTGGAAGCCTCTTGTTGAAAGAGAGCTAGAAGTGAGGCCAGGTCTTCTGGCGGTTCTGGCTCGGCGCGATGCTGAGGGCGGCAATACTATCCACAATACCCGTAGCAGGAGGTACTGTCTGAGATGAATTTTCAAAGCGAAGTGATGGAGGTTGGCTCTGTGGATGGCTTCGTTTTCCAGGTTTTCTTGGGCTCGCCGGTCACCAACATGACCCCGTCCTCGATGAGGTCCTTTCCGGCTAGTGCGCCCAGAGATCCTTCTCTCGACGGTTCAGAGACGCTACTACTGCTGTTTATAAACGCGGGCCCGGGTCAGATCAGCTTTTCCAACTCGGCGGCGATGGTGTTTGAAGTGATGGTGTGTTGGTGTGTTTCTTGGTGTAAGTGCTTACTGCCAGGTAACCGCCGTCCATCTCGGCGAGCAGTTCAAATTGAGGTTCTAGATTGTGTAAGTAAAAATCCTATAAGGTCGGTGAAGAAGCAAAGTGTCGGTTTATCCTCTACAGGTTGCGAGGACCCGATCTCTGAGGACGAGGCGCAAGACCAGCCTGTACTGTCTAACAAGGTGTGTCCGTTAATATTCAACATGATAGGAAAAAGGGCTGGACATTTGAAGGCTCTGGCCTGTAACAGATTTGGGGTGTAAAAGCCATGTAAGGCAAGTGCTCCTATATGCTCCTCGAGAGTTGAGAGTTGAGAGTTGAGACTTGTGCTTGGCTTCACTGTGGGTAACCCGTCTTTGCGAATGACTTTACAAAATTACTGTATCTAAGCGACTCTGCCCATTGTTCCTTGTCTTGACCAACTCTGTTGTGTTATGTCATGTGTGACTGGCAACCCGTCAGGAAATCTTGAGATTAAGGAGGTGTCAACATCGGGGCGTTGTAAGACAACCAACTGGGTCTGCTAGTCCAATATGGGTTAGGTTGGGCTTAGCGCCGAGCTTAAGTACGCCCATGTTTGGTCGATGATGTCATTGTCCCTTGCTGCAGTCCAACAACGGCCTGAGGAAGGGCTTGGGAAGGAGGCACCAGCCAGGATGGTACTGTTGCTTTGCGCTTTGCCCAAAGGTGCTCTTATTTCCCTGAAATCTTATTTCCCTGAAAATGAACCGCCGAAATTGAGACATGCTTGTTCAAGGCTAGCCAACACGGTGCACAGTAACATCAGACTGCCGCTACAACAAACGACACTTGGCCGCGTCTCGGCACTACGTCAGGAACACACGGCACACGCCAGCCCAGAGCTGCCCAGACTTCTTTCTGCGCCTACTACAGTAGAGGAGCAAAACAACTGCTGTCTCGTTCCCCCTCGTTTACTCCAATTCCGTCCTACATGATATCGAAACATACCGTTGCCAGTTCTCTTTGCAAGAATTGACATTATCGGTAACAACAACCTAGGAATACATACCCAGCATCATTTCTTCATTTCAATCTCAACTCTATAACAGGAGGTATTACTGCCACGGTAATACCTCCTCGACTCTCTCTGGAACAATCGGTCGGGACGAGTCCGCACATCAATCCAAACTCGATTTCCAATATCAATTCACATCCACACATCGCCAACATAACCATGTCTGCTGCTCTAGCAAGCACAGTCCGGAACGAGGAGGACGGACAAAACAGCAACAGTCAGGCCGCGATCCTCGTCGATACTGTTCCGACAACCCCCAACGACAACACCACTCGCACCCTCGTCCTCGACAAGCAAACCGGCAACACACTATACCCGTCCTACGTCCCGCCCGAAACGCAAGCCCCCGACAGCACTCCAAACTCCCCGACATCACAAGGACAAGATGGAGATGGAGCAACCCAGCAGCCAGCTGTCCGAGTTGGGGAAACGCCCAAGCACGCCATAGGGGCTAACGCTGAACGAGACGAGCTAGTCGTCCCCGAAGGCGCAACCGACGAGATGACGTTCGACGTCCACGGCCCGAGGCGAAAGCCACCGCCGCTCGCGGCAAAGCGGTGGGAGGCTGGAGTACCGCGGTCGAGGTCTCCAAGTGGAACTAGCAGGCCTAGAGTGGCGAGCGACGCATCTTCCTTGTCCTCGTCCTCCTCGTCCTCCTCCTCTGATGAAGACGCGGAAGAAGAAGAGGAGCAAGCCCACAGGAAGGGCCTTAAACCAAAGGAGGAAACGGCAGCAGGCAGAAAACGAGAGTCCAACAAGGAGAAAGAAGACCGCCTCCGGCGCTTCCGCATCGCCAACGAGCACTTCAACACCAAAGGCCGCATCTCCAAGCGCGACGGTCGGCTCAACATCTCGCTGAGAGACACGAGTAACACGGGCTACCTTGCCAAGGCACTCGGCACGGCGGCACGCAAGATGGTGCCCCTGTCCAAAACCGCCGACGCCGAAGAACAAGAAGACGACAAAGCCTACCAGCGAGAAGCAGCAGCAGAGCGATCTCCCCAACGACCATCCCCCTCCTCCCTTGAGCCAAAACCAAAACCAACGTCCCCGATCTCCTACCCCGTCCCACCTCTCACCACCACCACCACCACCGCTCCACCCAAACCTTCCCTCCCGCCCCCGCGCCTTAACATCGTAATAATGATAATCGGCTCCCGCGGCGATCTGCAACCCTTCCTCAAGATCGCCGCCCAGCTGCACACAACCTACCATCACCGTGTGCGCATCGCAACCCACCCTGCCTTTGAGTCCATCGTCTCCCAAACCTGCCCGGGCGTCGAGTTTTTTTCCGTCGGGGGCGACCCCTCCGAGCTCATGTCCTTCATGGTGAAGAACCCGGGCATGATCCCTACTTTGTCCTCGGTCAAAGCGGGCGATGTGGGGAGGAGGCGGAGTGCCATGGCCGAGATGTTTGAGGGGTTTTGGAGGGCGTGTGTCAGTTCCTCCACCACCACCACTACTGAAGACAAGGAGGGAGGGAAGGAAAAAGAAAAGGGTGGACCGTTCGTCGCGGACGCCATCATCGCCAACCCGCCCTGCTTCGCGCACATCCACTGCGCCGAGGCGCTAGGCGTCCCGCTGCATCTGATGTTCACATTCCCCTATACCCCCACGCAGGCGTTCCCGCACCCGCTGGCGCGGATCAAGAGGTCGAATGTGGAGGAGGGGTACACAAACTGGATCTCGTACCCGCTCGTCGAAATGATGGTGTGGCAGGGGCTGGGGGACCTGGTGAATGAGTTCCGTGTCAAGACGCTGGGGCTGGATCCCGTGTCGACACTGTGGGCGCCCGGGTCGACCTACCGGCTGCATGTGCCGTTTACGTACCTCTGGAGTCCCGGGTTGGTGCCGAAGCCGGCGGACTGGGGGGAGGAGATCGACGTGGCGGGGTTTGTATTTGTGGATTTGGCGTCGTCGTTTGAGCCGCCGGAGGAGCTGGTAAAGTTCCTGGAAGAGGGGGATGAGCCGCCCGTGTACATTGGGTTTGGGTCGATTGTGGTGGATGACCCGGATGAGTTCACAAAGATGATATTCGAGGCGGTCAAGATGGCGGGGGTGCGGGCGTTGGTTTCCAAGGGCTGGGGTGGTATTGGAGGTGATAGCCTGGATGTTCCTCCCGAAGTGTACCTTCTGGACAACACGCCGCACGACTGGCTGTTTCCCAAGGTCAGGGCGTGTGTGATCCATGGAGGAGCGGGCACTGTGGCGGCGGCGCTCAAGTGCGGCAAGCCGACCATGATCGTGCCCTTCTTTGGAGACCAGCACTTCTGGGGATCCATGGTCGGGAATGCGGGCGCCGGGCCGGAGGCGGTGCCGTACAAGAGCTTGACGGTGGAGAAACTGGCCGATGGGATCAAATACTGCATCACGGACAAGGCGAGGAGGGAGGCGGAGAGGATCGCAAGAGACATCGAGAAGGAGGGCGACGGAGCGGAGAAAGCGTGCCAGGCGTTCCATCGACATCTGGCACTACAGGGCCGCGGATCGATGCGGTGCCCCATCTTGCCAGACAGGGTTGCGGTCTGGCAGACGAAGATCACTGGGTTGCGGTTGAGCACACTGGCAACCGAGATACTGGTGTCGAAGGGGCTTGTTTCGCGGAAGAAGCTGCAATTGCTAAGACACAACGAGTGGAACGATTTCGAGGGCCCTGGTGAACCTTTGACTGGCGTGGCTGGGGCACTGATGACCTCCGTGGGGAAGATCTTTGGGGGCTTCGGAGGTGTGCCCTATCGGATTGGGAAGAATGCGAAGGAGAGGCGGGAGAAAAAGAAGCGGAGGGGAGAGAACAAGAAGGGCGAAGGCGACTCAAAGGAGTCGAAACCCGACGGCCCAGCTCATCACCCCGACAACGACCAGAACGTCCCGCCTGCTGATTCAACAGCCGACGGCATGCATCGCCGCGATGCTGCTTCGACAATGGAACCAAATCTGGCCGAAGATGTGGTTCGTGAAGTCGGTCATGGTGCCGCCAAGTCGGGGAAGGCACTCGTGAAGACACCAGTTGACCTGGCTCTCGCGCTTGCCCAAGGGTTTCACAACGCGGGAAGGCTTTACGGTGACAAAACCGTGCGCCGGCCGACGCGGATAACGGGAATTCGATCGGGGCTGCGCGCTGCGCGTCGCGAGTTCATCTACGGGATATACGACGGGTGGACCGGTGTCGTGCGTTTGCCCGTCCGAGGAGCTCGTGAGGACGGGGCTTGCGGATTCATCTCGGGAGTTGGCATGGGACTCACCGGATTCATCTTGAAGAACCTCGCTGCGCTCATAGGGCCGGTGGGCTATACTCTAACGGGGTTGGCGAAGGAGACGGAATCGAGACCGCGGCCGGTGAAGTTTATCAGACGGGTACGGGTTCTGCAGGGGCAACGGGAGTTGAGCACTTTGACTGAAGATGAGCGGGCCGAGACAGTAAAGGAGGTTGTGGCCGGCTGGTTGCTGATGCGGCAGTTGTGGCAGAAACTGAAGCGGGCGGAGAAAAAGCAGGGGAAGGGTGTGAAGGAGAGTTTGCACAGGAGCGCAAGAAGGTTGAGGGAGAGCTCGGAGTGGGATATTGTGTTTGAGAACGTGGAAGTTGCGCAACGAGCGATCGAAGCGCTGAAGCGAGGAGAAGGACTGGAGAGGATACTGGAGATGGGCGAGGCCGATGCCGCCTGGGGGAAAGAGGAAAGCACCGACGACAAAGCGTCTCTCGGCCTTGCTGATGGGACCGCAGGATCCGGGTCTGCACATAATTCGGTGCTTGACACTTCGGCTGAGAAGCGCTCCACGGTTGAGAACCGACAGGCTATGGCGGAAAGCAACTCCAGGCCTCAGTTTGACCAAGTTTATCCAACGGGATGAAACGTATTATGGTACCCCTAAACCCGCCGTGGGCCAACGTTGGAATTAGCGTTTGTTTGCCTCACTATTCCATGTCTTCGATAGCAATGGCGTGTGGGAATTGCCACGTGGTGTAGGTTCAGCTAGGACGGCGGCGTTCGAACGATCATTCTGTTTGTTATTGTGTATTGAAAAGGATCAGGATACCCCCATAGCATAATCGTACCTCTTACAAACGTGATCCGCACCGAGGTTAATATTGAGTCACCACGCCATGCTTTCATGTCCTGCTTGTGACAACCTGTAGAAGATCGATCCAGCCTTTTCTGCACCCCTGCCAGGAGGTCAACCACCGACATGTATTTTACACCCTCCTTCCCCTCGCCTTTCCCAACCGCCATCACACACTGTCTCAAACTGTGCGCGGGCAGGAGGGCTGTATCGGAGCTAGCTAGGGCTGGACAAGACCGGCGAGGGCAAGGCGTTGATTCTAGCTCAAAAGCCGGCTGGGCGACTCGAAGAGGGCGTCGGGCAGGTAGTTTGTTGTTGTTGAGGACGCCGGGGGATGAACTCTGGTTGAAGCAGCTTTGCATGCGAGCTTCAGTATCAACCACTCCCACCTCAGCAGGTTTTGGCAATAATACCCGAGATAAACAAAGGGAAAATAGGAGATAACAAAAAGCTCACCACCAAAGCCCTTACAGAGGTCGGGGGCTACGAAAACCCCCCGCTGGGGTTTTACTTCGAAAGCGGCGGTTCGGCGACTCAGCGGTTCAGCTAGGAATCGAACCGGCAAACTCCGAGGAATCAAGATGGGCCGAGCAGGAGGGGATTCTGCCCATAGCCCACGCCCTTGCCACTTGACCGATGGTAGAGTGCAAGTAGCCCCGGGTGAGTGGGTGGACTGCAAACCTAATACACATAGGGCGGTTGTTGTGGGGCCGGAGAAAGAATGGTGGCAGGCGGCAGGGTTGGGATGAGAGCTAGGCCACCCCTAGGTCATCAAAGGCAGGTATACAAACTTGGATGCCCTGCCCGTAGTGTTGTGCCATGATAGTCTCCGGCGTCCTCACCACACACCCCACCCCTCATCCCCCCTTCCCCTCGCCCCCTTCCGCGCCTCACTTCTCATAATACCTCAACCCCAGTCCCAAACTCTCACACTGCTCCAGCTCCCTAAACCCACTCTGCCCAGACCTCGGCCAATCCAGCACCCTCAACGTCATCCTCCCCTTCCTCGCAGCCACCCACTTGCCCCCCGCCCTCTCCTGCATACCCAAACTCGCCTTATACCCCCTCGCCTTCGCCCACCCGTCCGCATCGACATTAGGATCCCCCCTCCGCATAAAACTGACAAAGCTGTCCAACACAAACTGCTCAAACACCAGATCGCCCTCGTCCCGCATTGGTAGCGCCTGACGATGCAAATTTCCAAACACATAGTACAGTTCCCCCGAGTGGCACTTGAAGTACGGTTTCGACGGGTCGCCGAAGGGTCGGTCTTTCGTTCTTGGAGGTTCACAGACGTTTGTCCCGGGCCAGCCTTTAGTTTGATAGGTGCGGTCGAACTCGTAGTAGTAAATCTCGTCGAGGCGGTTGTTTTGCAGCGCCGAGAATGCCGTTGCCTGGTCGATGCAGCGGAAGATACCGTCTGTGGCGAGGCGGGAGGTCATGTTGTACAGGTCCAGGGTGGCGTTGCCGGTTGAGGGGATGGGGAACAGGTTGGCGGGCGGCACGGAGAAGCCCTGCGAGGCGAGGTAGGCGGATTGGTTTGAGGTTTGCGGGAAGGAGATGATGGGCGCGCCATCGTCGCGGGTAATCCCCATCATGAGGTGGATGGGGAGCTTCGGGCCTTTGAGCGGGAGTTCGAGGTTGGTGATGTAGGTGCCGTCGAGGACGATGTAACGGGGTCCGCCGATCTGGGTGAGGGTGTGCGAAGGGAGGGCGCGGAGGCAGTCGACCTGGGAGGCAGCGTTGGTACAGTTGGTCGCAGCGAGCAGGGGCTTGGCGGCCACCTCGACTTCTTCGTCAATGGTGTAGTAGTGTGAATACGTCGTGCCGTAGTTGATACCGCCGAGGTTGCTGAGCATGATGGCTTTGGCGAACTTGCCAGCAGCCTTGGGCGAGGCCATCATGGCACGCACCGAGCCGGCGCCCGCCGACTGGCCAAAGATGGTGATGCGGTCCGGGTCACCGCCAAAGTTCTGAATGTGCGCTCGCACCCAGTCCAAGGCCGTAATTTGGTCAGCCAAGCCGTAATTTCCATTGGTCTTGCCGTCCTTGAGCGCTAAGTAACCCAGGGTCGAGAGACGGTAGTTGATGGAGACCAGCACCATGTCACCACGACTGGCGACGTTGGCTCCGTCAAACGTGGGATCGCCTCCGAAACCGCCGGTTAGAGCACCACCATGAATCCAGAAGCCGACGGGGCGGAGCTTCTTCTTTGGTGCCGCAGAATTGGGGTTAGGGAGATAGGGCGTCCAGACGTTGAGAAACAAGCAGTCCTCACTGCCGGTGTCCGACCCTTGAACGCACTGAGAACCATACGACAGGGCGGAGGCAGCCTCTCCGGAGCCCTTGAACAGAGTGGGATACGTGAATCTCTGCGGCTGCGGCGCATAGCGGATCCCGAGGAAGCGGAAAGACAATCGGTCACGGAAGCTATACGTGTCAGCCAAATCTCTCTGCTATCCATTGCGCTTGGCATACCCTGTAAGCGTCTGGTTGTTGACATCCAGACTAATCTGCCACTTGGCGCTGGTGTCTTGAGAACTTTCAGTCGAAAAGGGCGCGGTATTGGTGCAAAGCCCCGGGAACCGCGAGTTCGAAGCCGTGCTGGCCTTGCTGAACCGACCCGAGACATCCATACAATCGGAACCCGAATCCGAAGAGATCCAGAACTTGGACGAAGCACTGGCCGTCCCGTCATACTTCAGATAGTCCGCAAACGGCAGCTCTGCGGTGTCTGTTCTCTTGTGCCCCTTGCCCGGCCGAGGCCGCCAGAGCTGCTCACCCAGCTTAGCACAGACACCCTGAGAAACATCTTGGTAGGGACGAGCGTCCGTGAGGATCACCGCCGTGTCGGCGTAGGGGCTTGCCGGTCCTGTAGGCTGTCAGGCAAGTTCATGTACATTTTGGAGAAAGACGTACCTTGGAGATCGTTATTCGTGATGATAGTCAGACTGGTGTCCAGACTCTTGAGGGATTCGCCTGCCGCCAAGCTGGCAGCAAGAGCCGCCAGTCTTACCCCAGCGAGATGCATCTTGATGCGACTGAGAAAGGATGCAATGAGGACGAGGACAGAGTCTGGAACAAAGGCTTGATGCGTGGATATGGTTGGCAGTCCCTCGATATGAAGGTTCCACTACCCCGGACTTGATGGAGATACAATTCCTACCGTGCCTGACGACAATCTCCGCCCCCCAACGGATGCTTGCCATCCTTCAGTCTATCACTTTCGGTTATGGTTATGCCTAGTGTTGGGGTTCCGAGATTGCGCGCAACCCTTGTTGTACCCGGCGAAGTTAACCCACAACCCCAAACCGACCTCGAGTTCTGGAGCCATCCGTCAGTCAATCGCCGGGATGACGAGAGTTACGCTTCTTCAACCGGGTACAGCGAGCGGGCTATGTGGGTGCGTGTGACATCGGTCTGCAGGTAATAGGCTAAATGGAGCAGGCCGCTCCGAGGGAATACAGGTGGGCGAGCACCCGACGAGGCCACTTGCAGCCACTGCTGTTGTTCTGGAACGACTGTTTCTCCACCGAAAGCGCGGTAATGAACAAGTCTTCCGTCCACCCGAACGCGAGATCACGCAGCATACATTCCCGGTTCCTGGGACGGCGGATTCACCGGCGATGTGGGATGCCGAATTGGATACCAAGAGGATGTGGGTGGATGTTGTGCTTCCAGAAAACACATCAACCTGGGATGTTGAAGGAGACTTTCTGACGAGGAAGACCCCATGTGGAAGTTCCAGGGCCCCTCAGATGCGGACATCTCCGAGCGGCTTGACGACATGCTCGTGGAGAACCATAGAAAGCCGGGCGGCCACGGCATCGTTAGTCTCGTCGTCGCCCTCGGACAGACCCAGCTCTCTGCCTCCTGTGATGCATTTCCGTGCGGCGGTCTCGTAGACGGCTCCCATGCAGGCTCCGAGGTCGGCAATCTGGTCTTCGGTCAGCAGGTTCTCACGTACTCGAAGCGCAATCGACGGCCGGGCTCTGGCGGCATGCACGTCGATGCCGAGAACCTTCTCGACCGGTGCCCAGTGAGCAATTTCGACAAGCAGCACCCCCAGGCTGTAGATATCGAAGCTCTTCTTGAAGCGCTCGCGCTCTTCGGGTTTGGTCGACTGCGCCAGGGGATGCCTGTAGAGATTGTACTCGGCGTCGTCGCCCGGCCCGGGAATGTCCGTCATCTCGTCCGCTCGGGCTGGCCTGGAGAAGTCGAATCCCGACAGGTATGGCTTTGCATAATCGACCCGGCCGCTCGTGGTTCGAAAGAAGATGACGTTGTGGCTCCTTAGTCCCTTGTGCAGCCAGTTCACTGCGTGGAGGTACAGTACGCAGTTGCTGATGGCGTGTGCGAGCTTGACCCTATCTGTCACTCGCGGTTTGCGCGAAGACTCGAGCAGGTCTCGTAGCGAGACGGGTGGCAGAGAAGTGTGAAGGCCGTCGTCGGTGGGTCTCTCAAAGACGAGGCCGAGTCGATTATTCAAGATATCTTCGTCCTCGTCTTCGATTCCACTCGCCTTGTCGAAATAGCCGAGACACTGGGGCGTCCTAAAGGCCTCGGGCTTGGGAGAGTGGCTGAGGAGGGCCGCCAGTTTCCGGACCCTCTCGCATATGACCTTCTTGGGCGGTGACAAATCTCCTGGGCGCTGCCGGTCGTAGTCCTTCCATTCAACCCAGACTTTTTTTGTTGAGCCGCCGGGCAGGCGGAGGTTAGCTTCGCATCTCGGCAGATCAGACTCTTCCGCGGCGGGATCGAGCTCGACCATGGACCGGTCAAGGAGCAGATGCTTCTGCTTGTGCGGGGTCCCTAGCTCGAGAGACATTGCCGTAGCCTCGTCCCACGGCGTCTTCCCGTTGGACTCGATCGACTCGTTAAACGCCTTGAACTTGGCGAGTTGAGAAAAAAGTTGGAGGCTATCGGCGTTGGTGCGCTTCTGTGCCAGTGACATTTGTGATGCCGGCAGCGGGGAGCTCGCCTCCAGTTTGATGTTCAGGGCCATGACGAGACGAGACAGGTCGGTAATCTTATGGTGCAACTGGAGCACGCCGCGGTTGGTGTCTTGGACAGTATGATGGATTTCGATCTGCATTCGAGCGTCGAGAATGTTGGTCATGCTGTCGTTGAGGGTGGAGAACCTCGACAGGAGGAGCTCAAAAGCAGCCTTGTCGAACGACACCCATTTCAATCTCTGCGTCGCCTCCTGGGAGGTTGTCTTCAGGCTCTGCATGGCCTTCTTGATGAAGTCCCTCCGTCGAGGCGACAGAGGAACATTGGCTTCGGCGGCGTCCTTCTCCGGCTTCTGGAGGACGTCGTCCTGATCAGGGGTAGTCTGGAGGCGCTTGTTCCGGGTCTGGTGTTCCTTGAAATCCTTGAACAGGCACTCAACCTGCACCAGCAAATCCAGCACCGTCTGACGATGCAGAACGAATGTGTTGGACTCGAGCACCTTTTGTCTGTTCTTGGCGTCCAGATCGAGGAGTCCCGATGTCTCGCTCCAGGCAAAGAGGCGTTGTTGCTCCATTCTCAACCTCAAGTTGAGATACTTGCAGTCTTCGGGAAAGCTGGACGCCGTGATCAAAAGCTGGATGCCCTGGACGCAGCCGGTAAATACTTGAGCGGCAATGCTGGCTACGCCTATAGCCAGGCCGGCCACGGATATCGGGTCCATGGGCAGGCGCGACACGTCAAATGACTAGAGATCAGGAGATCGGGAATGGTAGACCGTTGATATGACGAGTGACGCGGCCAATCTTTGGCGTAGCTTTTGTCGAACAATGGATCATCAATGTCTCCTTCAAATTATCGCCAAAACAAGGCAACCCTCGTCGTTCCCGTCCCATCGACAGCTGAACCTGGTCGTCTGATGTCACTGGCAAAACCCAATCCGTGATCTGGGAGAAAAAGCTTGGCGACCATGCCCCAACCCCGACCAAAAGTACACGTTAACGTAAGTCAGGGTTCGGGTTGGAAGCAGCCCTCATTCACTCGAGAACCAACAAAAAGACCTCATCTCTTTTGTCTCGACATGACGGAATCCGATATCGCGAGCCGCGAAAGCATCAGAAATGCGGCCGCTGTGACAGTATTGCCCACTCCGGTGGGGAGGCTTTATATGTTTACGGGCTGTCAACTTGCGGTCCGCTTTCAGTGTCATCAGGCGAGGCAGTTGATACCTGCTCCAGGTCCAGACCTGGCCCGCGTTGTAATCTGGATTCATGCGGTATACGGCAGCCTCATCCAGGCTAAGCCTTACAGACCTCAAACTCAAAGAGCACAAGACACATTTGCGGGATCGATTCAAGATCATGGTCGAGTCAGGATTCAGAGAAGCTGGCCTCGTTCCCCTATACACATTAGAATTAACCGCCTCACCATATTTCTAGTTCCTCCTCTCTAACTCCACAACATCAGGGTCTGTATTTCTCTTCCCTTCATGATCCATCCGAAATACCACCTAGCAGCCCGCTTCTGCCTCCTAGATGTCGTGATCTTACGTTGGCCCTGAAGCAGGCCCACGCTCAGCGGCCAAGCCATGACGACGTGGAGGCCGTCCAGGTTAGTGCGGTGTGAGTATTGAAGGAACAGTGGGGGGCCATTGTATGTGAGCGACATTCACCGTCTACGGTCTCACATCTTCTGCTGCACTCTTGAGGCGGACCAGCTTAGCTTTGCCGGTGGCGCGGGCACTGGGCACGGCAGTTACGGGGTTTGATGGCAATCCGAGGACAATATCTGTCGAGAGGAAACCAGTCAAGGAAGCCTTGTCGGGAACAGCCTTTCCATGGTCAGTTCTTCGAAGCAACCGTGATCTCAGTGTCTGACTTGACGAGTCACCGTAGGCCAGGCGTATGTCGAGTGCGGCGTCTTCAAAACTCAGACGACCGAGAACGTGGTCGAACTAAGAAAGAGAGGTGGCCCACTTCTTGCCCTGCCCTAAGTCAGCCGTCAGCCGAGTCTTCTGAGTGTCCGTGTATAGGTAGGTACATGTAGAGAAAGTACGCACAAACCTTCATCATGGGGAGATGGCTTGGTGACACGACAACCTGAGAACGTTGGCCGAAGCATGTCGGGGAAGGAGTGGTGTTCATCTGTGACAACTCGTCAGTAAGGCAATCTCTTGAGTATGCGAGCACTTCGTTCCTTGAGATGGTCGCGATACTAGGGGACTGCGGCGCAGTATCGTATGCCGGCACGCCAAAGGTTCGAGCCTTCGGGACAGGGAGCTGCGGTGACCGCCTCTTCAGTAGTCAATACCGAGAAACGGCATGCTCGGGTTGCCGTAAAGGTGGTCTGAGAAGACCCAGCCGTCGGTTCCAATTGGTACCATATTGATGTGAGGATTTTTACCAGATCGCCCTGCCATCCGCCACAGTGACTCCGCGGGACGTTCTCGACATCCTTGGGAGGATGCCGCCTGTGTCCCACCGTTTAGGTGGCTGTCGCAAGAAGACTGCCGATTGCTACAGTTGCCGCTATTATCATATTGGTTGTATTGGTTGTTGACAATGTGCACCCCAATCCGCACGGGGGCCTAGCGGAGACGTCGCGGAATCGCCGGTGTCTCCGACCGTTGCGGAGGATAACCGCGAATGGAACCTCCTGCTGCTTTTGCTGCAATGATGTGATTGTGTGGATTTGTGACCGAAAGGGTTCTATGACACGCCCATGGACAACGAAGCGCGTTGCGGTATGTATCAACCGTGGCGAGCTCGCGAGGAGGGCTCCGTTGCAACATGATGGAGATCTTGTCTCTGTGGCCATTCGGCAGTGTTGCATGGGGCAGCAGGCAGGTGAATTAATCGCACCATCCGTGGGGTGTGCTGATCATCGCTCAAGGGCCGTTGTCCTGAGTTGTGGACTAGAAACGGAGCTCTGCTGCTCAACCGGTGTATCTTCTGCGCGACGCAGTCGACAATTGGGTATGGGTGGATCATGTTTTCTTTTGATGGAACTTGTTGAGTCGTGGCTCACTATCCCTAGCCAAACGGAGCTCAATGGGGTGCTGCGACAACCGGGAGGTCGCCGCGCAGGGGTGCCTAGCATATCATTGCTAGACAGCCGCCGCGCAATGACACGGCCGACGCGGGAGTCTGCATAAGACCGGCGGCGAAAATGTTGTAAACCACAAGAAATTGGGATTTTTCGGAGTGCGGTTCCGATGCAGCGTATCATGTAAATGGGATGTCTCAGTTCAAGTTGACGCGCCCATTGAGGGAACATGCATTTGCAATTTCCATCTCTGGGAGGCATCATCTGAGGAGGCGGTAGGTGATTATAATTTGTCGTCGATTGGCATGGTCGTCTGCTGACCACGGCTTGCTTGGCTAGTCCGGTCCCGCTGGACGAGATGGGTTGCAAGTCGGTTAGCTCGACTGTACCCGGCAACCTCAAGTCGATATTAACATACGAGACGTGAAAGTGCGCGACTACCCCGGACTTCTTTTCATAAGGTTGGTGTTTGGCAACGGATGATAGCAAGGGAGCTTGACTATACTGCGGAAAGTACGGCGAGCGATGGGCTTGTAAAATGGCGTGATCGGATAGAAGACCCAGACGCTGAGAGGTCACTTACTGAGAGAAGAAAGAAAGTGTCAGAGTTGATAGGAGTTTCGTTTCCCAAAGAATTGTCCGGTTTCATGTTTTCTTCCGATTTTGATGAGTGGCCCACGAATCGCGGAACAACCGAGCGTGAGTAAACGACCGAGACAATTCTGGACACAGATGCTGTAGGCATGACGGCCAGCAAAGTGAATTGATATTAGAATACCTTAACGATGAGAGGCGAAGGCAGGTAAATTGGGAAAAGGCCGATGATGATGGTGAACAGGAATCCGTCAGCTGCCCGGGATGAAGTACCAGGTACGCACCCCAGCACTTACCAATCTGTGAGTGATAAGATCACATGTGACATCATGCCTTCGAATTTGATTGCATGATTGCATGATAACGGTTCAGTTGCCCGAAGAACATACCGGAGTGACTTAGAAAAGCTCTTCTCAAGGAAGTCGCCGACTTGACCGGCGGACGGCTCGGGGACAAGTCTGCGTTTCAAGTCATCGTGGCTATTGATTCAGCGAACTGCGAAGCTTTTTCTAACCCAAACAGCTGACGACAGCAGTTGGTAAGATGAAGGTTACCAGGTATAGATGCGAGTTTGAGATGGATAGGTTGTCGAGGGCTGCTGCTATTTTGAGAATACTGACCCGCCTCATTGTTTGTTTTAATCGTGGTTTTGTCCGGTTATCCAGTGTTGGTAACGGGCAAATGGACTGGAATCTTGTATACCCTAGGTAGGGTATCGACCTACTCAGAATGGGTCAAGACTTCCGAGATAAAGCTAGGTCAAGACGCGCCGCGGTGACGGATGGCTGTAAACAAACGTTGAAAATTAAAAAACTGGAATGACACTGCACGGTTAGTCACGGTGCTAAGATCCGTTAACAACGCTGAATGGCTACGTTTCCATTGATTACAAGATGAAGAAGAATGGTTCAAGATTGACTGCCTGCTTGGCATATACAATACCTGACTGTTGTTCTTCACCCAGTAATTGAGAAGCGAAGCTTCTGAACACTGTGGCACACACTACGCCACGTGGAAATCGCTGTGGCAGCCAATCTTTCCTCGAGAAAATCTGCTGTCGAACCTCTCTAAATAAAGCTCTCGCTCCTTCCTCACTCCTCATATGTAAACACGATGTCAGAGTTTCGTCACTAAAGCTTCGCTTCGATAACAAGCAAACTGTCAAACCATGACCGATTTTCATTCAAGAGAATGTTGGCCAGTATCAAATGGCAGGATCCAAATGGAAAATCTTCTCTGCCAGTCGTCCATGATATGACTCATAAGTAAGTCATTCAGAAGACGCACATTTAAACCGAGTTTATCATAGCTACAGCTGGCAACAAGAGAGTAATTTTCATGCCCATAATTGAAGGGGCATCCGACGATATAACAGTCGCGACGCGTCCCAAGGGGAGGGCATCTTGACGAGGTCATCACCAGGACCCCAATGGTCAGCAAGCAAGCAGGGCGGGCAAGAGCGAAAGGCAAGGCGAGGCCACGACAGCTGAAACGGAGTGGTTGAATCGACTGTATTGTGGGAACCGAGCCAGTGGCTGGATTGTGGGTTGTAAGGATGATGGAGAGAGTCTGCGAGGCGCGGGGAGGGCCTAGATATAGTGGAGTGGCCAACGCTCCTTCCAACACAGCCCATTGCCAGAATATGGACAGGATGGTCGACGGCATCCATGGGTCATCGCAGCCCAGGCACTGCAACCAGGGGCGCCAGTGGCAGGAGCGCCCGCAGAACCAAGGCAAGGCAGGGCAACCTGCAGCGGTAGGGCTATGTATGGGGCTATGCCAGAGGAAACACGGTTGATGCATCACGATACCATTCCGTTCTTAGCGAGTCGGCCAGAGTCAGAGCGATGCAAAGCGGTGGAGTTTTTGATGGATTTGACTGCAATGCGATGCTACGTTGGGCAGGTGCGATGATCTTGGTTTAGGGTTGGTTATGTAATGCGCATTACTGTGTGTAAGGTAATAACTTATACATCGGGCTGGAGAGTACAGTCCGGGCGGGATCAAGGCCAACAGTCCGAGAAGCCTTTTGCCTCTTACTCCGTACTCTCCTTCTTGAACACCAATAACCTGGTAACTGTTTTCCAGCACTCTTGCACTCAGATCGATGTCAGCTATCTGTACACTAGGTACCTTATAGGCCTATTCACCAAAGCCCTAGTGGCCTTCGGAAATGTCAACGTTACGTTACCATTGAGAGAGGTTCTCGGTCTGGGCCCAGCCAGCATTGTATTTTCGCCGTTTCAAACTGCAAGGGCACTCCACTCCCTCTTGGCATCGGGCCATCAACAAAACTCAGACTCAACAGTCAAGCCTTGGCAGCTGGACGCACTCCCATCATCACGGCTTGCTAGCAATCAACAGCTACGTTGCAGGAGGTGGCCTAATTTGGGTCTGAGTTTTCACGGATTTTTAACGCAACAAATCCCATGCCCGGCTAGCTCGCTATATGTAGCTGTCACTAGCTTAGCCTCATCGGTTTTCGGGTTGAGTCTTATGATGTCCTGCATCAACCTCATGCATCGTTCCAATTCGTTACCACGTGCTTCCCAGTACAAGGTCGATTACCTATCCGTGGGCGAGTCCGTGCATCTATTTTAGGGGCTGAACAGCTAAAATAACAAAACGACGGGACGACACGTCAGGTGAAGAATTGAGGTGAGTAAAAAAAAAAAAATGCCGCCCGGCTTCGTCGTTTTCCTCTGTCCCGTCGCGTTCTGCGTGGATCTCGATGCGGTCAGCAAATGGCAGGTGGCCATTGGGTAGCACGAAAGGGTCAAGAATTTGGAAGACAAGGTCGAATTGCCCCCGGATCAACGTTCCGCTGCATCTGTGCCGATCCCTGCACCGGAGAAACAGAGTGAAGCGATTGCGCGGGAGGGACGGCGCGCAATGTCAGGACGAGATGGGAAGAGGGGGCAGACTGAACAGACTGGCAGTTTGCCCTCAGATTCTCGATTCATCGCATCACCGCTTCGCTCCATCTCGCTGGAGCCCCTGCAGGCCCAAGGCAAGCGAAACCAAAACCAGAATCCAATAAGCTAGGCAGCGTGATTGCCTGCCGCCGTTTGAGCGTGGGCCTCTTGACCCGCCTCCTCCGCCTCATCCTCGATCGGCTGCAACCCTTCTCAATTGCTCCTTTCGACGCGCATCGGCACGGAAAACAAATCCTTTTTTCCCACTTTCTGCACCTCCAAACGCACGCTCCGGCATTGAAACGCGCTGGTCAGGATTGATATCGTCTGATCTGCCCGACAATGGACGCTTATTCGGCGGGAGCCCCACAGCTGACGCCGAGCGCCAGCCCGGAGACGGCGAACTCCTCCTCAAGCCCGATGCTATCGGCGACTACTGATTCCCGCGCGGCCCAGCAGCCCGCCGCCGCTCCTTCGGTTCCTGCTGCATGTCTCGCTTGCGTGAGTCCACACCCTCCCTGAGTCTTGTTACTTGCGTATCCTTTGTTTTTGCCCCCGCGTATTCGCATTCCTGAATACCATTCTTCACTTCGCCGAAGTGAGCGCTGACCAATCTTATCACCCTGCGCTGCAGCGCTTCAAGCATCTCAAGTGCGACGGCAACACGCCTTGCTCGCGCTGCACCAGCTCCAACACTGAGTGTCACTATGTGCCGTCTCGCCGGGGCTACAAGGGCCCGAGGAGAGGCACGGCTCATAATCCGAACAAGCGCCATGCATCCTCGTCGCCCGACGAGACGGGCCCCGGGAACTGTCCCATGATGCTGGGACACGGGGGTGTGGCTCTCGCCACGCCCGCGCTCGCCGGCTTCAACCCAGGCATTGTGATCCCGGACCAGTCGCCCATTTCTTATACGGTCCCATCTCCCCTGACCAACGTCCCACTCTATCGAAACCCGTTCGCCCCCGCCATGGATCCCAACGCACTCGCTCTGACCACCACTACCACGGCGCCTGCTCCGCCGGTCCAGCCGCCCGTGCCCACACTGGCTGAGCGCTGCTTTGATGCCTTCTACCACTTCTTCCATGCTGGCCATCCGTTTGTGCTGCCAAGGGAGTACTTCCTGCGCATGCTCAAGGAGGGCACGACGCCCAATCTCAACGCCGTTGTCGCCGCCATGCGATACATCGGGTCGCTGTACGTCGACGCTGGTCCCGCCAAGGCAACCTACCTTGACGATGCCATTCGCCAGTGCTACCAGCCCGGCACTCCAAAGGACGGCTTCCTGATCCAGGCTCTGCTGCTCGTCATCATTGGTCTGGATGGGTCGTGCAACCAGGCCAAGGCCCGGGAGCTGCTTGCCGACTGTGAGCGCTATGCCATCGAGATTGACCTTAACAAGCGCGAGTTTGCTACCCTGCACGGCCGCGGCAACCCCGTGCTCGAGGAGAGCTGGCGGCGGACCTGGTGGGATCTCTACGTCTGCGACGGAATGATTGCAGGGGTCCACAGGGTTACCTGCTTCGCCCTGTTCGACATCCAGGCCGATGTTGGTTTGCCATGCGAGGAGAAGGACTTCCTCTCCGGGGTAAGTAAGGCTTGGTGTTGTCATCTGAACTCTGCTAACGCTGGCCAGCGCATCCCCCGAACACTCTACATGGAGGATTTTGACGACGAGACCTTCGCGGACGAGGAACGCGAGTTTTCGTCCTTCACCTACCGCATCGCTGCGATTCGGAACCTCGGCCGGATGATGCGCATGCCGCCCGTCACGTTCCCCGATGACCCGGTCATCGACCGCATGCAGTCGCTGCTGACCAACTGGCGGATCCACCTGCCCGACAGCAAGCGCGACGACCTCAACAAGAACTGCCAGCTCGACGAGATGATGTTTCAAGCGCATTTCATAACGACAGCGTAGGTCTTCCTTGTTATGTCATCAGACATCAACATTTCTGCTAACACCAGAGAAAACACTAGCTGCACAATCATGCTCCACCAACCCGTCTCCCAACTCGACACCTCTCCAGCACAAGCCGTCAACTCGTGCGCCCCGCACCGACCCAACCCCGCGGGCAACATGTTCAACGCGCACACGCGGCACACCCTGACGGCGGCGTCGGAGATCTCCAAGATGATCACGCAGCCAACCGAAATCACGCGGCACACGCATTTCTTTACGTGCGTCATCACGTTATCGTCCATCGTCCACCTGAGCCGGTGGGCCCTGTACTTTGTCGACGACGAGGATCACCTGCGCCAGCAGATCCGTCTCAACATTGGCGCGCTCAACAAGCTGAGCAAGATTTGGAAGGCGGCGGATACCGCGTGGGGACAGGTCAAAGGCGTGGCGCAGGAGATTTACCGCGAGAAGAAGGCGCAGCAGATCAGTCCTGCGTTCTGGGTCGGGTTTACGCAGGAGCAGATGATGAATAGTATTAGGGCGGATGAGGGGATTATGGGCGAGTTTAGCCAGGTGGCTGCGGTGGGTGAGGTTCAGGTTGCTGGGGTTAGTCAGGGGTAGACAGACGGGAATTTTGGGCGATGCTTTCGTTCCTTCGTTTGTCTTATGGATTGGTACGGGTACCAAAAATGGGGTGGGCAGCGCAGGCGGAGTTCGGTTGTACGGTCTGGACTGTTTTGGTTGGAACGCGGTTTTGAATGGAGTGAGCACATTTGGGCTTTTGAAAGCTGGCAGTTTCTGGTTAATTTCTGCTATTTACGATGATATCTCTCACCTTGGCTTGTGAGGGGCCATCATATCGACTCGGACAATTTCAGTTGTCTGTTTCGAACCTCTGGTCTGTCAATACCGATCTTCGGTACGGATACATACTCGGCACGGTGCTCGGCGGAAAAGGAGTACAGTACCTACCGATAGTAGTAGTGTTTTGGAAGGTACTCTGAAGAAGAAGATTTAGGACTGCCTTCGGTGTCTCGCTCAAGCAACGCGACCACTTGTTGCTCGCTGCGGTTTTAGTAGCTGGCTTCAGCCCTGTGGACTCGCTTGATGTGGATCTCCGGAGGCCAAGGAGTCGGCGACTTGCTGGATCTGGGTGATCGCATCTGGGCTAGGAGCCTTGGCGACTTGTCGGGTGGGCGAGACGAGGGGCCTGCCGAGTCGGGCATGAAGGACGGGTTGGGGTTGCGGACTTTTGAATTAGTCGCCGATGGGACGGCGATGAGAAAAGGGGTGCTGGAACCGGCGCAGGTGGTCCCCGAAACAGCCGTAGCCCTGTCATGCAGCACGTGGCAGAGGCAACCCCGTGTCTCACCTCGTGGGGAGATCCCGAGGTTGGGGGCGGCATGGGTGGTCGGCTTAACTCCGTCGTCCCCCAGACACTATACACCCCCTTGTCCATTTCCGGGCCCGGTAGCCGGATAGTGGTCGGCGAACTCCGGCGACAGGATGGGCAATACAACCCAACGACAAGCGATGCTCAGGTGTAAGCGGGCTCGGCACGCCGAATGCAACCGCACCGCGCCTTGGCTTATTTGCGGATGAATTTTCAACTCTTCTCAGCCCGCTATTGGATGATATGCGCCCGCAACTCGGATCTCCCGTCAGGAGTTCCCACGTTGCTTGGCTGGCAAGGCTGACTTAAACGCCGTCCAGGAATACAGCACTGATTTGGTTGGTGGTGCCCGATGATGCCCTGTTCCGCTTACAGATCTCAGGGATCCGAGTTGCTCTTGCTTGCAGCGATGGACATCGGAATCATACGTGGCATGGAGAAGATAGCGAGACCCAGCCAGAGTTCTCAGGTATCGATATGGGTCGGAGATGCTGCCTGCAATGCATCCTAGGGGAGGATCGGGTCGTGGGCCCCGATTTGGGTTCCGACGAGAGAACGAGTACAGACATACTTAACAACATGACAGCCCATTCAAATCGCGCCGCTTGGATGAAGGTGACTCCCGCTTCGTTGGCCGACAACTCGGCGCGTTCCGTAGCCCTTGACTGTCTCTCTACAGCCTACGATTCGCGCACACGATGACAGACAAAACCGCATCTTCTCCGGGCTCGTTCGCTGACCCAGGAACCCAGGAGATTTCCAACACTGACATTGAGCGCGCCATCAAAGCAGACGCCCACCTTCTCAACACAACCGTCCACTCCTTCGCCTGGAAGGGCATCACGGTGACGGTCAAAGACCGCGAGACAAAGTTGCCCAAGACACTTGTCGACAATGCCCACGGCATCGTAGAGGCCGGTCAGTAGATTCATCCTACCTTTCTCCTCAACTTACTCTCGCTTGCCCCCTAATGCCTCTTCTCTCAGGCGAGATCCTCGCCGTACTAGGCCCCTCGGGATCAGGCAAGACGACGCTGCTCAATGTGCTTGCCTCCCGCCCAACAGCCGGCACAACCAATACAACAACAGCAACAACAACAACAACAACAACAACAACAACAACAACAACAATTACAACGGCGACCCCGGACAGCGGCACCCTCCTCCTCAACGGCCGCCCGGCCTCGCAGTCGGCTTTGAGGGAAGTGACCCGCTTCGTGGAGCAGGACGACTCGCTGGTCGGCGCTCTGACGGTGCGCGAGACGCTATATTTCGCCTCGCGCCTTTCCTCATCGTCACCATCAACAACAGCGAAAGGAAAAGAAACATGGCAGGACCGGGTGGCGCGCATCGAGGGGTTATTGGATGCGTTTGGGCTGCGGGAGCAGCGCGATGTGCTGGTCGGCACGCCGCTCAGGAAGGGGATTAGTGGTGGGCAGAAGAGGCGGCTGGGCGTGGCGAGCCAGCTGATTACGGCGCCGAAGGTTCTGGTGTTGGATGAGCCGACGAGTGGGCTTGATTCGGTGGCTGGGTGGGAGGTGGTGAGATTTTTGAGGAGGGTGGCGAAGCGGGAGAGGGTGAGGGTACCCTTTCTATCTTACTCAAAAGGGGGATGGCTGACAGGGACTTAGTTGATCATTATTGCGTCGATCCATCAGCCGAGCACGTCGACGTTCAACCTGTTCGACAAGGTGATGCTCATGTCTCGCGGCAGGGCGCATTACTTTGGGCCCGTGGCTGGCGTGGCGCCTCATTATGAGTCACTCGGGTACCCGATGCCGGTGCATGTCAACCCGGCCGAGTTTCTGCTCGAATTGGTCAACACGGACTTTGCGCCGGACCGGGACTCCGCGATGCAGCGGCTAGGTGAGATGCAGCGTGCTTGGGAAGGGTCGGGGATGGCCAGGGACCTCACCGCTGCTGTTGCTGCTGCCGAGGAACACGGCTCAGGGGTTGAGCTCGAGATGATCGAGCGGAAACCGAGCCTGCCGAGCCTGGTGCTAACGCTGCTGCACCGCAGCTTTGTCAAGAGCTACCGTGATGTTGCGGTTTATGGCATCAGGTTAGCCATGTACATTGGTGAGTACTCTCCAGAATTCTTAAGGTGTCCGAGGCTACGCTTACTGACACGTCGACAGGGCTTGCTATCATGATGGGCACCGTGTGGCTGAGACTGGATGCCTCGCAGGAGGCCATTATCCCGTTCATCAACGCCATCTTTTTCGGTTCTGCGTTTATGTCCTTCATGGCCTGTGCCTATTCGCCAGCCTTCATCGAGGACTACATGCTCTACATCAAGGAGAAGCGCAACGGTCTCTACGGCGCCACTGCCATGATTCTTTCCAACTTTCTCGTTGGCATGCCTTACCTGTGTATGTATCGGTCTCTTCTCTACCCCAAAGTTTCCTCGTACTCACCTGGGTGTCTCTAGTCATATTCGCCTTCGTTTTCTCAGCCATCTCGTATTGGCTGTCTAACATGCAGCCCACTGTACAGGCTTTCTTCACCTCGGTTCTCTGGATCTTCCTCGACTTGCTCGCGGCGGAGAGCATGGTGGTGCTCCTGACGTCGATATTCCCGTCGTTTGTCATCTCGCTGGCCCTGATCGCCTTCGCTAACGGGCTCTGGATGAGTGTCAACGGCTTCATGGTGCCGCCTACGATACTCAATGTCTTCTACAAATACGGTACGTGAAACTAGCGCTCTGTCTGCCCCTTTCAAGGTGTCTCGGGAGTTACGGAAGTCGCTTGGTCCCAAAGCGGCGGTCTTGCACCCGAGTTACTCCCGAATCACGCTTGATAGGAATACCACGACTAACATTGTTGCACCCAACAGTTTTCAGCTATTGGGATTTCCAGAGATATGTGTTTGAGAACATGATGGTGAATGAGTTCAATGAAAGGGTTTATAGCTGTGCGGAAACAGAGATGGGCTGTCACTGTGAGGTCCCTCTCCTCCCTCTCGATTCCCTTCCTGCCCTTTCTCAAGTCCAACCTTCAGACTAACAGACGGGATAGGCATGTGGCAGACAGACCTCGCAGCCCAATGCCTCATTCGTGGCCAAGGAGTCCTTGACCAGTACAATTACAAGCCTGGGTATATGGGGAAAGATATAGGCATTATGATTGGCATCATTCTTGGCTATCGTCTTGCCGGATGGATGGTGCTGAAGCTGAAGGGTTAAAGGAAGGAATAATGAGAAAAGGGGTAGTTATTGAAAAAAGGGTGGAGGAAAACGGGTGTACGGTTATATTTCGGGTTAGGGTAGAACCAGATGGTGGTGTTCCGGATTGATTCAGAGTCGCTCGAGGGCTGAGACGAGTACCAATTCCCAAATGGTACGGATTCCCTGAGGTCAGTGAAATGTCGATACAACGTCGATGGGATTTTGGTGGATGGGGGGAATTCGGGGTCTCACCGTTGTGAGGCCCACCGTTATCTGATGCTCGAGCCTCGGGCATCTGAACATAGCCCCACTAATCGCGTGAGGCGCGTCGCTTTGGCGTCCAGCTTGAACTTCGGCCACAGACCCTGCCCCACAACGCTCTCCGGTATCCTCAACCCAAACTGTAGCCTCCCATACAACCGAAGCGCTACTTCGGAACATCAGCATGGAGCTGACATCGCCTCTAACAACACTAGGCAGCATATCCACGCCTGATTCGTACCACACAGCGCGGTGCTCGCCGTCGAATGCCGCCGACGAGACGAACCTGAGCAACCCCGTCGACGACCCAACCCTGCCAGACGAACCCGTCTACCGAGATGCAGTGCCGCTTCCCCACGAGCTGAAGTCTCACTGCCAAATTCACTTTGAAGAAGAGCTCTGTCTGTTACCCGCCTCCCTCAGTTCCAGAGCCTTACCTTCTAACCTCCCCGGAAACAGACACGGCCGCAATCCACATCCTCTCGGGCCTGCTCAGCGACGGCACCACCACCACCAACCTCTCTTCCCCTGGAAAAGCCCGCCGCCTCCCAAAACCCAAGCCCGTACGCATCCCCCCTCCATCCCAAATCGCCCTCCTGGCAACCCTCATCATCCACCCCTCCTTCACCTCCTGGCCCCGCGAACAAAGCAACCTCCACGCAGCCTCATACGCGCTGTCCTACCTGCGCAGCCTGCTCAGCACAGCAGGCCCCATCAACGCCAACTTCCGCGCCGCATTCGATTTTTCCCGCACCACCACCACCAACGTGACCCGGCACAACAACAGCACCAACACCAGCGAGTACGGCTCCGGCTCCGCCTCCCCCACCTCGTCGAGTACGACAGACGAATCCGACACGGTCCTCTCGTCCCGCTTCGCGCGCTCCGAGCTCCTCTTCCGCCGCGCCTCGTCCTTTTGGGCCGTGCTCGGCTGGGCCTTTCGCTGCGCGGCCGAGTTTCCGTCGCACCGGTGGCGGCACTGGCGGGTGTGGTTGGACTTTGCCGTGTCGGTGCTCGAGGCCGACTGGGACCAGCGGCTCGCGCGGGATAGTGCAAATGGGAGGAGCGGGCAGGGTAAGACCGGGCGGCCGTTTCCCATGCTCGAGAGAAGTTTGCTGGTTGGGTATCTTGAGGGGTTGAGGAGGGATAGGAGGAATGTGGTGAAGGAGGTGTTGCGGGCGGTGTTTGCTTTTTGTGATGGTGGGGAGAACGTGGCGGGCGATAGGGCGGCGTTTGGGGAGGTGTTTGAGCGGGAGACGGTTGTGAGGAAGGGGAAGAAGAGCAAGAGGAAGAGGGGGGAGCGGGATGAGCAAGCGGTGGTGGATTTGGAGAATGATCGGTTTGGGGATTACTTGAATGGGGATGAGTTTGAGTCGGATGAGGAGGAGGAGGGGGAGGACCAACGCTTGCCGCCGTCGACCGCAGCACCAACGAGGCACCGACGACCTGGGAAAAGATCGAGACCTGAGAAACCAGCCGCCTTCACGCTGACTGACGCCATCGCCGAGACGGTCCCCTTCCGCTTGCGCATCTTCCGCCTCCTCTCGGCCGCCTCTTACTACCTCAGCGACGCCCTCGCGCCAGTCCACGAGCTCTACGGGAGTTTCATCGACCACGTCCGGGGCCTGCCACTCCCGCTATTCCGCCTCTTCATCCAGTCCCACCATCCCTCCCCCTCCATATTACCAGAAGACGTGCGCGTCTCCTTTTTGCGCACGGCCATCGAAGAGCTCCTGCCGCGAAACATACCCGACCCGGCCGGGGTCGACCCGGATAACCCGGGTTTCACGACGCTGCGCGTCATGGAGGAGTGTTTCTTGCCCTTTGCCGCCAGCCGGGTCACGGCCGAGGACAACGCCAAGCTCTCGCTTGCGCTCGAGAGCATGCTTGCGTTTATCTACTCGCGCGTCGAGGTGCGCTACTCGGGGAAATTGCGACGCGCCGTCGAGGCCGGGATTAGGGCGCGCGAGGACAAGATCAGGAAGAGAGGTGGTGGTGGTGGGGGCGGTGGGGGGAAGGGTGATGCGGCGGAGAAGGCGGCTCAGGAGGCGCTGGCTAGGTCGGCGAGGAATTTGAGGGTGTTGGTTGATGCTATTGAGGCTGCTGGGAGCTAGAGGGTGCTCTTTAGTTTCATTATTCTTAGAGGGCTGGTTGGAAGAAATGGTGTTAGTGGCATGTCGGTCTCGGTTGGGTTGGGTTGGGACATTTTGATACCCGTCGACGGTTCCGCACTGTCCGGCAAACGCGTCCTACAGTATTATAGGCTTCTTAGTTGTATGGCATTCTCGCTGGCGTGCAATAAAATGGCAGGACTGGGCGGGGACTGACAAACATGTGAGAGCTTATGGGGATTTGGTCGGGGTACATGACTTACCATGTTCTTGTCAGAAACAGGAGTTAAGGGAACCAAGGAGACTAGAGCTAGAGTGAAGGGTTGAGAGGCAGTTTTGAAAGAATCATGTAACGGCTGGTAAGCTGCGTTGCAAATCAAGTTCTCGGAGCATCAGTGTTCACCAGGGGTGATCGGATCGTGTTATGATAACCTTTGTCCCCTGGACTCGACCTCAACAACACTGTCCTCGCAAGAAGCGAACCGAATCTGATTCAGCTACTATAGCCAGATAGATGTATCACTACTCTAAAGTCAGATATCCTCCCCTCCAACTCCAACCTTTCACAAACAGCAAATCACAACCGCAACCCCCAACCCAAACCAAACCCCGACCTCAGCCCAGACACCTAGTAGGATATCGACCTAGGTATTTATTTACTTCGGCGGATTCGGCAACGGCCTAGGCCCCACAATCTGCCTCCTGCCAGCCCCAATGCCGTGCGCCCCTTTATTCTGGCTGTCCCCGCCCGTATAACCCGTCCACTGACTGACATCCCACCTTCCCCCGATTCCACCTCCGATACCATCAACGCCGCCGCCGCCATCCTCCTTGGACCTTGCAGCCGCCTTGGCGGCCGTCTCCTTTTGCGCCTCCTCCCACTCGCGCTGGCGCTGCCTTTCCATCTCCATCTCGCGCTCTAGCAGGGACATTTTGAGGCCCCGTGGTTGGGCGGGAGGATGATTGATGGTGGCGGGGAAGCGGTCGGTGCGGGGGAGGGTTAAGGGGCTGTGTTGTTGTTGTTGAGGCGCGGAGGGTGTTGGTGGTTGTTGCTGGCGCTGTCGTGAAGTGTCGGGGGAGGTGATGGATGCGTACGCAGCGGGATCTGGGAGGGGGCGCGAGCCGGTGTGCTGTTTCCGGACTGGGAGGGCCGGTGGTGCTGCCACCGGGTCCGGAAGCGGCCGCGAGCCGGTGTGCTGCTTTCGCATGGGGAGAGCGGGCGGCGCTTCGCCTGTCCGATGGGTCTTAACCTTGGCAGCGGCGGTGGTGGGGTCTGGAAGTGGTCGTGGTGAGGCAAGGGGTGGTGGGGATAGTGCCTCGTCGAACTCTTCGTCGTGCTGCTCTAGTTGCTGCTGATGATGTGTCCACTGGGTGACGAGGAAATTGCGCTCATCACGCACGCTCCAAGAATCCTGCCGGGAGACTGGTTTCTCGGCGGGTCGGCTGCGCGACCGCGACCGCGCCTTCTTACGATCGCCATCGCTGGTTCCAGGCCGGAGAGAGCGTCCCTGGCGTTCCCTTTGATACTCGGCCTCGCGTTGGCGAGCCCGCTCAAGCTGCTCCTCGAGCTCCCTTATGCGCGCCTTGTCGGGTGACTCCTGCTCAGCTTGGTACTGGCTGAGATACTGCCCGCGCAACTGGGAATTGCTCTTCTCGCCGCGCGCCGCTTGACGCCCCTCCCTCAATCGAGCCTCGGCCTCTTCCTCCTCCCTGCGCCTTTTTTCCTCGGTCAGCTTCCACTGCCGCTCCTCCTCTTCCCACCGTCGCTTTTCTTCTTCGATTCTTTTGCGCTCTTCCTCTCGCAAACGGCGAGTCTCTTCTTCCCACCTGCGCTCCTCCTCCATCCGGGCCCGCTCCTCTTCGGCCTCGATTTCCGCCTTGCGCCGGCGTTCCTCCTCCTGTCGCTGTCGCTCGGCTTCAGCCTCCTGCTCTTTTCTCCTCTTCTCCTTCTCGGCCAAGCTCGGTACATAGGGACCCGCGCTAGTAATCTGCCGACGCCCTCCAAAGGCGATGCCGAGGTTTCCCTGGCTCGCGCCGCCCATGTATCCGTACTGCGCGATGTTCCAGGCCGGCGACGTAGCGCCTTCGTGCTCTTTCTTGCTCCAGCTGCTGACTGGGGGTGGCGGGCTGGAGTTGCCCTGTGTGGGCGACTTAGTGGGACTCCAGCGGCCAGAACTGGAGTCGCCCGTCTTGGCCGCCATGGTAGGCTTGCCGTAGAGGGACGACGTGTTGCTTGCGTTGGACACTCCGCGGCCGCGGAGACCGGTGGGCGTGGTTGGGCCGGTCGATTGGGGGCTTACGACGCCTGCTCGGGAGCTTCGTGGGCCAATCGAGGTAGGGAATGCCGAGGGGTTGACGGTGTGTGCGGCACGGCTGAAGGCGCCGATGCATTGGAGCACTTGGGCGGGGTCCTTCTGCTCGTAGAGGTCGACGGTCAAGAACATGTCGTGTTGTTGGAGGTTGAGGGGCGGCTGCTGACATGCGCGCAGGAAGTGTGAGATGTTTTCCATCTGGACGAAGGGCATCGGGGATTTCTTGAACTTTACGCCGGGAGGTCCGACAGAGAGGTTGACGAGCCTGCGACCTGTCAGATGGAAACATACACAAGATAATTTGAAAGATTGTTCGCGACATGATAATCTTACTTGCAGAGGGCCACGCCATCCTTCAGGACGTCGAGCAGGTCACCGGGCGGCAGCCTCTCGCCCAGGATGTCTTCGATCCATTGTTTGGCCTCGTTCGCGGCGGCGGGCGTGTACTTGTCGAGGCGCAGCTTGCGCAGGTCCTTGTCCAAAGACGACACCGACGCCATGGCTGCAACTTGCCAGTGCTGTATCGCGCGGGTGAACTCAGGGCAGTCGATGGCGAAGTGAGTTGGGAGGTGGGTATGGCCAGGTTTAAGTAGCGTCGAGCGGCTCTAGTCAAGATAGGCGGCTGACGCGGCGACACCAGGGAGTGCGATTCGATCGATGTCCGTTTGGTGGGATCTCAGAGAGAACGCGACACGCAAACAGTGTGCGATTGAGAGTAATCGGGATGCTGTTGGCGATGAGTTCTCCCTTGCTCGGCGACTTAGGTCGACTCGGTCGGGCACCTTGATTACCTGGTAAATTACACGTCATTCCAGGGCCTGCTGCGCGTGGGTCAGGCCTGAACAAAAAGCCACATTGGTGGATGGGGGAGGCTGGTGTTCGCTTGTTTGTGGCTGAAACTCAGCTCATGGAAGGCTAAGGTATGACCTTGTCAGATCTCAGGATTCCAACCCAAGTTTGGGTATTCTGACAAGCCTTGTATTCTGAAATTCCAGGTAAGGCTTGGCTGAGCCACGGTTAGCTGAGATACGGGGATACCGCGGGGCCAATGGTGCTGGTTGCCATTTGGCTGGCGTGGCAGGAAAAACGTCCCATGTACACGTTAAAGCCCTAACCCGTAGCTCTATAGCCTTCTCAATCGGGTTAGCAGACTTCGGAACATTGAGAGTCTCAAGTGCCCTAAAATCGATTTCAGCATTTCAAAGCCCGCCTTTGGAATACCCAACCCTGAGCTCATGCGATGGTCTTCCGGCTTGGCAACGACGTCACTCTCAACAGCTCAAAAAATATCCACTTGAGCTTGTCGCGACATGTGCAACTCGACGCCGAAGCGAACGGATTAACCCCTTATTTAGTGGCCAGATCTTGGCCAAACTCGGTCAAACATGTCACAACCACCAATCTCCCCGTTCCTCCGGGCTTGGTACAAATGGAAAATGCTGCGCCTGCCCTGGCGGCGCCAATTCCTGATCGGTAGCCCGCAATCCTCCTTTATCATCACCTCCTTTCCGCCGTACTGAAACCCGTATTTCTGTCAGGCCTCGACCTAAACGGAAACACCTACTGGGAATTTCTCGACCGCGGCTCCCGCCTGCCCTCCCCGGATCCTTTGCACCACCCGCTCAAATCCCCCGTCCGCTGGCGCCGCATCGTGCGCTACCCGCGCGGCGCCCCCTACTCCTCTTCCGTCCCGATCCCGCCTGCCTGGCACCAGTGGCTGCGGCACGCGCGCGCCGACCCGCCCTCGCTGGCAGAGCAGCAGGCCGAGGTCGCGCGCCAGGAGCGCATCCGCGTGCTTGCGGCGCAGGCCGACGCCCGGTGGGAGGCGAAACCGAAAGTTATGGAGGGTCCCATGGCGTCGGAGACAAGGAAAAAGATGTTGGGTGTCAGGGAGCCTGCTTTGGAGACGGAGCGGCAGGTTGGGCCTGGGAGTAAGGTTGTGGCTGAGGCCAGGGCGAGGGAAGACAGTGAGGTGAAGGGAGATACGGTAGGGGCCGGGACGGGAGAGGAGAGGGCGGGTGATAGCGAGGTTGTGGATCAGCGCGAGCAGACGTGGGAACGGCTGAGGCGGAAGGAGGAGGAAGCTGCTGTTGGGGCGAAAGAGAAGGACCCCTGGAAGCAGGCCAGGGGAGGATCGAGGGAGACGTGGCAGCCACAGGCTTGGGCACCGGCTGCGAGAGAAAAGAAATGAGGCGGTGAGAGATTGAGTGAACAAGTCATTCAAGTGAATGCAACAATCGCGGGCGATGGACAGCCGTCACTTGAGTCCAACCAAGGTCCGATTGCTCACGAGGAACGGAGGAGGAGGGAAACAACTTACCAGGCCCAACGTGACTGAGGGCGAATCCCTGAATACGCCCGTGTACAACGTTGTATGCGTACACACATGTTGATGACTCTAATAGCCGGATGTTGTTTGTTCAAAAATGTATAATTCCAGCACGTGCCTGACCAACTAGAGCCGCTGTGCGGAGATGATTGGATTTTCCAGCAGCATTCATTTCCATTTGGACAGGCTATCAGCTTATGCTACATCATTAAGACAAAATAGTACAGGAAGATATAGAGTGATAGTTCCCAACCAGGCTTTTTGACACCCCGGTCCCAAGACTCCAGCCCAGTTCATGACCGCCAACAATGCAGCAACAGTGAAGCGACGCCCGCCTTCCCTTTCTGTGCCCTGTAACTCCCTAGTCAGAACCCCATATAGCTACATCCCAGCAAGTAATTTATTTACAGTTAGATACCTTATAATCAAGAAAATAAGGGAGTAGTAACCTAGCTCTTACCCCAACATCCCCTGTATAAAAGCCCACCTCTTGGCCTGCGCTCGTACATCTTACCCCTACTCCCTATCACCAACCATATAAATTCACATCCTCCCAGTGAACTTCCTAGCCCCGTTAACCCGAGACCCAGATGACCTCCAATCCCACTTAGCCCTCTCAAACCCACCCGCCGCGCCCGGACTGAACCGCCCCGCTACGCTTCCTAGCGCTTCCATCACAGACATGGGCTCGCGCTGCTGGCCCGCGTGAACCGGCATCAGCTGCGGCGAGGCATAGTACGGCAGCACCGACTTCTTGGCTTTGGCAGCAGCAGCCGGAGGAGTGGCTTTCGCCCCGGTGGCAGATTTGGTAGGCTGCTGCTTCTTAGTAGTAGATGTAACAGCGGTAGCGGTAGTGGTAGTAGTGCCTGTCGTTGAGGTGAGTGGAGGCCTCCTCGTCTCCTTGAGAATCTCCCGAAACTCCTTCTCATCATTACATATCTGCGCGCGGATGAAGCGAAGCTCCGCAGCCGGATCGTTGGCGGCTGCCTCGGCTTCGCGCAGCGCTTGCATCACCGGCACGCGGGGCGTGTACGGGATGTCGTCGAGCTTGGGTGCCAGGGATGCGTTATTTGGGACGATGCGCTCGTCGAGGCAAGCTTCGTCGCCCTTGGCAAGCAGACTGGTAATGTCGATGCTCTCTCCGGGAGGGATCGGCGTCGGGTTGGAGGGTGTGACACAGTCCATGTCGACTTCTTTCCGCAGGACGCGGTCGATGTCGACGGCCGAGAAGAAGGCGCAGCTCTGCGGCAGGTCGTGGATGCCGACTTGCTGCGCGAACATGGTGCGCGTCCAGAGGTTGGCGACCTGCAGCGCCATGGCGGCGCGGTACTTGTCGTTTTCCCGGACCAGGTACCGAATCTCGTCGTGCACGGTCAAGGCCAAGCGCGCGCCGAGGTTGAAGCGCCGGATGAGGTAATCCATGGCGACGATGAGGAGGTGCAGGTAGTCGACGCCGCTGGACTGGATAGCCCAGTTGATGCGCGAGGTTAGATATCCTCCCTTGCTGATGAAGCGGCCCAAGAGGGCTTCGGTGATGCCCGCGCCCAGGACCGGGGTACGGGGGCGTTCTTGCTCGGCGAATTCTTCGAGCTTGTTGAACACAAACGACTCGGTTCCCCCACGCCAGAACGACCGTTTGTATAATGATTTGCGGTTGGTCTTGGTGCCCTTGGTCGTAGCATAGAGCTTGCTGGCGACCAGAAGCGTGTCCTTTTCGCTCAGGCTGGGGTTAAACTGTCGCAATAGCTGTGCAGCAAACTTAAGGCCGGCGCCGTAAATGCGCCCGTAGTTGAACACCTTGGCGTCATTCCGGGTGATGCCCAAAATCGATGCCGTGCGGCTGTGGAGGTCCGTCCCCGCAGCCTTGGTGCCCTCGAGCGTCATGAAGCCGATAGCGTTGCCGCCGTGGATCCGGAACGTTGCATCACCCACTACCGAGGCAATCCACAATTCTTCCGAGTCGACATCGGCGCCCACAAAAACATATCCCGGCGGAGCGCGGACCATAGCCTTGAGCTCCGACCCAACGCGGTTCTTCTTTGCGTTGGATGCCGTGAGCCACGTGTTTTCCACCGCTCGGCGGGTGATTGTGCCCATGGGAATTACCTGGGGCAGGATGAAGCCACCGACCGGCGTCTCCGAGTCCCTGACTGGTTGTGTAAGTTTGGCGGCGGAAGGGAGGTTGTCCTGATAAACAACCAGCTGGGACATTATCCTGTCCCGCGCACTGATCCAGTATGAGCACGAGGCGTTCATCTCGAGCGCCTCTTTGGCGTAGGGATACTCGGACGAGAGCGTCCCCTTCTCGAAATACGGGAGGTAACCCTTGGCCATCGGACTGGCGCAGCGAGCTGCGGGTCCGTCCTTGTGCGGCAGCTTGAAGTAGAAGTGGTCTCGGTCGTCCTTCAGTGCCGCTATCGGCTCATCCGCCAAGTCGCACGGCATCATTTGCCGGTCCGTATACTTCTTTGCCTCGTTGCGGGGCACCCTGAAGGTCCAGCCGTGCTTGTCGGACCAGAATAGCGGATGGCCGTCCCACGCCAACCGGAGGAGCAGCGGCGCGATCCTTGTGCGGACGCTGATATTGATGGGAGAGTCGTTCTTGGCGAACAAGTCCTTGTACCACTGGGGCATGCCCGGTTTCTTCTGCCTTGCTGCCGGCCGTGGTGAGTCGTTCTTTTTCTTGCCCTTCACCATCTTGATCTCCTGACCGGACCAATCTAACTGCGACATCCACGGGTCGTTGGCCCATTTCTCCCGGTCGTCCTTGATCTCTAGGGCCTTCTCGGCCAGCGAGATGAGGCGTTCCTGGACGGCATCCGAGAGCTTGTGATAAGTGGCTTCCGCATTGGCAAGATATGAGTCCCACGACTTGTCGACGGGCAAGATGACAGACGAGAGATGGCGCAAGGCGGCAAAACTCACGGGATGAGGGCATACACGTAGGAAATTGGGAAAGACGATCTGGTACACACGATGCGTGATGGCGACGTCTGCCGCGCAATAGGTTAGCAGCTCGTCCAGCTTTTCCAGCACCCCGTCCCGATTCAGCTCGCCGAAAGCGTTCCGCAGCTCCTTGTCAATCGACACATTGAGATGAAACTTTGCAACGTCCCGAAGGGAGTTGATGGAGCTCCTCTCAACCCAAAGCTCTTCCTCCTCGGCGGTAAAGGCACCATTATTGAGTAGATCGACCAGTTCAATGTTGCTCGACTCCTTGGCGATCTTGTCCCTCAGCTCCCGGTTTTTTTTGTGCTTCATCCAGGTTGGCCGCTGTTGCGAGCACATGCCGTTGACGGCAACGTGTAGTGACATGGTGTCGAGGAACGAATTTCGTGTCTGCTGTAGATCGTACTCCTCCAAGATCCGCGCTCGGTCGAATCCGACGTTGTGTCCCACGATTACCCTCTCCTTCGTGCGGTCCCCCAACGGTACCAGCTGATGTTCATTCTCCGTCTCTCCCAGCAACCACGGCGACAGCCATGCATACCATGCGTCTGGGGTGCCGGCGCAGGCCATGACGGCATAGGGAGTCTCCTTCCACATGACCTCGGTGTCGAAAACAAGCAGGTTCCCCTCGGGCACCTCGACCTCCTCGGTCGTTCCATCCGGGAGATATTTCGTCCATCCGCTCCGGCGCACCCATGTCTTTGGTTTGGGCGGCAGTGTCGACTTGGCCAGCCGCTTCGCATGCGTCAGGAAGGGCTCGGCGGCGTCGACGCCGAGCTTGTGGAAGTGTTCATCAAGTGTCTGGCCGGCCAGGGGTGGCAAATCAAAAGCGATTGGAGGTGTGTTGTCGGTGTTCTTGCCCAGAAGATCATGGCGGTGAAGGTGGTCGCGCGCAAGCTCGACAAGCTCGGGAGAGGGGGGACACGTGTTGCCCTGGGGAAACAGCTGCTTGTAGATGGTGGTGCTCAGCTGTTGGACGCCGATCTCATTGAAGCGGGCCTCGCAGGCGACTGCGAGATTCCTATCAGCGACAGGAGGTACAACAGCTACCGTTGAGTCCCACCGGCGCGGCGGGAGGGCAGCTAGATGGCGACATGAACGGCGGGCGGCGTGATGTCGGGCAAGTCGGATGAAATTCGCTGCAGGCGCATCTCCTCCTGGAAATGCGCGCATCGAAATGAGCATGATGCACACAGCGCCGCACTCAAGACATGGTAGCTTGGGTGGGCAGATCCGACTTCTGATGGAATGCGGTGTCCGGGTCAAAAAAACGTCGGCTTCCTCTGGGCTGGCGGCAACAAATCACTTCGCGGTGAGAACCCTGCAGAAATGTAGCCGATCTCTCCATCAGGTCCATGACGCTGCAGTGGATGCGACGGAAGTTGCCGCATAACGTTACCTTACGATTTTACCGTACAATCCCGCCTCTGGTTGGTTGGTTTGTTAGCGCGGCACATGGCATGCCCGAGTCAGCAATGGAAAAGGTGGGATTGTAAGGGAGAAGGCAAGAAAAGCAAAAAATGGGAAGATAGAACGAGGATACAAATGATAACTAAGGAGAATAAAAGTAAGGAGAAGGAAAAGAGTGAAAGAAGAGAGAGAAATTAAGAGGAGGAAGAGGAAGAAGAAGGGGAAATCAGGTAACGTTATCGTTAGTTTCCTGTCGTGTTTAAGGATTTCTTACCAACAGATTCCGCGCTAACCAACCAACCAAAGGTTAGATTGTACGTCCGTACGTAGGGCTGGCTCAGCCTGGGCAAGATGGATCCGTGCGGGCCATGGTGAATAGGGGGTAAGTAATGCGCAGGAGGTAAATAACGAAGCGATCAGCTTAAAAGTCGATGTGCCGCTCACTAGGCACGGACGCACAGTTCCATCCATCAGTAGTGGTATTTTAAACTTTTAGCAGGTGCCCAAGGTTTTGAGTAAATCCATAGTTACTCTTATGATTTCGCTCGCCTTCCACTTGTCGAGAGACGGGATCCATTCTTCAAAAGCTGGTTGAATTCTAGGTCGAGGTTGAACCACCTAGTGAAATTGAGTGTGAAGGGTTGAAGTTGGTAAGAGCGGTCATAGGAGACTGACAAGGTCCGGACCCGAAGCGGAAGGAACACCAGCCAACATGGCGTCAGCCAGGACACTCCTGCCCCTTTGAGCCCGTTATTATTGAAGACTGCGTCAGGTTTGACTCGTGCGTCTTGGGCAGTCCCTCACTGTCTCGAGCTTGGGTGAGCAAGTGTGTGAGGTGACGCCCAGCAAACCTATGGGTTGCATCGCGGGCGGTGATCTCCAAGTTGTCATCCGGACGGACTGTGACATCCGGAAATCACCTTTGCTCACATATTTCTTCGGGCTGCCCCTGGACTGCTTCTCGTCTTCTGCATCCTTCCTTACGGCGTGAACAAAGGCCAGTCGACCATATCTGCTCGAGCCTAGAATTCGCCAAGGCCAACAACATTGTCCAGCCGACACCGTCTCCAGGATTCGAATCTCGGCATGCTGCGAAGACGTCACGGCCAACCCATAGCTTCAGACTTCAGCAGCCATGGCAGACAGTTTCTTTGACGGAACCTTGGATGACTTCCTTGGCGGTATGCATAGCCAAACTCCCAGATCCAATGCTCATGTCGCTACCGACGGTCAATGCTGAGCCTCTCGGCGCAGATGGTGACCTCTTTGAGCTCATGGAAGCCGCTCGGCCTCTATGTTCCTCATTTCATCCTCGATCCCTCGGTGCTGCTCCGGTGCGCATTGACGCTCAAGAATCCCGGCAACTTTCTTGTTCGGGGCTTCCGGGGGCTATCGGAGACCACCCCTCGCTTTTCCAAACTGGCAGAGTCCAGGAAGCATTCGTTCTTTCATCCGATAATCTCGGCGCTGGCTCGGCGTCAAACCCCACTCGGCCCGGACCCGCAGACAAGTCGACGGTTGCCGCCTCGCCGCATCCCGAGCATTCTCTCTTCAACACTGCACCCAGAAACCAAGAGAATCTTAGCCCGCCCGCATTTCAACCAGATTCCCTTACACACAGCGCTTCTACACGTCCCGTCCTTGGTGCACTCTTGAATTCAAGCCACAGCCCTCTTCTTCCTCTCCACGGGCTTCCAGATTTATCAGCAAGCTCATTTTCCCGCCAGCGAAGCCGCAGTGACATCTTCCCGCCCCAAAGTCAGCCTCAAGACATTCCACGCATCCTACATCAGCGCCGACGCCCGCATCAATTCCACGCCCGCGGCTCCACAACTGCTGTCACTCACGGCCCCACATTAGATCTTCCACACCGGCACACCGACCCGAGCAGCCCCGGATCGCCCACGATGTCCACAAGCTCGCGGAGGAGAAGCTCTCGGCCGACTGACCTGTCCTTGCCGTCGGCACCCAGCCATGCCAGGCCGCCGTCTCGATCCTCCGGGAACCCCCGACGAAGCGCGCCGCGACCATTACAGCCGGAACAAGCCTCTTCCGCCACCAAGCGCAAACGGGAGGCAGACGATGACGTGGACCTTTTCGGCGACGATCTTTTCGGGGGTGCAGAGGTGGTCGATCTCGTGGACACGGACGAAGTCCCAGCCAATATTCTGGAAAGTCAAGGAAAAGTGAAGAAGCTCGTCAGGTTGAGCTCCTTCGACTGCGTCATTTGCATGGACAGCGCCAAGGACTTAACAGTCACTCATTGTGGTAGGTTTTATCACATTCTCCACTACACTGGAACGCATTCTGATGGTCATTCAGGTCACCTCTTCTGTTCCGCATGTCTTCACTCCGCCCTCAACATGGAAGTGACCAGGCGGATATGCCCGATTTGCCGGCAAAAGATCGACAGGCCAACCGCCGCGAATGGCAAGTTCGGTAGAAATGCGAAGGGCTTCTATCCACTAGAGCTCAAGTTGATGACGAGGAAGACGCTGGGGGGGACAGTTGACCCGCCCCAATAACCTACTTGAGGTAGATTAGACGCTGCCTTTGAAATACCGCATGGCAGCGGAAGCTGTCGGGTCTTCCGTACGAGAGCACCGACGTGGCTTCGGGAACATATCCAGCCTGGGCTTCTGGCGATCTGGATACCGACATTACGCCTGCTAGCCAGCAGTTGATCCATCATCTTCTTCGCTGCTCCTGGGTAACTCGGGTCGTGAAGGAGCAAAACATTTCAGACACGGTCTGACTTAAAGCCTGGGTAAATTTGACATCCTCTCGCGCAGTCATTGCGGGAGTATATTGCTTGGCTTTTCAAATCAATGCATGGCGGAAGGGCCACGGAGACGGATGCGGCGAATACCCTTTTGATTTAGTGTACTATTCGCCCTTGGTCACTCAGCACCGGAAGCGGTATAAACTCGGGCATGGTATGGCATGACATGGCGCGGCGCGGGAATTGGGTCTGATTGGGGACAGGTTAATATGATCTGGCATTAGAACTGGGTGGTGACCATGGATAAGGACTGGGTTAGTGACGCAGGTCGTTTTGTTTCCACCAATATTTACACCATGATTTCGTGGAGTTGTCCAAGCGATCGCGAAGTAGGATCCATTTCTCCTCCTTGCAAATCCTCGATGGCCGATTACTGAGAATCACCAGCGGTGCTTGGGAAGACTCAACATGCCAATTCTTCAAACAGGAACTTCACCCCTCTGGGTCATTCACGTCCCCAAAACGGACAATCGCTAGACAGACAAGAATACAGGTGCTCAACTTTCCTCTATCCCAACATTGTGAGAGGATGTGATTAACCATCTAATACCAGACAGTCCCCTTCCCTTTTGCCCCACCATAATTCCTACACTTCCCTTACACTAGCCAATGGCCTGACGAAGTGTACCTCGATAGTCCACCTCAGTGCCTCTTCAATGGAAAAGTGTCGTGCTTCCCCTCGGCTTCTCAGCAGGAACTTGGCCCGTCTCAAACTGTAATCACCATTAGCCAAGACAAGGATCGAAAAATTAGAGCGAAAAGGAGGAAGGCATACCTCCAAGAACCCCGTCGCGGTGATCAGCAGCATAAACGCCTCGGCGAGCTCCTCAATCCTCTCCTCCAGTGCCGCCTGCACCTCCTTATCACCCGCACGACGAGCACCACCACCATTTACCCCAACCACACCCAACAACCCCTCACCCGGTGCCATCATTACCCTAGCGGCATTGCCATTACCCATCATCCCAATTCCCGCGCTCCTCTTGAGTGTGTGCACGACCAGCATGCGATGCTGCGTCAGGAACCTCCGGCCTTGCACGACATTATGCGCCCCCCTCGCCAGTACCGCTGCCCCGACAATCCTCGCCAGCGCCACGAGCAGGGCATAATGCCGCTCAAGCGCGCGCGTGTTATTGATGGAACCTTGCGTATCGTGATTGTTGTTGACCAGGAGCAGCTCCGGGTCGGCATCGAAGACGCCCGACAGCTCGAGCGCGCGGAACAGATTCGCCTGGAGCACGTACTTTGCGCCGTGGCGTGTCTGGGCGATTTGTAAGAGCAAAGCCAGTTTGGCGTTGATGTATTGCTCGGCTTCGGCAACCTGCTGGTAGGCGGGGGTGGTCGTGTCAGAGGAGGTGGTGGGAGAGATGACGGCGAGCCAGTCGGCGAGGATGGTTTTCAGCGAGTCGACGAGCACGCCGATGAAGTTGAGGCGGTTGAGGGAGTCGATGAGTTGGGTGTCGTCGTCGGAGGGCGGGCAGGGAGAGCGGCGGGAGGTGTGGACGAGGGCGGAGAGGAGGATGGTCGCGGCGGTTTGGCACGCTGTGTCGCTGCCGTAGGCGTCGTCGCAGATTACGTTGAGGAGGCGGTTGCCGTCGACTTGGATCGCCTTGAGCGTCTTTGTGCGGGCCGTCGCGAGGCTGCGGGTGCTGCGCTTGTGAGCGGCGGCGGATGCCGTGTGTTTGTCGACGACGGCCGTGAGGTAGCGGTAGCAGATGCCGTAATATAGTGCGCGGAGCTCGGCGCTACCGGCCCACCTGCCAATGGACCTGAGGCAGAGTTGGAAAAGCTGGAAGAGCTTGTCGCTGACGAGGTTACCGACGGTAAACTTCTCCTTGTCCAGGACGGATGCCGTGCCGTCGTCGGCGTCTGAAATGTCGAGCTTGAAGAGGAGCACCTTCGCAACTCTTGCAAGCTCAAACGCCTCGGCCGGGCTCAAGGTGCTGTAGGCCTCCAAGACCGGGAGGATGGCTTGCAGTGCTTGCAGCAGGAATGCCATCTTGGGCGTTCCCTTGAAATCGTTGGCCTCGAACATGACCAGGAGCAGGTTGACCCATGCTCTGAGCAGGGTGAGCCTCGAGGCGGTGAACAGGTTCTGGCGGTTGGTGAAGGTCAAGTACTCCACCAGCAGCGTCTCTTCAGACTCAATAGCGTCCAGGTGCTGTTGCGGCGCCACCTGAAGCGTGTCCCTGAACTCATTTCGCTTCAACGCGATGGTCTCCCGCACTTTGTGAATGTTGTACTGCAACCCAGCCTCTGAGTGTTCAACGGCCGACGGCTTGAGATCGAGGTCTTTGTAGAAGACAAATTGGGGCGGAGGGACGCTCCAAGTAGCATCTGGGTTCAAGAAGTCGAACAGATCAAAGATATTAGCGAGGCTCAACGGTTCGCCGTCATCCATTTTGATCTGCCCATTCAACGCATCGAAAATCTGGCGCTTGATAGACGGTATCCTGTTTTGCGAGACGCTGCAGAGTTCCTTGCCGATGTACTCGAAAACCATCGCCCGAGCGCCGAGGTAATCAATGTATGCCACAGAGGCATCAGAAAGGAGGAACTCGGGGTTGCTCGCCTCAAGATCGTCCCACCGCAGATCTGGCTGGATCTGGACCTCCTTGAGCAACATGTGGAAGAGGAAGTTTGTCGCCCTCAGCTCATCCATGACCAGGGTTGCAGACAACGGCGACTTCCAGAGAGCCTGCAGGATGCGCAGGATCCGATATTTCAAGGTGATCAGATAGCCGCGCATGCCATGCTCCTCTTCGTACACAGAGATTCCGATAATGACGTTGAGGAGACTGTGGAAAAGAGATCGTTGCGTGTCGAATGCCCCTCTCGGCTCGATGGTGAGCTTGTTATGCTCGCAGTGGAAGCCAAGCAGCAGATGTGCAATGGTCGGTTGATCCGGTGTCGCCTTGAGGCACTCGTAAAGGAAATCGAGTATGAATAGCTTGACCACATAGCGCTCCGACTCGGCCTCTAACACTGGATCCAAGCTGGCCGAAATTTGAGCAGCGAGCGAAGCGGCAATGCTTTGGCCCTCGCCATCCCTCTCAAGCTGGACGATGGCTTTGTTCCGTTGGCCCAGTCGACCGGCATCTGGGTTCCACGCCGAGATGATCTTGGGAGACGTGGAGATCTTTTCAAGCAACTTCAGGCAAGCCAGCGTCAGGTCGCCATGGCCGAGGTTGCAGTACTTGCCCAGGTCAACAACAAGGCCGAGGTGGCTTATGATGCCGTCCTCGAAGGAGGAGTAGGCAGCGTTTGCCACAGCAGTTCGCCGACGTCCAGGTTCCAACTGGATAAGTGGTCGAACAAGGTGTAAATAAGTTTCTTGCAGATCGAGAGCCTTGATCATGACTTGGATTCCCCGCAAGATGCTGAGCACCAGAGGCGAATCCGGGGAAGCGCTACCCAAACTGATGGGATCTTGGTGGATAGTGCGGATAAGTGCGGTGATAACTTTTTCGTTGAACAACCACTCCATGACACGGGCGAACGGGTGGAGCCGCACATACGTGGCCAAGTCTGTCGTCGGCATTGCGACATCAATGGCAATGTTGCTCTCATTGCCCAGGATGATCAGGTCCTCGTTGAATGTCGACAGACAAGTCATGGCGAAGTCCAGACAACTGAGGCGCAATGCTCTGAGCTGCGCAGGGTCGGCAAGGTCCTGAGCCTTCTGAGACAGGAGCCGGAAGACAAAGTCGACGTAAGGCTCCATCCCGGGAGCTCGTACACTACTGCCCAGGTCTTCTGGGAAGGTGAGCGTGTCGTTCAGCCCTTCGGGGCCGTCGAGCGGCGCGAAGAGGGCGGTGAGCAGCTGGATGAAGGCGTGTGACTCCTCGAAGCCATTGCTGAGGTCGTTTAAGGTTTCTTCCATGAATCCCTGAGGGCTCAAAGGCTGGCCAAGGTAAGGATTTCTTTGCTGGGCTCCGGGGTTGTTAAGGGTGTTGGTCGCCCACCCATCGACATACCGCCACAGTATTTCATTCTCGGGAGCTTGCTTGCGCGTCATCAAGGCTTTGAGGACGTAGAAAACGCCAGCACGAAGGCGAGAGGGCAGCGGCCCATCCGAGAGTTTAAATATGGTGTCAACCAGCTTGAGGTCCTCGTCCATAATCATCCTCTGCCTGGCGACCTCGCTCTCTGTCACCAGCTTGGCTATCAAGCGCATGTAGCACTCCAGCATCAATGCCGACTCGGGCTCCGTCTCGGCCAGGTCAGAGCCGAGTTTGCCGGGTCGGTACATGTGCTGCGCCTGGTTCGGGGTCTGCCTCTCCCGGATCTTGGTTGTGAAGTATTCGAGCTCCTTGAAGATCTGGGACCATGTCAGAGACTGTGAGCGTTTCATCTTTCCGGATGAGTGATGACCCTCATCGAGCAGGAAAGGGTGGGCAGCCGTGGCACATTCCTCGCTGTCAGAGAGGCACTGCAGCATCTCGCAAAATGCGCTGACGAGCGGAGTGGATGCCCTTCGTGACGCCCACTGCAGGAAACCGGCCAGATTGCTGTCCGGATCTTCCCAGAACGACATGGCAGCATCCGGCCGTCCTTCATAGGCATAGGAGATGATGATCAGGAAGCGCTCAAGATCGAGGTCCTGCTCGTGGTTCTGGCTGAGTTGCCGTTGTTCGTCCTCTTCGGCCCTCAGTTTGCGGAGCATGTCCGGAAGGTTGGATATTGCGGCATCCACGAAGCCCTCTAGGTGCACCATCACGCTCTGCTGGAGAAAATGGCTGAAAGGAAAAGGGTCCGAGGCCAAGGGAGGCGACTTTCGTTGCAACCACTGGCGCATTCCCAGGCGTGATGGGTCCTGCCACTCCTGGGCCCTGCAGTCGGCGGCGACGGACAATATGAAGTCAAACGCCCCCTCCTTTAGCGCCTCCATGAACTGCTTGTTCCGCTCCTCGTCCTCCTCGTCCAGGTTGATGCCCTGGAGGTCGTAAGTCGTGTCATCCAGGTACCAGCCGCTGTACTCGGCGATCCACCAAGCACGGACGGCGGCGCCAAGGAATGGGAGGGTCCAGGGCTCATCGCCTTGCTTGCAGATGAGTTGGTTGAGCTGGCGCGATAGCTGGAGATCGCCCATTCCTTCTGTCGAGCCGAAAACGGTTATGTACGCAGCAAGGACAGGGAACAAATGCACTAAGCCTATGAGTAACGTCTCAGTGAACTGGAGTTGGGGTCATGTTGCCATACCGAGAAAGTGGTCGTACTTGTCAGCTTTTTGAAGAAGCTTGAGGAAGTCTTGGAAGTCCTTGTCCGTGGCATGGCGTTTCTCGACGGCGGCGTGTAGGATTGCTGCAAGGCACTCATGCTGCTCCACGAGGCTCGACCGCGAGAAGTCGAATGTCTCTTGGTTTTCCGGAGCCCTCACGAGGCTCGCCTGCTGCAAAACGTTCCGGGCGGCGGCCTTGTCCATCAGGCCCTGCAGCATGGACCTGATGCTCTGCATGGCTTCCATGCACCTCGGAATGACCTTCTTGGCAACGCCTCCGGGTCGCGACCCTGGTGGGAGGACACAGAAGACCTTCTCCTCGGCAATCGCCCCGAAGGCGTCCTGCAGGCTCGGTTCCAGCTCCTCGTCGGCGGCTATCTCGAGGCAGAGGCGCATGCAATCAAGCAGGAACCGGCGTTCCTGGTGGAACCGTATGACAGCGCATTCCCACAAGGGTCGACTCTGAGTGTCGGGATCGCCTTCGGTATCGCAGTCCAGTAGTATCCTCGCCGACTCAAGTTCGTCAAGATCCAGATCGTCTGCGACCTTGAGGCAGTCATTGACAAAATCTTCGTTCACCGCGTACTCGTCTTCGCCTACTTTGATCTTCCCTAGTCCCTCGTCAGCATCAATTTCTGCCCCGCGGCCAAATGTACGCTTTCCGTACCTGTCCCCAAGGCTGCCCTGTTCGCCGAGTTGCGCGGGGGCTTGTCGATCAGTTTCTCGAATGCATCGCTTTGCGTGTCGAGCAGTTGTTCCAAGACTTGCAGGCCCTCGTATCGATGTTGGCGCACAGCAACCAGCTCGCCGTGCAAAGCCTGGAGTGCCTCGAGTGCGCGCAGTTCAGACATGGTCGGAGGAGAGCGCCTCAGCGCATTCTTCTTTTGGGTCTGGCCGCGTATACGAGGGGTGTTGACCTAGGATGTGTTTATCAGGCGGATTAGAAGCGTAGATATAGATCAATGTCGCAGCGCTCGAAGCTCAAGCTGTGTGAGCGCGATTGATTTAGCAATGAAGATGTCGAGAACCGCGCGATCAAACTTAAAGCTGTCCCGCGCCAACTTGGAAGTTGCCTGCCGATTGGCGCCAAACCGCTGCAGTCAACAAAAGATTAGGCGGTGAATCTTTTTGCCGCCTCCCCCGTCTTCGGTTGTTGCTGAGAGGGCCTGAGAGTGGCCGAGTGGTCAGAGCTCCCAGATTTCGCCTTACCCGCTGGAGCTGAGCTGGGATTCCAGGTTTTGAGCCTGTCCGTTTTGCAAACAAACGAGATGGGAGCCTAGAGCGCGGAAGAGGATAGAATCGGTGCAGTCTGACACAGGCCATCTTCTTCAAGTCTCGATGTCTCCCGTCGCTTCGTTACCAGGCGGGGCTCTCTGTTGAATCGGCGCTGGTTGATGTTCTCCAATGCGGCCAGGCCCGGGGTAAAAACAGAACTCACGCGAACCAGGCAACCCAAGCTACCTTACAATTTTGCCCCAACGCAGCACAGGTTACCTTATTGCCCTGGGGTTTCTTCTTGCCCTATCAATGCGCTTATCTAGTACGCATGAGTCTAACTGTCTTTCGAATGCGAAGGCAGCTAATGGATCCTCATTGTTCGCCGTCGTGCTTCAATTTCATTCCCTATCCGCTGGTTCACCACTTTCCAGTTCCACGGAGTTGATCTATCCCATTAAGCCCGGGGCCCGAATGTCGCCAGCCCCTCCGGTTGGTTCCTGTTGCAAACATAATCCGGTGACACAATGAGTTTCAAGGAGATCACTGGTAAGTGACACAGCTGGTCGAAGAACAACTAGAGGACCCGGTCTGACACGAGGCAACTCTCCACAGGGCAACTCGAGAGTCGCACGGTCAAGACGCGCAAGGAGGCTGTCGATAGTAAGCATCATGACGACGTTGCCATGTTCAAGCTAAAACCGATCTTTCTACAGAACTACTGGAGTATTTCAACAGCGTCGATCGCGGGATACAAGGTCACACGTGCGTCCCTTGGCTGCCCTTTTCTTGCTAGGCTACTAATGCGGACCAGAAACTCCTTTGACGACAAGGCCTACCATTCCCTCTATGAAGCTCTATTTCGATGCGTTCTCATAGAAAAGGAGTGCTGCTTTGGCTCCTCAAAATCAGCCAAGACCGTTGCCGCTGCTAGCACGAGACTCGAGAGATGCGCCAAAGCCTTGCGTACCGCCATCCGACATGGAGCCACCAAGATCAAGCGCAAGACGGTGAAGGCCATCATCGACCACATTACGCAGGTTCTTCCACGGCCAGGGGAGAGCTATTTCGCTCCTCTCCTCCAGCACTACGTCAAGGCTCTGGGCACTTTCCTCGAGTTCTCGGCGAACGTTGAGCATCTTGCGGCATACGACGGCGGGAGCTGGGACACGTGTGTTAATTTCTGCCTCGAAGGGCTCTCCCGCTACCTCGAGACGGGCGACCGAGATAGCGCATCCCTCTCTCGCGCCTCCCCAGCTCCAGGTGCAAGTGCCAGGTCTACCTCCGTTACACTATCACAGAGTTCCGGCCAGATTGGGAGCCAGACTGCTCTCGAATTTTTAGCATGCCTCAACTCGCTGGTGGCCGCCCCGAATGCACCGGTTCCAAGAAGAGCGGACAAGATCTCGAATGTGGTTCTGCAGCTTCTCCAGCTTCGACAGATGAGGATTGGCGAGCTCCAGAAATTAGCCTTTTCGACCTTCAACATCGTCTTCCAACGTATCCAAACCGACGCCGTTGCCCTATCCAAGAGGTTGGTCAGGACCCTGATTCCCCTTGTGTCTTTCTGGTGGCAGCCGCGTGCTCTCTCGAGAGATGCCATGCTGAACTCGGTCCGCGATGAGATGCTCAAGACGATCTACGGGACACATCTATACGTGGAGAGTTTGCTGCGGGAGTCGACCGACGAGTCTGCTTTCCAAGACGTCGAGGATTTGCTGGAATCGTTGTGGTCGGACTACTCAAGACGAGAGGATCGCGCCCGGCTTCAGCTGGACGATGTGACTTTCTCGGGGATACGTCTTCCCGCGGATCACCCATCGACCGCCGTCTTCAGCCTGCGTCCTTATAACCAACCAGGGGAGCAAAATTGGGCTCTCTTGGAGAACATCGCTATTCTGGAAGCTGCATACTCGCGGTACTCTGAGCGTGAGCACAGTCAACAACATCCCGATAGTGACCAGCCGCGGAAGAGGCGCCGGATGGCCGGCAGCTCGAACAGGTTACACCAAAAGTTGAAGTCGATAGATCCAGCGGTCCATCTGTCCGCTATACAACTCATACCGTTTCTGGCAAGACAAAAGCAGCCTTCACTGGAGGATATTATCGAGGCCATGGGGGACATATCCAAATCCGTCACCGCCAAGCAGGGCACAGTGGCGTCTTGGGCCATGATTGCCTGTTCTAGGTGAGTATCAACATGATCCGTCGTTTATCTATGCCCATAGAAACTGACAAGACGAAGCTTTGCTGCCCACGAGGCGTCACAGCATGCCTCCCTAACTCCGCTCTGGAAGCAACTTTGGCAACTCGGGGTCCGAGCCCTATCTCTTCCACCCACCAGTCGTGCTGCCTGTGTGCTGTTGCACTCGATATTGAAAGCGAACCTCGTTCCCAGGCACGAACTCGCGGATGATGTCAATCAGATCGTGACGACCGCCGACATCAGCGGTCCATCAGTGCTGGTGGAATCGTCTCTCATCCTCATGCTGAGCCTCTTGCGCCTGCGCAATCACATGTTCCCAAATGCCAGTCAGGCCACCTCAGGCCACATCATTCGATGGGTATTTGTCAGATGGAGCCCGGGTAAGTCGTGGAGGACCATATGACATTGACGCTGTTCTGACATTCCCTGCCATAGCTGAGCTGACATACGCCTCCTTCCACGCCGCTCATGCGAGTCCACATGATATCGTCAACCTCTTAAGGGCTTGCTACGGGGCTCCGGCTCTCATCATGTCAGCTCCCCTCCGGTTGTTTGGAGGCCCGATCGCCCAGTTTTGGAAGAGCCAGGCAGAGACCCATTCCTTTCTCCGGTATCTGCTGCTGTTGGAACCAGACGACGCGGAGGCGTCCGCAGAACCACTACCGACCGAGGACCAGCTGACTGAGCCTCAGCAGGTTGCTGATCCGTCCGGATCACATGCAACAAAGCGCCTGGTGCTTGAGTTGCTCTACCCAAAAGTTGAAGAGCTCCACCGGTTGGCCGAGTCATGGCAGAAGCGCGGAGGCGAAGGCGCAGTACCTGTCTCTTCCGAGCGGCTCCAGAGCATGGTCCTGGCCTGTATCGCGGGAGCTCTCCTGCTCCCGGAACTGGCCAGCCTGAACTCATCCATGGGCAGAGACCTTGAAACAACGCTTTTTAATGTCATTGACGCCACATTCAGAGTAATCCTGGGTGCTCCTTCGAACGACAACTTCTTTGACCTCGTTCTGACATCTTCGGCCCCATACGTCCCTCCCCTCGCGGAAGCGGAACTCGTGGCCCTCAAGACCGACAGGCCACATTTGCTGAATTTCTTCGGCAAACTGTCTGATGCCCTGCACGAGAGGTCCCAGCGGGAATCTTCGCTCCGTAATGCCAATATCGTCGACATCGACGAAGAGTTCGAATCGCAAACAAGCCAAAACAGCAAATTATTGAAAACCAAGACCCTGCCCCGGAGAGACCTCCTGTTGTGTCATACGCCGGAGGCTTTCTATCTCGAAACAACTTTGCAAATCCATCTACTTGAGGTGGTACATTCCAATGACGGAGAGATTGGGCGCGTTCCGGAATCGATTGTCGACCATCTACTTGAGCTTCCTAAGGAGCAGTTCTTGTCTTGCCGCCAATTCATGACGGAGCTTTTCACGTCGGACGCCATGACTCCGCTTGATTCTGCTGTCAGAATTCTTGAAGCCGCTGGGCGTATCATCAGCAAAGGGGAGTTTTCGTGCTGTGAGGTGGCATTGTGCAACTGCATCGACCTCATGGATAGCTTCATCAGTATCTGGACTGATGAGGAGCTGGAGATCTCGGGCATGGCAGGGGATCTCTACTACTTTTTGGTGAAGAACTGCCTCCCCATGAACGCACTATCAGCCGCTGCACAGATCCGCCTCTCCAGCTTGCTCCTGCACCTGTTGGAGGTCAAGTCGACTTACGCTTCCAGCCTGAAACTCCCATCTTCTCGGTCTACTCTCATGAACATCCTGCAAGACGGAGTCATGGATGTGAAGTGCTTCATTGGGCGCAATGTCCGCAAGGTCTTCGGATTGTACGTCCTCAAGACGCACGACGACATCTTCGTCGATGTCTTGGAGAACCTTCCCTCTGACCCTCGAAACATCGAAGGGATTGCATTTCGACTCTTTGTGCTAGCAGAACTTGCCTGTCGATGGCCAACACTCCTGCGCCGATGTATCTATCACATATTCGAGACACCCGGGAAGATAACCCAATCTGCGAAGTATGCAGCCAGCTGCCTCAGAAGGGTTTCGCGGACATTACGGCTCGACGGACCGCAAGAGCTGTTCAGACTCTTTGCTCCTCAGCTACTGTATACATGGCTGGACTCAGATCCGATTCAACAGATCCCATTCGAGATCTTCGGCTACCCAAGCCTCCACGATTTACTCCAGGAAGCGCAGACAGAGGCCGCTGCCATCATGATCATGCGTGGGCAGGAGGAAGAAGCCCTTGATTTGGCTCAGGCGCTCGGTCTGACCCCCGAACAGCTGGTCGAGCAAAGCTTCACCAAAATCATCGCCTATAGCATTGCCCATGACATCAGCATCCCTGGGGGTGCCGACTACGTAACTGGAGAGAGCAGGCTCAGGAAGATCCTGGGGAAAGAAGGGTTTCTTGCAAACATTCACCTCAACTTCGCCGACATCATTGCCGCCTTTTTCGACATCTTCGATCAGGAGGATCCCATCGAGAAGGCTTTTCGGCGAGACGAGCGATTCACCTACGCCGCAAACACTATGGAGGAGATCAAGAAACTCGGCCATTTGCCCGCTGCACTCCCGCCGAATCAACAACCGATGTTTAAAGCAAAGTATTTGCCTAAGGAAATCACTCATCTGTGCAGCCGAACCCCATACGAGCCCGAGACGTTGTGGACGCCAGCCCTCGTTGTCTTCGTTGCCCGTAAACTGCTCAACACGATACACCCGGCGCTCGGCCCGCTCCATGCTTGCTCGGTTCTCCGCAAAATCCGCGTTCTGATATGTATGGCCGGCGACCATGCGACATCTGCGTACCCCCTTGAGATGCTTCTACAGTCACTACGTGCTTTTGTCGTGGACCCTGAATGCGCCGATGATGCACTAGGCATTACCCAATATCTCGTTCTCAAAGGAGACAATCATCTCAGGCAGACGCCATCATTCCTCGCTGGGTTTGCGCTCTCCAGCCTGGCGGATCTTCGCGTCTTCCTTGAATCGAGCCAGTCCAGCACAACACAGGAGAGTCAGTTCAAGGCGACCATGACGAAAGCGCAGCTTTTCCACTCGTGGTTCACCAAGTACCTAGCTGGCTATGACTCGCCTGCTTTCCAAGACGAAGCGCAGAAGCTTGCCTTCAAGTCCATCACGCAGTCGGCTGCCCATATCCGTGCCTCGGGCAACGCGGAGAAAGGCACGCACGAAAGCAATCTGCTGCTGGGGATCTTGGAAGACTGGGACCGCGAGAATCAGCTACTGAACGAGCCAGCGCGCGACGTCGCTCTCTCCATGCTCTGCGGCGTCTTCAAGGTCCCTCCATCCAGCCGGCTCGATGTCATTGAAAGCGATGCAGACGCCTTAAGTCACAGTGCTGTTGTTTGGAAGAGCTGTGCCTCCGAGCAGCTGAGCGGGGAGTACCTGGCCTGGGCCGGACGAGTTCTGGGCCGCTCATTTGCAGCCTCCGGTGAGGTCCCTGATGAGTTGTTGCGCGAGTCTCAACTCAAGGAGTACCGCAGGCTGTCATCAGACATCGGCGGGTCCGAAGAAGGACTGCTCAATCTCATCGAGACGTTGACTGTCAGCGGCGATTGCTTCACAGCCGGCTTGGCTGAGGCTGCGCTGCGTACTATTGTTTCGGATGCCGTCAGCGATGACGATCATGATCTCCTCGGTGCTTGTCAACAGAGCCTCGCTGAGCCGCTGCTGATTTCGTCGAACTGGGACCCGTACCGCACACCGCGATCTGATCAGTTCCAGGTGGACACGCCTGCTGAGGCCGAAGTATTTTCTGCCCAGCAGCTCGAGAGCCCCAACTGGTCCCGGCAACTTGCAACCCTCCTGGCGCAATCGGTGCCTGAGATTGTCACCCTGAGAGTGTTGCCTCCAATTCTCTGCAAGGTGAAGGGTTTCGCTGAGCGTGCATTCCCCTTCGTTGTCCATTTGGTCTTGGCGTACCAGTTAGACAAGCAACAGGGCGTCAAACGGCGATTGTCAGAGGCTCTCAAGGAATGGCTGGACTCCACGTCTCACTTGGCCAAAGAGAATCTCAAACTCCTGATCAACACCATCCTCTACCTGAGAACACAACCACTGTCAGGCGAGATTTCGATTGCAGACCGGGGTCATTGGTTGGATATCAACCTGTCCAGCGCCGCCGCAGCTGCGACACGGTGTGGCATGTTCAAAGTCGCCGTACTGTTCGTCGAACTTGCCAATTCCGAATCTTCGCGGGGTTCACGGCGCTCCTCGGCTATCAGAGAAATTGAGGACTCGAGCGAGATCCTACTAGAGATCTTTGAGAATATCGACGACCCCGATGCGTATTACGGTCTCAGCGAAGAGGCCTCACTGTCCACTGTGGTGGCTCGACTGGAGTATGAGAACGACGGGAGCAAAAGTCTTGCTTTCCGCGGCGCACAGTACGACAGCCACTTGCGGAGCAGGGATTCCGCTTCAAGACAGGATGGAAAGGCACTCATCAAGGCCCTTAGCAGTCTCGGCCTCGCTGGCTTGTCCAATTCTTTGCTTCAAACGCAGCAGAGCTTGGACGGGTCTTCCGACTCGCTGGATGGGACATTCACGACCGCCAGGAGACTGGAGATGTGGAATCTACCGGCGCCGTCAACCAGCGACAATTGGGCCGTTACGGTGTACAAGGCATACCAAACCATGCATCAGGCTCCTGACCTCGACGCTGTTCGGAGTGCGGTCCACGACGGAATGAGAAGCACCGTGCGGCACTTGATAAGCGGCAGCCTCAACACCTCCACCCTACGCCATCAACTTGGAGCGCTCGCTGTGCTCGCAGAGCTCGACGATGTGTTGAACGTTACCGATCAATCAGAGCTGCAGCATGCATTGGAAGGCTTCGACAAGCGATCCAAGTGGATGATGAGCGGGCGGTAAGACACCTCGAGCCATCGAAGTTCTGCGGACGCTAACAGAGGTAGATATCCCGACGTGAGCCAAATTCTCTCGTGCAGACAAACCACGCTGAGCATGTGGAGTCAACACCACAGGCTGCGAGCGAGGAGATTGACTCCGGCAGACGCTCGCCTCGTCCAGATCCGCGGCTTGTTGCTCTCATCCGACATCTTCCGATTTCACCGCGCGAACCAGGAGACATTGAATCTGTCAACATCGCTCACCGACCTCATCGGCTCGAGCGAGTCACTGGGTCTCAGCGTCGATGCTGCCATCAGAATGGAGACTGCCAACTCCTTGTGGGATCAGGGGGAGATGATCACTTCCATTCGCATGCTACAGAACATCAACAAAGACTCGTCGCTGAAGAAACAGACCGTTCCCGTTAGTCGTTCAGACCTTTTGTCAAAGATCGGCTACCAAGTCTCAGTCGCGAGGTTAGAGAGTCCGGACAGCATCCAGAAGCAGTATCTCGAGCCGGCACTCAAGGAGCTCAAAGGCAAAATTGAAGGCAAAGAAGCCGGCCAGGTCTTCCACCAGTTCGCCATGTTCTGTGACGAGCAACTCCAGAACCCTGACAGCTTGGAGGATCTTGCACGCCTGAAGAACCTCAAAAAAGGCAAAGACGAGGAAGTTGCACAGCTGAAGGCCCTGATCGCCAGCTCCAAGGATTCACAGCACAGAAACCGGTACCAGAGCCATCTTGCCAAAGCAAGGCAGTGGCAGGATCTCGACCAACAGGAGCTTCGCCGTGTTGAGCAGACCCGCTCTGAATTTCTGAGGTTGAGTTTGGAGAACTACCTCCTCTCTCTGGCAGCATCCGACGAGCACAACAATGACGCCTTGCGCTTCATGGCGCTCTGGCTGGAGAAGTCAGAAGAGGATGTCGCGAACGAGGCTGTCAAGAAGTACATTGGGAAAGTTCCGACCCGCAAGTTTGCGCCCTTGATGAACCAGCTTTCATCTCGTCTGCAGGACCAGTCGGTTCTCTTCCAGAAACTCTTGATTGATTTGGTCTACCGCATCTGTGTCGACCATCCCTACCACGGCATGTACCATATCTGGTCCGGAGCGAGAACACGAGTCAATAAGGATGACGAAGTTGCCGTATCCCGCCAGAAGGCCACCGACAGGGTGGCGAAGGCCCTCACTAAGTCGGAGCAGGTTTCCAGGATCTGGCCAGCCATTGACCAGACGAGCAGAGCCTACCATGCGCTTGCAATGGACCGAGATCCTAACAGGTACAAGGCTGGGCAAAAAATCGCCATCAAGAACACGTCGGTTGGGCAAAGTTTCTTAAGCATCCTCGCCAAGTACCCGATCCCGCCGCCGACGATGCAGATTGCGTTGTCGGCCAGCCAGGACTACTCGGATGTGCCCATGATCCATAAGTTTGAGCCGGAAATGTCCATCGCTTCAGGTGTCAGTGCGCCCAAAATCATCACCGCTGTCGGCACCAACGGCCAGCGGTTCAAGCAGCTCGTCAAGGGTGGCAACGATGACTTGCGCCAGGATGCCATCATGGAGCAGGTCTTTGCCGCCGTGTCTGAACTTCTCAAGCTTCATCGGACAACAAGGCAGCGGAACCTCGGCGTCAGAACATACAAGGTCCTGCCGCTAACCTCCTCCTCCGGCCTCATCGAGTTCGTCTCCAACACAATCCCGCTCCACGAATATCTCATGCCCGCACACGAGAAGTACTACCCCAAAGACCTCAAGGGCTCCCAATGTCGCAAGGAGATCTCCAACGCCCAAACCAAAACCACCGAGACCCGCATCACCGTCTACCGCAAGGTTACCGAACGCTTCCACCCTGTGATGCGCTACTTCTTCATGGAGTACTTCCCGGACCCGGACGAATGGTTCCACAGGCGCACCGCCTACACGCGCACGACTGCCGCCATCTCAATGCTGGGCCACGTCCTCGGCCTGGGCGACCGCCACGGGCACAACATCCTGCTCGACACCAAGACGGGCGAGGTGGTGCACATCGACCTGGGCGTCGCCTTTGAGATGGGCCGCGTCCTGCCGGTGCCGGAGCTCGTCCCCTTCCGCCTGACGCGTGATATCGTCGACGGCATGGGCATCACCAAGACCGAGGGCGTCTTCCGCCGGTGCTGCGAGTTCACGCTCGACGCGCTGCGCGAGGAGGCGGGCTCCATCCAGACTATCCTGGATAGCTTGAGGCATGACACGCTGTACCAATGGTCCATCTCGCCCGTGCGCATGGCCAAGCTGCAGAATGCGCGCGGCTCAGCGGGGGAGGGTGGGGAGGATGGCGAGGGCGAGGAAGGGGCCGGTGGTGCTGGTGCTGGTGGCGGCGGCGGAGGAGGAGGGGACAGGAAGTCCAAGTCAGTGAATGAGCCGAGCGAGGCGGATCGCGCCATTGAGGTCGTCAAGAAGAAGCTGAGCAAGACCCTGAGTGTCATGGCGACGGTGAATGATTTGATCAACCAGGCGACGAGTGTGTCGAACCTGGCGGTTTTGTACTCTGGTAAGTCCTTCCCAACGTCGTGGCTCGCGTTATTTTGCATAGAGAAAGTTGTGCTGACTCCTACAGGTTGGGCGGCATATGCTTAAATACTGAGGATCAGTGAACCGGCAAACATGTAGACATTTGTTGTTCTATTATACCACATCCCTTGCCATTGGTCAATCAATCACATGCTATAGTCTTCATCCAGAGGTAGAACTGTTGTCAGTTTAGAAAGTCTTTAGTATCACACAATGCATACGATTCCCTACACGCCCAACAACAAGAGAAGGACACCATGAACGCCCATCCGATCTTCATCTTGCACCAAGTGTGAATCGAAACATGCACCTAAATTCTCCATGCTATGGTGGTCATTGCCACTCTGATAATCACCCGTCCTTATCATTCCCTAAATGAACCCCGAAACGCCTTCTCCCGCTCTCCCCAACCATTCCCCTAATTGTACACCTTCTAGCAAGAGTTGGTACAAGCTGTTGGGTTGATCTCTTAGGGGCCAAGAGCTAAGGTGAAGACTACTCTGTGGCCAACTTAACCGCCGAAATTCCAGGGCGTCATCCATAGAGAGCCTTCCTCAACCGAGTCCTGAATAAATCCCTCGCCCATCCCAACCAACCTCGAACGACTACGCCACCCGCAAGACAACGCCAAATCCACAGCCAGAGCTCTCTCGGTCCTAGGTATTGTATTCCTACCTATCCAACCATGACTTACGCATCATTCACCTTACCCACCCCTCTTGACCCTCGCCATAACCCTCTCCCGATGGGTGCGGTTCTTGACATGGACCTCAAAGTTCTGCACCGTCGTCTCCGGGCCGGCCGTGTACGACTTGCCCGGGCAGTCCAGACACTTGATGCGCGGCAGCCAGGCGAACTGGACGGCTGGCGGGATGGGCTCGCCGGCGGGCAGGGGCAAGGGCACGAACGAGTTGGTCTCGGTGTTGACGGCGCAGTAGCGCATGAGCGCCTCGAACTGGTCCGACGGGTACGTCTTTTGCAGGTTGGCTAGCGCCGCGGTGAGCCAGTCCGGCGGTGCGGGCTAGATAAAAGAAAAATGCGGCGGGGGGTTAGTTCATATGCTTGCGGCCGGGGGAGGGATCAGAAGGGATGGGTTGGGGGGGACAAACCGGTGGTTGGTTGGGCGTTGAACCGTTGGGCCCTGGTGGAGGGGCCGGGACGCGGCCTAGCTGGCCTTGGAGGGTAGGAGCGTTGTTCGGTCTCGAGGGGAAACTGTGGATGGATGCGGATGGGGTGGAGGGAGGACCCATGGAGCCTGGGGCAGCCGAGGACGGGCCCGGCTGTTGGGTGAGAGTTGGTGTGGCGGATGGATGTGGTGTCTGTCGCAGTTTGAAATCTCGCATGAGCTTTTTCAACCTCGCGGGGCTCACTCGGAGGGTAATAATGTATTGCTGAGGTTCTTCGGTTTGTTCTCGAGTGGCTTCTCGGCCGAACCGTCGTGATGTGCGGGTTTCGTGGTGGTGGATGATGGCTTCAGGAGTCTCAGATCGCCCGAGGTTGGCCATGCGTTGGGCGGCTGCGCTGGCGGCGCCACGGATACCCCTAGTCCTGGCAGTTCCTTGGAGCTGCCCCATTGCGGGTGAGTCGGGAGCGGAGTCGTCGCTCTCCTCAGAATCAGACAAGTCGCCGTCGCGAGCTGTCCGCTTGCCTCTCCCTGTCAGACCACCCCCCAGAGATCGCTTGTATAGGCGGCTCTCCTCGATGCTCAGCGCAGCGCCTGGTAACACTGAAGAAACTATGGACGTTCTTATCGTCCGTTGCCTTTCCTTCAAATCTGGCAGCTGAGGGCCACCCCTACGGTTGATGGACCGCTTCTGTCTCCTCTGTTCGCGCGAGAACATGGTCTCTGTCCTCTCCAACTCGGCCTCGGTGTTCTCGTAGAGATAAGGGGCGTAATCTTTTGCTTGTTGTTGTGGTCTAAAAACGGAAGGTAAAGGAGTGGGAAGAAATGCGGTCACCAGGTCCGCGTCTTCGATGGGTCGGCCGTCGAACGGATGGCCAATGCTGTACAGGCTGCGCGTGAAAAGTTGGGCCTGCTCGCGTATGCAGTGTGCTATTGCTGTTGTGAATTCGCCCGACAGCGACAGGTCCTTGGCCATGCTGGTGGCAAACTCCTCAGGAGAGTTCATGGGATTGTTGATGTCCCACTCAAACTGGTCAACTAGCGTGTGGGCACCGATCGTAATATTGAGCTTGACAAGGATGCGCATTTCGTCGTTCTTGTAGGCCGAGTATGGGAGCTCAGGGTCGAGGGCATCCTCCTCGGAGTAGGCAAAGGGGTAGAAGTCGTTGAGCTGCTCGTGTATTTGCTGGACCACTTGGTCATAGACGGGCTTGTCGACAGACGGGTTGAGGCCCATGTCCTCCACCAGCTGGGCAGCGAAGAGTTCGACGGACACAAGGCGCTCGTGAAGATTGAAGGTAAAGGTGTCTCGCAGTTTGATCTTGTCCCAATCCACGTCTATCCGGACAGGCACCAGCTCCTCGTGCTGCTCGGCCTGCTTCTTCATGTCCTTCTTGGAGAACTTGAGGGCGGGCGTTGTCCTCCTACCGGGGCGCGGTTTTTGCGACGGATAGATGATCTTTGTGGTGGTTCCATTCGCGGTGTAGCCGTTTCCGTAGCCGCGGTAGCCCTCGCCGTAGAGTCGAGCGGGAAACGCGGAATAGAAGTCGCGATACTGTCGGTAGTCGCTCGCCCGAGCAAGCAAGTCCTTGGTGTCCTTTTCCAACCGAATCTGAGCTTCTTTCATGGCAGCCGAGTGAATCCAATCGCGCGTTTGAAAGCGCTCGACAATGACCTTGTTGAAAGCATCTCTGTCGCGGACCGGGAGCGCCGTGGTCGCATCAGCCGTGGGAGTGGCGGACTTGGACGGCGCGCCGGAATCGGTGGTGGGTGCTACTGCGGGTGCGGCGGTTGAAGAGGAGTCGATGGTTGCGGATGCCGTCGATGACGGCCCGTCACTGTCGCCGCCAGCGGCCGACAGCGCGGACGCTTGTGGAGCGGCCATGTTTGGAGGAGAAAAGAATGAAAGGGGCGACGATAGTGATGGGAGGAACGAAAAGATGAGATATCCGTCGCTAAGGAACAGCCGCCCCCCGATGCGCACTTGGTCCAATGCTGCTGTCGCGTCGATGGGGGACAGTGGCTATTGAGAACTGCGTGTGGTGCTGCGACGATGCGATGTCTCTGCTCAGTTCGCCAAAAACTCAAGTTCGCGGCGAGGCTGGCGCCAGAACGGGACTCGCGAAAGGTTGAAGAAACGGCGGAGCGCGACTGACCAATGAGATGGCAAAATGTCTTGTCATTGTGGGTGCTGGGACGAAGGCTAGCAGAGAAGCCACAGCCGACTGTATGTACTGTACGGTAAGTTACAGTACGTCTTGTTCTTGGCTCGTCGTCATGGCTCGTGCCTTCTCCCCTCGCTCGCCTCGCAACCCCTCCAGGAAGCTTCAAGTGGGGCAGCGGAGCCGAGGACGGACACAAACCTGGAAACCCCCTCTCCCGCCTTCACAAAATCAAGCACCAGAAGCTCAAAATCGTCACGCGCCCAGCAGCTTGTTCCGTACCTCTCGCTGTGGTTCTGTTCCTCTCCTGAATACATTGAGTTTCTCCCAGTAAAAGGGTCGCTCGTTCGAGGATAGTTGGTCAAGATGGCGACCGAATCCCAGGAAACTGGTCAGTGAGCTCGAAGAATGCCCGTGTTACCTACGTACCTGCGACATCCCCCTACCTACCTGCCTGGAACTCCGCGTGCCGTTCCAGGCTGGCAATCCAGCACTCTGCTGCAGTCTGGCCCATCCATCCGTCTCCGTTCCGGGCATGCGGCGTTGAGGCGTACCCCTACACGTGTATCTGTCAGATAGACCCTGCCTTTACCTGGTGCTGATGCTCTTCCTAGATTACACCCTCAACAACCCCGACACCCTCACCAAGTACAAGACGGCCGCGCAGATCTCGGAGAAGGTCCTGGCCGAGGTGTCTAGGCTCTGTGTCGCCGGCAGCAAGATCGTCGACATCTGCGAGCAGGGAGACAAGCTGATTGAGGAGGAACTGTCCAAGGTCTACCGTGGCAAGAAGATTACCAAGGGTGCGCAGCAGCCGGGCTACCTGCTGGGGGTTGGCAATGGTTGACGTTTATCTCGCTCTAGGCTTTTCCCACCCCACCACTGTCTCTCCGGCCGCCTTCGTTACCCCTTACACTCCGCTCAGGTCGGACGAGAAGGAGGCCGCCGTCGAGCTGCAGGCCGGTGAGCCAGTGAAGATTCAGCTGGGAGCGCAGATCGATGGCTTCGGCTCCATTCTGTGCGACACTGTCCTGGCAAAGAAGGCCGATGAAGCGCAGGATGTCATTGAGGGCCGGTCTGCCGACCTGCTCCTGGCCACGTACTATGCCAACGAGCTGCTGCTGCGGCTGATGCTGCCGCCCGGTCTCTTGACCCAGGGAACAGACGAGGAGAAGGCGAAGGCGGCTGCCGCCAAGCCACGGACCCAGTCCCAGATCACCAGCCTCCTGGAGAAGGTCGCCCAGGCCTACGAATGCAATCTCGTCGAGAGCACCACCTCGTGGCTCTTTGACCGGAACGAGATTGAGGGAAAGAAGAAGATTGTTATTGCCCCCGGCGAGGGCACCAAGGGCGAGGGCGTCCCCGAGGTGGGCGAGGTCTGGGGTGTCGAGATGGGCGTCAGTCTGGGTTCGGGCAAGGTCAAGCAGTTTGAGCAGCGGACCACGCTCCACCGCCGCACGGCCAACACGTATGCGCTGAAGCGGCCTACCTCGCGCAAGATTCTGTCCGAGGTTCAGAAGAAGTTCGGCACCTTCCCGTTCAGCCTGCGGCAGCTTGAGGACGAGCGCGACGCCAAGTCGGGTGTCATTGAGTGCGTGCGCGGCAACGTCTTCCGCCAGTACGAAGTCACGGGCGACAAGGACAACGCGCCGGTTGCCAGGCTTCTGACCACCATTGGTAAGGGATAACCCCTTCGCCTTATCGGTAAGTTGAAGAGTAGTGGCAGGGCTAATCCATGTCACAGCCATCACCAAGAACGGCATCACCAAGCTGGGTGCCCCGCCGGCTTTGGACCTGAGCAAGGTCAAGTCGGATAAGAAGATTGAGGACGAGGAGGTTCTCAAGATCCTGGAGCAGCCGCTGGCCCGGAATACAGGCAAGAACAAGAACAAGAAGAAGAAGAAGAAGCCGGCCAAGAAGCCCGCTAAGGAGGAGGACGAGGATGAGGAGGAGAGTGACGATGAGTAAGGGGATCCAGCGTCGTGGATGGACCGGAATGGAGCGAAAGGGCGTGGGTGGCAGGCGCACGGCTCGCTCTTTCTTGCTGCAGGCTCTGCATCAAGCATTGCTAGGGGTTTGAGGCGGATGAGATGCTCAGCTTCGACCAGCAGAGCGGATGCCCTATTGCACCATCTGCAAGGCTGAGAGAATCGACTGGGAGACTTGTTGTACAGCCACCTGCTCTGGCTTTATCACTTTGGCCGTGATTCCGAATCCGCAGCGCACGGAGGGCAGGAAGGCATAGCGTTAGCGTTATCTGGCCCACACAATGACGCGAAAATGGTTTGTACGGTACGAGTTTCCTGTGGCCTGTGAGCCCACATCTCGCACATCTGGAGATCAAAAAGGGGCCACCAAGTTCATGGTTAAGAAAGGGTACGCCCGCCCAGGCGGAAGCCAGCCGGAGGGGTCATCGATGTTGTTTTTTCCCTCTTCGTTTTGCATTCTCGAATACATCTCTATTGTGTGACAGCTGGCCGCTATTGAAGTGATTGCTTTGGCATGTGGTTTGCTCACAATAGAGCGAAGGAGGAGGGGAGGCACCCACGGCCGCCGGGCCCCCTAAGCTGCCCGGTCTTCAGTTGTTTATAAAATCCCGGTTCTGCTTCCCTGCTCCTCTCGTCCACACGCAACCTCCCAACTTCTCATCGTCTTCTCACTTGACACAAGAACTCATCAATCCTCTCTTGAGCGAGTAAGGAAGATCAGTACAAAAAATCCGAGAAAACACGTCGCAACAGCGGGTTTTCCTGATTCCCTGCATTCAGGGGCAACCGCCTAATTCGGTGCAACAAGTCGCAACTCATCCAGAACACCAAAATTCGGGGTCACAGCTTCCTCTCTTGAGCCGAATATCGAGATCAATCGAGTGCCCAAGGAAAGTAATCACGCCGAGTTTCGTCGGTGTCTCGATTTTTGCGGGCGGGAGACACACGCTGCAAGTTTAGCAACAGCTGCAGCCACGCCCCCTGGTCAGTCGCCCAGAAGCTCTCGCCGGAAAAGCTAGGATCGCCGTCTCTCTCTCATCCCCCTACTCCCACGCATTTCCCAACAACCACCCCCAACCACGCGTGAAATCACAAAGAACGCGACACTGTCGCCCTACTTCATGTCTTAGGACGGCGGAACGGTACACATTTCGCAGTTTTATGTTTTTGCAGCGACGCTAACCCGCTTTCGCAGGCGCGAGAGGACGAATTGTTGGCTCGATCAAAGAAGGGGGCTGCTCCGGCGAGCAGAGGGCTGCTGCATCTCGAGCCACTCGAAGCATCGCCAGCACCGCCTCGACGCCCAACATGTCTCCGACCGACGACAGAGTCTCAGCCAACAGGCGGACCACGCGATCGCGTTACTCGAGTCCGATGGCCCCAACCAACGGTGCACCCGATTCGTCGTCTTCGTCGTCGTCGTCGAGGGCTCAAGGCAACGGGAGCGGCACCAACGGTGTCGAGGGACAAAAGACATTCATGCAGCGCTGGCTGGAACCCCCCGTGCAGGTAAAAGCCAGCTACCAGGAAGCCGGTCTCGTGCGGCAGCCCGGGGGGGTATTCGAGAACATGGCTCCGCTGGGTACGCTGCCAAAGGTCGGGCTTTTTAAGAAGACGGCACCACCTCCGGCCGCTGCCCCTGAGCGCGCACCTACTCGGATTATCATCAAGACCAAACCGGCGGCATATTCCACCCCGGTACCTGCACCTCCGCCTGCCCCTGTGGCTGCGCCCGAGGAAGACGAGACGGAAGCAGATGAGACGGAGGAGGACGACGACGGCATGACGGAGGAGCAAATTGAGGAGGACCTGGGGGAGGAGAACCAAGCTTGGCCTGCCAGCAGAGGAGGCCACAAGGCTCGCACAACGGCTGCAGCACAGCGTTCGCGCCGTTCCATCATTTCCGGAGACACCGACGACGAGGAATGGGCGCCGGGCGCATCGTCTCAAAAAGGCAAGACACGCCGGAATTCATCGCGGGCAAGCACCAGGCCGCCGCAACAGCCGGCAGCGAGTGTTATTGCAGGAACGCGGCCGGCCGACAAGAAAGAGTTCATCGACAAGGTGGTGGAGGCCGCCGTGGATGAGGCGCTCACTCATTTTCGATACCCCACCGCCTGGGCCCTGCGCACGCTCTACGACGAAAATTCATCCAACCAAGAATTTCTCACCATGATGACGAAGGTGTTTCTGCAGACTGCAAACGCCGACGAGCTCGAGGAATTCGCGCGTCTCATTCATGCCAAGAAGAAGGAAGGCAAGAAGAGCCACAAAGCCCGCTCTCACTTCGCGCTCCTGGCATCCACCAACAGCCGTTCCACGCCGCATCCGCCGAAGCGGGCCCCCTACGGCAACCTCGTCAAATTTGACATGTCAATCCTGCGTCTCGATCGTAGCAGCAGCAAATCTCAGGTTCAAAAGAGAGAGCGACCGGTGGAAGGAACCCAGGAACCTGGGCTCGAGGAGCCCGCCCAGCGCGATCCTGAGCCTGAGCCGGAGCACGCCGAGCCTGAGCTCCGTCCGCGCAAAAAGCGCAAAGCCCCCAGGCAGCGGGACGCGGCGCCGCCGTCAGCACCAAAAATGGCCACCAACGGAGTTAGTGGCAAGGCGAACACAGAGACGCCTTCACGAAGACGGACACGGGCGCGCTCGGTATCCAGCATCTCTTCCCTTTCTAGCGCACGATCCCTGTCGCCGCCGGAGAATATCCAAGAGGAACAGGACGGCGACCAAGGGGTTGATGAGACCCCCTCGCGCAACAGCCCTGCGCCGCCCCAACCAATCAAAGCGGCCAAGCGGCGCCGGTCCAACGCACCGCGCAAGACCCAGAACGTGTCACCCTCCCGACGCTCGCCGGCTGCTGTTTCCACCAGCACCCCTGCGCCTCAGCAACCGGCCGCAGAGGCTGCTTCTTCCCTGCCGTCGCAGCGGCAATCCCCAGCTGCTGAGCAGCCCGCCGCCGCTCACGACGAGCAGCAACCCTATGAGATGCCTGCCGTTGTCGATTCGCCCTTGTTCCCCAATCTCAATCCCAAGAAGGGCAGCAAGTCTGGCGCGCCGGCTCTCGTCATTGCCACCAAGCTGGGGAAGCTCGACCCAGAAGACCCCAAGCTGCGCATGCGCGAAAGGGCGCGCACGGTCACGAGCACAGAGTTCCCCGTTAGCAGCGCAAGGGACCCTTCTCCGCTGCGTGCATCGGGGCGGAAGGACCCGGAGGAACCAAAGGAGGTGCCGGCCAAGCCGGCGACCCCAGCGACGGCGCCTGCATCGCGGACGCGGATCACTCTTCCATCGGCCCGCCCGACGCCCGCACCCAGGGAAGGACGGAGCACGCGCTCGGCGCTCAAGCGGACGCACGATGAGTTGGAGGACCAGCCATCGCCGACGGCCGCGAATTTCGCAGGCTCCGAGGCAGCGTCCGCGGCAGCCGACTCACGTGCTGGGACACCCGCCCTGCGTCCGGCCAAGAAGCCCAGGACCGGGCTCCGAGTTAAGAACTCGTAAGCATCGCCCACCATCACACGCACTGAAACAGAGCTTGCGTTCGCTAACATTTTTTTTATTTCAACTAGGCCGATGAAGAAAAAGAATGGCACCTCAGCAGGCATTCCTCGGCCCAGCGGCGAGCGCACCAGTCCTGTGGGCAACGTTCCCCGCGAGGTATGGAATTTCATTCCCTTCTCCATTTTCTTGTCCTCCTGCATTTCCCATCATCACCGAGTTGTCCTGGCGCCGTGGTTTGGTGCAAATGATTCAGTCATGCTGGCCCACGCAGGAGCAAGGACAGTCAACTCTCTCCCTCAGTCCTGTCTCCCGATCTTCGCATCCCAGGAAAAACTGTGTGGGCAATCGTGTGCGGTGCTAGCTGCCGTTTTGCTGAAAATATAGCGCACACAACCGTGACAGCCCCTTGTCCGACTCTTGGTTGCTGACATGGCGCCACCACAGGACGATAATGACGACTACTGCTCTTCATGCGGCGGCAACGGCGAGCTCATCTGCTGCGACGGCTGCACCCGCTCATTCCACTTTAGCTGCGTGGAGCCGGTCCTTAGGCACGATGCCATGCCCGTCGAGTGGTTTTGCAACGTGTGCCGCGCCAACCGCGACCCTGCACACCTCCCCAGCCACAGCGGCCCGTTTGCCATGCTGTTGGAGAAGCTCGACACCAGGAACTCGAGCGCCTTCCGCCTGCCGGGGCCCATCCGCGATCGGTTTGAAGGAGTGCGCACCGGCGCTGATGGCGAGTACGAGGAGATAACGCCTGGTGTGAAGCCTACTCGGTGAGTACTTGGTGGTTTCCTTGTCTGCGTGCTTGTCCCAGGTTGCTGACTGCCCGCTGCAGCAAAAAGAAGAACGCCGACGACGAGGTTCCCGACTTCTACCGCCTGCGCGACGCCGACGGCAACGCGGCAATCTGCCACAGTTGCACCAAGAGCAGTGGCACCGACCGCGCCATCATCCCCTGCAGCATCTGCGGCCTCTGGTGGCATCTTGACTGCTTGGATCCCCCCGTGGCCTACCCGCCTGCTCTGCGCACTTGGAAGTGCCCGCTGCATGCTGACGACCTCCTCGCCACGCTCCCGGCTATGCTCCACCCGGCACACAAGTACCGCAAGGTCAAAGATGTGCCCACTATTCGGCCTGCCTTCACCCGCGGCTATGTCAACAACGGTTTCATTGACGTCGACCTAGATGACGGCGAGAACGAGAGTGGGTGGAACGATGTCGAGAGCTTTGGGAAGACCGTGCGGCTGTCGGAGCAAGGCATCAAGCTGGACTTTATATCTCGGTGAGTTTTGAGTGCTGACGTTGTGTGCTAAGATGTACTGACTGTTTCCAGTATACGGGAACGTTCCATGGCAAAACCCCAAACCCCGGCTAAGCCCACACCTAGGCCAATGGAGCAGAGGTCTCTGGAGGAGCAGCAAGCTGCACTCAACTTGGCGCATCTCAGCAGTACTCGGGACGGCGATGTTTCCGTATTGGTCGATGCCATGATTGTGAGTTCTACCTCGCCTCAGCGCTCGCCGGACCATTTACTGACTACCTCATAAGACCCAAGCCGATCCCTCGGTTATCGACATCATGGCCCGAGCCGATCCCAGCCACCTGGAGAACCCCGGGCAGCTCAACAAGATGGACCAGCAGAGCCTGCGCGCTATTCTTGCCAGGGCCGAGTCCATGACCCAGCAAATCCGTCAGCTCCTGGCTTCGGCCACTCCTACGGAACAGCCCCGTCCGCAGGCCCCCGCTGTCTCGACCAACGAAGCGGAGGACGTCCCTGCGCCGACGGTCCCCAGCCTCACTAACTCGCAATCTCCTGACGCCGAGTCGGACAATTCGGCCAACATGGACTCGGAAGACCCCAATAATGCCATGGAACTCGAAAACATGGCGGCCAAGAGCCCCGCGTCCCCGGCCACCACGGATGACGTCCCCCCCATGACCCAGGGCGAGAAGACGCCTGTCCAGGGCGACCAGTCTCCCGCTGCGCTTCTGTCTCTGGAGTCTCTGGAGCAAGGGCCCAGTGCAATCGAGAATGGTGGCGTGCTGCCTACTCCGACCAAGGCCGCTGCTATCCCGGGAGACGAGCCGGTTGTTTTGGAGGCTGGCGGGGAGGGGGAGAAGGCGCTGGGTGAGGATGAGGTGACGGGGATTGAGTGAGTGGGTTTGTGGCGGGGTGGGTTGTTTTGTGGGATGGTCCGCGGGGGAGGAAAGGGGGTTTGGCGACTGCTTGTGCAGCGACGCTCTCACTCTCCGCATTGGGCAGCGCGGGCAGATCTATTTTCTCGACATCGGCACGGCACGAAACCCCTTGCAACAAATCAATGCCCACGCCATTCCGAGCGAGGAGACCCTTCGCGCCGGGCTTGCTTCAGTGAGCTTCCGCTGCACAGCGCGGCACAGGGTACATCATTGCAATTCGCAACGCGCCTGGAAAGGCGCAACGATTCGCATCAGGGTTAGAATTCCTACGCCGGTCACGTTGACGGCTGCGTTTCGATATAAATAACATAGACTCTCTCTGGAAACATCGACTTCTCGTCCGGCCTCGTCGCGATCCAGAAACACATCACACCGGATCGCTGTCCCATTATTGGCGCCGTGATCTGATTGATCTTGTCGCCGTCCGACTTTTCTGCACTTTGGAGCCGACATCTCAGTCCTAATATTGTCATGACCTCGACTTGTCCCAGGATCGGGACCTTCGCCGTCGTCATGTCCCTGCGATCACGAACAGGGATGTCTCCCTTGGACTGCCTTGGACGACTGCTCAGTTCCACTTGTTTTTTCTTTGCGGCTCCTCTCAACCAAATATGGAAAATAATGAGGCGGGAAGGGACTGGATTGAGATGAGACAGTGCTCAGTCCAGTTCAGTTCTACACAGCGCAGTGCAGTCCAGCAAAGGCAGCGAGCATCATCTCATGGGGGCCTCTTTCTTCTTTTGCGCTCTTCTCTTTGAGACGGATTCTTAATACCTGTTCTTTGTGTGTCAAAACCATGTGTCAGTAGCGATATCAGATTTTATCCGTCGCGTCATGTTTTTCTTTAATTTCTCCTTGCTTGATTGCCTCTGTTTGTTTCCTCTCTTTTCTTTGCATTCACCCTTTTCCATGGATCAGCCGGCTGGGCAGGGATGGGAGTGGTGCTAGGCGTTCGTTGGAGTTGGGCTCTCACTTACCATGCGACAGTGAATGCCCCTGGCTGGGATTTCGATCTGATTTGGTCAGCATGAACTGGGTTTTGTTAAGAGGCATGGGGCATGGGTTCTGCTTTTGCTTCGTTTGATGGATGGTTTGGTGGGATCGATGGATGGATATGTCTTCCTGCCTCGGGTCGAGTCTCGGCTCGCGGAGTTCACCGCCTTACCTACCTTGACTTCTGCCGTACCAGTCGGTCTGTCCGCCCGACAATTGGCCTTCTGTCTACCGGAGTGAATACCCGGCATGGTCAGTATCCATCCGGCCTTGAGGTGGTTGATGGTACCCATGGTGTTGGCAATGTCTGAATGTATGGTTCTGTTCTGAGGAGCGGGGGAAAAGAACTCGAGCCGAGGAGAGCTGTTGTTTCTGTGGCCAGAATTGTGCAAGTCAAGGCAAGGCATACTTAGAGACTACTAGAGGACGGATCGAATATGCGCAGGCTATTTGCGCTTTTTTCTGATCTTATCTCCCATGTCTCCCTCTGCATATGCGTGTGTGCTCGCGCCAACCCGTAGGCGGGAGTTGGCGTCCACCTTCCTTGTATAGTACACACATTCCGAAGCCAGCCAAGGGAGACACTCGAGACCATGATCACCTGTTGCCGCTCGAGTCGAGCAATTTAGCGACTTGCATCCAAACGAACAACGCAAATATAGTCGGCGCCAGCATGTTGGGTCCCTCCAATGGGAGGAGATGGACGACCTGGGGGAGCTCCTTGCTTCCCTGGGGAGTGAATCACGATTGAGACAGCCCTATGCTAGCCCCTACTCGTAGGCGGCTTGTATCGTGTCTATCCTACTGGGGTGATCGATGCAGGTCTGTTCAGCCCAGATCCGCGCATAGCTGGGTACAGTAACCGGTTCTCCTCCTCCAGAGGCGGCTCCATGCTGAATGTTCAGGGGGTCTGGTGCCGTGTCCGCGAGAGGCTAATGAGACGGAGTGGGAAGCCGAGGTTAAATGCGGTACAGACAAGTGATGGCCGACAGGGCGATGGTTGCGTGTACGGCCATTATGATTGGCGGTCTTAAGGGGCGTTCGAACACACGTAGGGTTTTATATGAAGCGGCCGCCCTTTTAGAGAACTTTAGTTATCTACTCTAACACGGGCTTGTAGAGTGTCTGCGCTCAGGGGTTCAGAGTGTGGCACACTAATACTCACCGACAGAGACCGGTCCTAGCAGTGCTCAGCACTAGCCTTACCTGGTTTGGATGTGGCAGTAAAAAGTAGGAGCCTCCCTTTAGGCCCCGTTGTCGTCTATTCCCCAAGTTTGAAGCGAGGCTCAGAGACCAAAGTCGCCTAGTTCACCCAATTCTCCTCATACGCCGTCTACGTTACGTGGACCGACTTCGCCTTGCGGCAAGCTGAGACGGGGAAGCTGTCTACGGGACTGCAAGTGACAGGCGCAACAGGGGCTAGTCCGGCTAAAGAGCACACCGAGTGACGAGCGTATATATTCACAATTCTCTTGTAGCATAGGCATCGCCACTCTACTCTGCTCCCTCATAGCCCTGAGCTTCTCGGCCCTGTGGCTGCCTATGCAAGAGTGCCAAGGTCCTTCCAGGCATTGCTCAAGTCGCACTGCTGTCCCTGCACAAACCCCGCCGAGTAGGCGATGTGATGGCCTAGACTACGCAGAATATAGGCAGTTGAGCAGATCTAAGCCAGGAATTGCTAAGAGCGCTCTATTACCCCGACTGTACTTCTCTCGTATACTCTAGTCTGAAGATAGATACTCCTATCATTAACATTAATATCCACGAAGACTAAGATTAAAAGTTCAATAACAAGTATCATTTCAAAGCCCTGGGATCAGGGAAGGTTTTCTACCCTAGCTACATGATATATGCTATCCTCTTTGGAGTTTCTAATGGCACGCAAGCCACATTCTCTGACCCCCTGTTAGCACCCGTGTTACAGTAGTACTGTATAAACACTCTCCAAACCCCTATTAGAGCAGATACGCCTCTGAACCCCAGTTCGGGCATACACTTTAACCCCCTGTCTGACTTCCCTATCGAATAAGACATACTCCCTAGCGAACTGAGATTATAGCTCTTGCACCGACAGGTATATACTTCCTCTAACCCCTTGTCAAATCAGAGAGGATCTGAGCGGGATCCATTGGTGCATGTGATTGACAAAGTTCGATTCTGTCGGCTGCTACATACGATTAGTTATACCGCAAGGATCATATTCTTTTCTAACACTTACAACCGGTTGCTGAAAAGGTTAACGAATCGACAATATCTAATGCAAGACCAATACCACTGACCTGATCGTAACGAATGTGTGTCTTGAGAAAAATACGTGAATGACGCAGACCTATATCCGCCGCCAGACTCCTGATTCTAGGCTTCTTCTGAAGCAACGCTTGGAGCCATGCCGCGCACCTTCAACGTGTGGGCTGGGTGTACTTGTGCATATCGCGAAGACTTCGACCAAGTACATCGGCCCTGCTCGAAATGCACTTTCTGGGGGTGCACTGGCTTTCCGAAAATGGCGGGTCACACTGCCATTTTCGGCAGCACCAAGACGCGCACTTTTGTTGAACAGTTCCCGTGTCTGCCTTCCAGGCGGCCTGAGGTGCTGAGCCGTACCGGCGAGCAAACCATCACCAATGCTGCGGTTGGCTTTTAAACAATCTCGGACTTAGAACGCCGTGCTCTACATCAATCACGAGGTCGACGAAACTCACGAAGACAACCACCACAGACTATATGTAGGTCATATAAGTGATAAAACTGAAGGCAATGCAATACAGTGTATACCACTATAACGTGTTTGTCTAAAAGAAGTAGCTGAATAACGCACATCGAAGAGAAGAAGGAAGCAAACGAAAAGACTCCCAGGTGCTCCTTTTTCCATTTCCTCCTCCCCCCCCCGGAACCCTACCTTATCTCCAGTCCAGTCCGGTAAACTCGTCCACTAGCCAACCAGCCAAGAAAAGAAAACGAAAACCGAGAAAGGGACTTGAAAAAGGAGAAAGTATCATGGCATCAATCACTCCCTCTCCTGACCCTTCAATTTTGCCACCTGCCAGGGGCAACGTGAGGAAGTTAGTCTAATCAAACCAGGGCCCGAACCATGCTCGTTCATGCTTTGCGCGTCCCAACTTGAAACTCGTTCGTTGCTCTCATCTTGCCTTCGACGGCCCCCCACCTTGTGGCAAACTCAGCGCACAAAAGCACCCTTCCAAAACAAGCCCAAGGATCTCAAAGCCCACCACCTTTTCATCATCCTCAAACGTCAGCCTAGTCTAGGCCCCCTTCGGTTGGTTGGGGTGCGCCTAACCTTCTCCAGGCCGTGAGCCATCTATCTTTACAAGTGTGATCCAGCTTGCATCCATCCGCCTGCCTCATTCCACAAAACACAGAAGTCATCTCTGGCAAAAATCGACAACCAAATCATGACCTCCTATCTACATCTCCACAAAGACGCCGCAAAACCCTCTCTCTCCTGCTTCACTTCACTGACGGCCCCGCCGGCCATCAGGCTGGGGACTCCGCCCTACTCGACCCCGCTGCCGCGCATTGACATGCTCCTGCTGCTGCGGCGGCGGCATATACCCCGCCGGGTGGTTCCCATACCCGGCGAATCCGCCCATCCCAGGAGGCGGCATGTTCACGTTGAATCCGGGGGCGGCACCAAATGGAGTCGGCTGGCCCGCGGCGGTTGTGATCTGCGCCGGAGGCGGGATCGGGCTGCCGTTGGCCATGGGCTGATTGCGGTACTGGTCGAGCGAGGGGCTGGGGCTTTGGAAGCCGCCGTAGCCGGCCTGCATGGCGGGGTAGTAGTTGTTCATGGGCGGCGCGCCACGAGACATGATGCTCTGTTGATACTGCAGTTGCTGCTGGAGCGCCGCGTTGGGGCCCATGGGCGGGTTGGAGGCGTTGAACATGGTGTTCTGGGCGTTGAAGGCCGGGAATTGGTCGACGCCTTCGCTGCGGGGAATGCCGAAGCCCATGTCGTAGTTGGTGGCGGTGGCGGCAGCGTTGAGGGAGTTGTAGTACTGCGCGTTGTTACCGCCGCCGTACTGTCCACCTTGTTGCTGAGCGTGCTGTTGCTGTTGCGGCTGCTGCTGATGATGGTGTGACGCACTGACGGTCTGACGCGAGCCAGGGCGCGGCCGCTCGGCACTTCCGTGGTCGCGAGAACCGCCTCCTCCGCCCCCAGTGCTCCGCGTCGACAGACCCACCTCGTCCATCAAGCGCTTATAACCCTGCCCTGGCTGTGCCTTGATGCGGACCAAGACCAACTTGACAGTCTCGACAACCTGGCTCCGGATCGTCTCGTCGAAGAATGGCGTGGTGAGAACCTTGAAAATGAGCGTCGCGCCACAGGCGTGGTCGCTGAGAATTGCCTCCAAGACCTGGTCATTCGGTGTGAAGAAGAGCGCCTTGAGAATCGTGTCCCTGGCCTCCGCCTCCGCCTTCTGGTTGATCACCTTCAAGACTGTCAGATACGCCACCTTGTGGGTACATAAGTGGACGAGATAAGGAACAAGCTGGGGTGACAGCACAGTCCGCCGTTGCGGGAAAGTGCACGTGTCGAGGAACCAAGTGAGCAGCAGGGCGCCGTTGGCGTTGGTAGCTAGCTGAACGCTATGCAGGGCAATCGCGGCCGCCAGCATCCTCTGCTGGTCCTTGCTGGCGTGGTGGCTCTCGAGGCAAGCCCGCATGGCGCGGGCACCATAGCGGCCCTGAGCAATCTCCCACATCCTGCTCAGCATGGTCTCGAAGATGAAGTCGTTGTAGGGTGTGCCAAACTTCAGGCATCCCTGCAGGACATAGTTGCCGTACTGGTCGAGGAACAGGGGAATGGTGTAGGGGCGCAGGTGTTGGACGATCAGTCCCATCTGGTGTGGTGTCTTGCAGACATCGATAATCTTCTGAGCTGCCCAGGTACCATTCTTGTGCACGCCAATCTCGGCCATATGAGGGGCAATCTCGGCCAGCATCGAATCCCGCACGTCATCGGAGCAGTGCTCAAACAATTTCTGGACGACTGTGTTGCCCAGATAGTCGGAGGAGAGCTCGGCAATCTCGGGAAGCATCTCAATGGCAATGTTCTCAATCTCTTGCTGAGAGAGGGATTGATTGTCAATCCTCTTACGAATGTCCCGTAGCTTGGGTGCATCGTGGACCCTGGTGTGGGTAGGCTCTTTGATAGGCGGAATCTCGTCGATGAAGGCGGTGTACTGAATTGCTTGTTGCAGGCTCGTCGAGATGCGGAAGCTGTCTTCTTCAGTCGCCCCAAACTGTTGGACGATATGGAGGATGTCCCCAGTCATCTCGTCGAGAGGCGGCACGGTAGGGGTAACATTGCCTGTGATGGGAGCCGGCCCAGCGCCGCCAGAAACTCCCGCGCCGATACCTTGGCCGTTCTCCTGAAACTTGGCAAACGGATCAGGGCTGGGCGAAGGAATGGCACCGTCATGGCCCGGCGTACCGGTGCTCGAGGGCGGCTTCGCAAAGTTAATGCGAATCGGCCCGGCACCGGGGAAAATCTCCTTGCCGTTCATGTTGGCTTTGGCGGCAATTGCACTATCAATGCGCTCAAAGTTCACGAAGCCGCAGTTCTTGTGGGTCAAGACTCTGGCGGATACTATGGGCCCGTACGACTTGAACATTTCAGTCAGCGTCGACGTTGTGGTGGACGTCGGAATGCTGCCGAGCCACAGAGCGCTGGTCGGCCCTTCGAGGCCCTGCTCGTCCGCTCCGAGAAGGCCATTGTTTCGGTTATTGGTTCCCCCCAACGACATTCCAGCGACGGCTTGCGGGAGGTCCTCATACGCCTTCTGATCCGGCATCTGAATCTCGGCCGCGGTAAACGAATTGTCCAGTCTCGAGGGAGTCGGAAGGTAGTTGCGGAGGAGACGGGACGCCGGAGTGTCCAAGACGCCAGCTGTCCTTGCACGTGGTCGTGCCGCCTGCGATGCAAACGCCTGGACCGCCAGGTTGTGGTTGTGAATCGCGGCATTCGTCGCGGCGAGCTGGTCTTGAAGCTGCGCATAGTGACTTTCCATGAGGGACACGGGGTCGGTCTCGTAGTCATCCTCGTCGTCTGCATACTTGTCCTTGTTGTTGACCGAGTAGGACCGGAACCGGTTTGCGGCCTTGGAGAAGTCGGCGTAGTTGGGTACGTAGGGAGCGGAGGCAAGCTGGGCGCGAGCAGGCTGGGGCGTCTCCGCCAGGCCAAGATAGTCCAGTGTTCTCATATGAACATCCGTCTCGGCTGTTCCCTCGCGGGAAAAGTGAGACTGGGCTGGAGAACTAGGCCCGTTGGATCCCATGCTCGCAATGCTCGCCAATGTGTTGCCCCTCTCCCGGCCGGTCGGATTCCAACTACTGAAGATGGACGGGCCGAATGGAGAGCTCGTCCCGGGCACATGGGCAAATGGGCTCCTCTGAGGCATAGAGCCGGCCCGCAGCCTTGAAAGCAAAGTGGACGCGCTTGACGGGTCACCGGTCGCCTCAAGGCCTGGCGAAGGCGACTTGAAGGGAGTCTGCGAGGGGCTTGGCCTTGACGTCTTGGAAGCCAGCGCTGGGATGCCGAGCATGGCATTGCCAGCGCCGCCGGGCGAGAACCTGGACGGCAAGGTGCCCGCTCGAGCGCGGCGGGTCTGTGGCAAGCTGTCGGGGGTGGGCAATTGGGCAAAATCGGGAAAGCCATCGGTGGGCGACTCGGGAATATTCTCGCGAAGCGGAGTTGAGTTTCCGCTGGTCGGAGGCCCGCCCCAAGGATTCAATGGCAAGCCCTGGACGCCCTCCTGGGCCTGGATCTCTCTGGCTCTGTTTTTTTTTCAATGGAAGATTAGCAGGCGAGTCTTTTTCGGGCGGGAGGGGTTTGGAAGGCAACTCACCGCTTCGAAAACAAACGTCCAGCGGCTGCCATGTCGTGCGAAGGCGAGCCGGCACCGGAGCGCGAGGCGCCCGACATCTTGGATGTTGGCGTCAGGCCTGGTGACAGACCAAAAGGCGACCGGATGGTGCTGCCGGCCGACTGCGGGTCATTTGGCGAGGTGGTTGTCGGCGAATTGGCCCGACCCTGGGCAGAGAGGCCCTGCGGCGGGTAGCCGATTGTGAGGTGATCGCCTGGTCTAGAACTGGACATTATCAATTATCTGATTCCGAACCTCATGGACGTATTTATGTCTCTCGTCCCGCTGGAACAACTATCACGCCGGGGCCGGAGGCGCGGGCTGGGCCTGCGCTGAATTCGGGTTGGCGAGAGATCGTGCGGCGACGTGCGCTGCGCGTCCAGTGAGAGTCGATCTCGGGCGCCGCAAGATTCGGTATTAGGCAGGAATCGAAATCGATAACACCAAAGCCAGGTCTCTCTGCCGGGGCAGTGTCGGCTCCCTTCAGCGATCGGACAAGGCGGCAGATGGAATTACAATGTCGCTTTATCGAGTTGTCGGATGCGACCCTTGAACTGAGTCGGCTATGCAACTTTTCCAGAAAGGAGTGTATCGGGCGGAGAGGGGCACGGGAAGCCGCAGACGGTCGCCGGGCACAATGTCGAGTGTCGGGGTCGAGGCTGGGATGTCTGGAATCTTGGTGGTCAAGTGCTGGAACTGCTGAGAAGCCCTGGATGCACTGGCCACTCGCAGATGGGAGCGAGAGCTGGGGAGGGATTTTGGCTTGGCTTTCGCTACGTTGGTGCTCCACCCTCGACCTTGTTGTACTTCCAGGGGCTAGAGAAACGAGCGGGGAAAGGAACTCAAAGATGCAGTAAATATACAGGCATCATTAGGGGAAGACGTGCCTGGAGAAGGATACGGTGTCTCAAGGAAAAGAGCAACGAAGCACAAGGCGATCATCTGCCAAAGCACTGGGGATGCGGGAGAGAAGTGGAAAAGCAGAGAGGACCTGGGACCTTGGAAGTCGTCGAGATGTGGAGGGTCAAGATGAAACACCGTTTTTAGGGGGTTGACATGTCCGGAAGTTACCAGGTGCGTATTATACTTGTATAATACTTAACTTGTATAATACTTAACTTGTATAATACTTAACTTGTATAGTTAATACTTAACTTGTATAATACTTACAGCACAGTTCAGCACTTGAACAACTGTTAGTGCGGTTCTACGGACAGGGTCCGCACTACGCTTTAAGAAATCTTCCCCCTCAACAACCATTTACTCACCTTCAGTCTAGAAAATTTGACATATGGTAAAACGCTTGCAAACCTCAGTCGAATATTCTTTATTGCGCAAAGATCGGCCGTTGTAGCGTTGAGTCTGGAGTCCTGGAAGGGCCGTGGTTGTCTCAGTCAGGCCCTAACAATCATTCCACGGTGGCCTGTATTGGTAATGTACGCTAGGGCCATTTCCCTGCAGTCGCTTTCCAGTTGTCGAGAAGCACGAAAGCTGCACCTTTCCAAGCTCTCTCCTGCTCCCAGTTCTCAGCTGTGCCGTTGCCCGCTCCAAAAGCCGCACTGACAACTTGGAAGTGACGGGAATCTCACCAACTGCTGTGCCTCAGCCCCAAGTTTTGAGTTGCTCCCTTGCTTCGACGCAATGTCCATCCAAGAAGGCAACGTCATTGCATGAAGCGATCCCCATCGCTTCGCCTGAGGTGTCCTCCCTTTCAAGTCCTCTGCGCAAAATATAAGAGACCAGGCAGTGGCATACGCTAGAGGCACCCAACAAGGGATGCAAACTTTCCACATTCCATATCCCAACATCGGGCAACTCCTGTAGAGATCCATCGACGCTGTTTGTAAGCTCGCTGACTCGCACCCGTCGGTCCCTGTGCCGGAGAAAAGTCATAGACATCTCCATCAAACACAGCAACAGAAAAAGAAACAGGTCTCGCAATGCTGCAGTTGCAGCGTACAACCTGCATGGGAAAACCGCGCCCTGGTTTTGTGGCACTTTTCCCTCGAGCCCACCCCTGGCCGATCTCCCTTCGATCGCCATGATGGCATTCTGAACCGGCTGAGGCTTCATCCAAGTCCTCGCAGCCGTGACTATTTCTAACAGCGCTCCCCTCCATCTCCATGGAGCTGGCAACCGGTTTTCATTTCATTGCTATATATACACGTTGAATTGAAAACTTACAGCTGCCGAGCAAACCGAGCGATTCTCCAAGATGCTTTTGGACGGCGAAGCCATGTAACTACTCGATCTTTGACCATGTTGGCCGCCACGTCCCAGTTTATCAGCTCAGCTACTCCGTACCGAGGCACGACATGCAACAACGAGGCTTGACAGCCACACAAGACTTCAAACGGCCCAACCTCGCCTCTTGCTCTTAATTGGCCCAGCAGTGACTGGATTCAGGGGCTCAGCATGGCATGTCAACTTTCCATCTACACTCTACCTTCTTGCCGCGCCAATGACGAGCTGTCGTCGTCTTTCTCGCCAAACCGACATACATAGTAAAGAGCGGCGACCGTCTCCGACTGCATGCCCGAGCCGTCGTTGATCAGGCATAAATGACTTCGTCGAGTTAGGTCACATCACGAGCTGTCGTTGCCGGATTGGACACCACGCCAATCAACGCCGCACTGGCTGACCACAAAGGGGTCTGCTCGAATTCTGAAACGTAGCGTCGACCTGCCCCCGTCTGTGGTTCGATACCCCCACACACCCTCTGCGTCCCCGGCCAACCAAGGCGGCCTACCCCCTGCCTCCGGTTAAGGAAGGCCCTGGTCCACCCTCCCGAACCGCTGTCCGAGTGGCCCGTCTTGTGCAGATCTTCAAGCCAAGGAATGTTCGAAAGAACGATTCCTAACTTATCCGTATCAAATACCATTGACTACGGAGAGGGGGGTCAGCTTTATTCACACTACAGTGAGTGCCGCGCAAGCCTGGCACTAACATGCGCTCTACATGTAGTGTGAATCGACGATGAGCAGGCTGAATCAGGCCGTCCTTCCCCATGCCCTCCGATCTCCCGATGTTGGTTCTGCACTACCCAGGATTCTCTGTCGGGAGAAACTTATCACCACCCCGTCGATGAATCAAAAACGTGTGGAAGCTATTCCAAGCTCGAACTTCCAAACTCAGTGCTTAGAGATACTAGCATGTCACGCTACTTCTCGAATATGTGATGGGTAACCAGATTGTCCCGACGGCTATGGATATGAAGCATTCTGATCTGGCCCGGGACTGCAACCCTGACGTTTGGGAACAACGACCCAACCAGGTGGACAAGCCTTCGGGATTGACAGCCGGTCCCAGTCTTCTCGGTCGACAGCCGATCCCCAGTGATCCGGGCGCTCAGGAACCAAACCTGCCCATCACCAATGCTTGCCCTTTGTTGCGTAATATGATGTGCCTAATGGACTCTGGTCCCTTCCGCCGCTCAAAAGAGGTCTCAGCAGGTGTCGCCCCGTCGACCTGCAGGTAGGGAGCTGCTCGTGGACACGTCCATGGCCCCATTGTTAAGGATCCTTTGGTCCGTCGCTAATCCTACCGCTTTCCCCAGCAGTAGGAACTCTAGGGACGTTTACACGTATATGTCCTCGTCAGCCGCTTCGCCTTGCCAGAAACTGATCGTATTCGCAGGCTTCACCAGACTGAAACAGTCAACACTCCTCTCTTCACCTACTCAACCCTTTGTTCCCACATCATACGTGTCCCAACTCCACTCTTCTTCCCCCAGCACTCCACATCAACGACTGTGATACAACCATCCGCCTCACCACCATACTCGCGACATCATATCCAATGAGGAGAAGGCATGAACCCGCGAGACACACCCATGGCATGAAACACACTGCGCAAGCGGCCACGCACAAGTGAACATATTGGTATGACGACGCAACCGTCCGACTGCGGCCCAGAACTCCCTTCCCATCAAGAACCTCGAAAGGACCAGAAACACAGTACATTAACCTCGCTACCTAGGCAGTCCATGCTCTCCAAAAAGTGGCAGTCGCCGAGCAGTACCGCCGGTTCTGCCATGACTGAGCTTTCATTCCCATTCAGCCGGTCACTGCCACACGACCCCCTGAGATCTCATCTATTCAAAACGCCCATCAACATCAACATCATAAAGACACTTGGGGTAGAGTAAACTTAACACAGAAAACAAGCTAAATGTCTATTTTCCTTCCCTGTCATAGAGACACTACAGGGGAACGAACTACATCAAACCACCCAACGCCAGCTTCCCTAGACGCATCTAAAAGTAGCGAACCAGGTGCCCTAAGATGGCCACAGAGAAGGAGGGGAAAGCCTCCAACTCAGGAGATGTATGAGCAAGATATTTATGGCACCGTAAAAGCAGCTAACGTTACCCTGAAATGAAAAGGAAGCAAGATTGATACATGCCCCGAAAAGGAAAACCAGGCAGAACAGGAATTGTATGGTAGCATATAGGCTGACTGCTTTGCCTTTCTTAAGGTATCCTCCCTTTTCGCAATCCACCCAGCCAGCAAGGCAAATTCAGTCAATCCGTCAATCAGTCAACCCTCCTCTCCTCCGTCCCAACCCGCTTGCCCATTCCCACTTTGCGCTCCCCCTCCAAGAAAGAGACAACATCCAAAACATCGCACTGGATTGTATGGTCCCACAGTTCTTTTCACACATCGCTCGCTTCATTCCGCCTGGCCATATTAAAATCGACGTGTCGAATCAACCAAACGTCGGTATCATCACTATCAGCCCAACCCACCTTCCTCCCCCTCATCACTCTCCTGACTGCTCCCTCCCATATTCATCCCATGTTTATTTCGCAACCCTCTTGAACGCCAACAGATCCGCCAAACTAGCCAGCGGACAACCATGCTTCAAAAAGTCATGATTGAGCAGCTCCTGCGCCGACGCGCGGCTCTTGACGTCGACGCACAAGCAAACGCTCAAGAACGCCTTGAGCTCCTTGCTGAGTTTCTCGGGCTTCTTGAGCCGCGGCGTGCCGTTGGTCGCAATCAGATACAGCGCCTTGAGCGGCTCCTCGTTGAGGTACGGCGGCTCCGACTCGATCATCTCGATGGCCATTATGCCGAGCGACCAGATGTCCACCTTGGGCCCGTACTCCTTCTGCTTGACCACCTCGGGTGCCATCCAGTACGGCGTGCCAACCATAGTGGCTCGCTTCGACTTGGTCTCCGTCAGCTTGGCGCAGAAGCCAAAATCGGCTATCGGGTGGGTTAGCAGATTATTCTGTGATGAAACTGAGAGAGACGGAGGAGAGACGAGACGCACTGATTTTGACATTTCCGCGGGCGTCCAGCAGGACGTTGTCGCTCTTGATGTCACGATGGATGATGTTCTGCGAGTGCAGATGCTCAAGACCTTGGCATGTCTAACCAGGGAGTTGTTAGCTTGCCCGCTAGACGAAGTTGGGACACAATACTATCTACGTACCTCGAGGCAGATGGTGGAAATTTGCTCCTCCGTGATGACGGGGTTGTTCTCAATGACATCCGTCAGAGCGCCACCCTCCATGTACTCCATGACCACCCAAAGCTCCTTGTCGTTGTCCATCAGGAAGGCATCCAAGAAGTTGACAATGTTGGCGTGCTTGTTCTCCCGCATAACCAGGATCTCGTTGACAATCAGTTCCTTGCGCGGCTGATGGGCGAGATCCATCTGCTTAATCGCCACGCGGTCGCTGCTGCGTGTCTTGAGCTGGCTCATGGGAGCCCCAGGCCTTGAACCCACAACCTTGGCAACATAGACCGAGCCGGATGCACCCTGGCCAATCTTCTTCTGCTTCGCGTAGAGCCTGTTGGGGTCGTCCTTGGAGACAACCTCCCTCAGCTTGGCCATCACCTCGCTCTCCGACATTGTCGACATGCGCACGTCATGCTTGCGCTCCGACGGCGCGGGTTTGGCAGTCAGGGCAGCTTCTGCAGCCTTGACGGCCTCCGAGTTCCCGCCGGGCTTGGAGACATTCAGGGGCTTCACAGGCGCCGGCAGGCGAGACTGTGGTTGCGCTTGAGGCTGACCGTTTTGAGGCCGTGCTGGCGCTCCGTTGGGGTACCGAGCAGTGGTTGAAGAGCCGGTGGTCTGGTCTGGCCGAGGAGTCCTCTGCGCCTGGGCTGGGGGCTCGCGCGTCGAGGTAGAGCTGGATTGCTGGGCGAGAGGTGGGCGAGATGGGGATGAAGAACTGGCCGGCGGAGCAGGCGCCGGTCGTTGGGCCCTGACGGACTGAGCCTGAGGAGTAGGCGCCTTAGGAGCTGCGCGAGTTGGGTTATACCGGTCAGCGGGAATTGGCGAACCAATATAACCGCCCCCAATCTCTTGTTGAGCAAGCGGAACTTTTGTCTTGGGGAGTGACGCATTGTAAGCCTCGAGCTCACGACGCTCCCGCTCCTCCCGTTCCGCCCGTTGCCGTTCCAGTTCCCGGGCACGCTGCTCCTCCCGCATTCGGTCTGCCGAAATGTAGTTGGGGGAAACGCCCTGCAGTTGCTGCACCTGCGGGGACGGTTGTTCTACTCGGGGCGGCGGTGTGGCAAGCGGCTGCGGTGACGGGGTGGTGGTGTAGGATGCAGGGCTTCGTTGGATGGGCTTCACCTGTCGGGGGGGTGCGACCGAGGTGCCGCTCGGGTAGCCGTACTGGTCCTTCTGGATTGTGTTTTGTGGTGCCATAGGCATGGGGCTGCCATACGGATCGGCGTTGTTCTCTGCGCGCTTCGTCATGTCGGAGTAGAAATCAAGCACTTCAAAGACAGCCTGGGGATTCTTCTCCACATCTTCCCTGGTGATGGCGGACGAGTTGAGCAGCCTGGTCCACTCCTCTGGCAAACCTGTGAACTGCCCCGTCTGGGGGTTGAAGCCAACATGGACTGCGTGGGAGAAGTTGGAGGGGTTGCTAACGCCGCCTGGGCAGCGAGCATAAATGCAGTCGATCCACTCGTACAGCTCGTCATCCGTCTTGACGCAGATGCGTAGGGATCTCACACCGTTGTCGTCGTCGCCAGGCGGGCCAGGGTACGAATTCGTTAAGGTCCTCCGGATCTCAAAGACGGGGTCGCCATTGTCGTCAGGGACGCGATCGACGCTGAGGACATCGGAAAGCTGAATCTTGTATAGCCACTTGCCGTTCTCGTTCTTGTGAAAATCGAGATTGTCCTGGCGGAGGATGAGGTATCTGCTCTTCCATTGCTGGAAGGGATTCTTGCTGGGCAGGCCGACATAGCCTTGCTTGATGACGGCAACGCCGCCGGAGCCGTTGAAATTGTTGGACCCTTGCCGAGAGATTGGGAGGGGTATGGTCGATCCGCTATAGGTCGATCCGCTGTGGGTACTCGATATCGGCGAGGAAATGCTCAGGTTGGACATGCTGTTCGTGAGGCTCACATTTGGCATAAGGCCGAGGCGAGGCTTGTCTGTGGGCGGCCGGGGCGCCGGGCCGGGATTCATGAACTGCTCGTTCGAGTAGACGCTGGCAGGGACGACAGGTCAGCATCTAGCTCGATGGTTACGGGATCTTCATCAATATGATCGAACAAGTCCACGGCTAGTTTGGAAAACTCGCGGATTCGCGCTCCCTGTAGCAGCTGTGATCGTCCAGAATGCTGGGGCTCGGTAGGCTGGAAGATGGTGGCTACTAAGTCTTCGGGGCGGCACATACCTTCTAGACATTTTGGCTGCGTCGTCGAAGCTCAAATACTAGACAAAATAGATTGATGCTAAAGGTCGGTAGGACGGAGGACCGGTGGCTTGCGGACCTGTAGGGCAATACCTGAGATCAAACGGGATGCGCTGTCGATGCTGCGGGCGCAAAGACGAAGCCGGCAACGACGCCGCCGTCTCGACGGTCTGTGGGCAATTCGAGATCAATCAGTCGTACGGAGGTGCAATGACCAGCAGTCGGTTCAAGGTCGCACGCACAGCTGGCCGGAGCGCGGGAGCACCATAAGAAGAGTTCGAAGGAGAAAGAGCTCGGGAACACAGGCCCGGCGGGTTGTCGTTGGAAGTGGGTCGGTCGCCTTCCGAAGGAGTCCGGGGGTGGCGGTCAGTCAGATGGCTGCCAGGTCGGAACTCGGGGTATGGTCACTATGGTGTCATGCGCTGTATTGGGCCGCAGAAATGGAATCGGCAGGAGGTTAAATCTCTTGATAAGAGATGGCCGGCTTCGCCTGTTTGTGTTGTGAAGCAAGCGAAGGGAAGTGCCCGTCACCGAACGTGGGTGGGCGTGTGTGATGAGGTTGACAAAGGGGATGGTTTGCTTAAGGGAGGTCGGTGCCTGTGGAGATGTTGAGAATAGAAAGGGTTGGGTGCAACAATGGCTCGACTTCCATTCACAGGGAGGGGTAAATAGCCCGTCAGCCAGACCCACTCACATTACAGTACTTCACCTGAAGGTCAGAACTTTGAGAGGACACCTGCATGGTGCCCCAACGCAATACGTTTTGGCTGCAAAGACCTGGGCAGATGTTTCTTATTCAAGGCTAATAAAGGAGAGACATTTGAGTATCCTTCATGAGCTTCGAGACACAGCTTACTAATGGACATAATGGCTCTGAGCGTCTTCAATGACCACAGTGGGGTGGCTTGCTTGAGATGGACGCCAGTGCCTGGCCGTTATGGAATGGACATTCTCTGTGTTGAGGCTTTTGGCTACCTGGCGTAACACTTAGTTCAACTCTTTGGTTTTCAAGCATGTAGCAACTCTGTCAATGGGAACAATAGGAGCTCATATCAGGGCTAAAAGACGAAAATGCTTTGTGATCTCTTAACATGTGCCGAAATTATGTGGGCAACGCCGCTTCTTTCCCCTGAAAGGTGGGGCAAGGTGAGGCTGCAGTTCCAAACCAAGGCTAGGTAATTGAACCATGTGCTGCTAGCGTTAACTACCGTAACAAGAAGAGGCAGGTGAAATATCACTATTCTGTTGCCCGTCTCGTGTCAACACAATATTCGCTTTTGGCAATATCACATTCATTCTTCAGATCTCTGTGCTATTGTCCTACAGGAATTTTGAATCTCCTCTGTCGTGCCCTTCAAGATTTACTTTGCAATATCAAAGCCTTACTTCGCTACTGAGCGACGGGAGCCCATCATAATCGGTGGTAAGGATGGCTTCCGCCCCAATGGTCCTTCAGCCTCGATCCTCAACTTGCATATCCATTGCACTCTGAATCTACTAGGTAAATGTAGGTAATTGAGACCGCCTACCTCAACAAATAACTGATGCAAGAATCCAACAAGCTCAAAGGCCTCGTCTTCAACCATCCAAGGGGTTAAGCCATATATTCCTGCACCGATCAGCAAGCCCGATCATGCAACAAGCATGCTGCAGTGTATCCGGCGTCACGACCTTCCATTTTTGCCTGGCCGAGAACGCGTTTCAGGTGAGTAGATCCTCTCGAGATCTCAGTGTTTCAGGCAGCCGGGCACTTAGTCTACTTGACTCTACCGCATCTCGCTGCATCGGATGAGGGTCACGATGCGATGCGGATGTAGTGTACCTGAACGTTTTCCGAATCAGTAGGAATTGTATATACGAGAAGACTCGAGAGCCGCATTGATGCGTCGAGGCCATCATCAACCTGTGTGCTCGCGAAACCTGCCAATGGCCATTGCAATACGGTCTTGAATGACTTCTATTGTGAATCATGCCCGAGACGGTTCAGACAATGCGCGCTCGCATCGAGGAACAAACAAGACCACTCTTAACCCTCCTGACACTGCTTTTAACGAACAGGAACCTCGACATCCTGCTGGCCCTCAAAGAGAGGCAGCTCTGACTCGATGTCCTTCCACGTCTTGGAGCCCTCGACAAGCGCCTTGATAGCCTCGATGATCTTGTCCTCTTCGGCGCGCACCTGTCGGGTGCTGTCACGCTCTCTGAGCGTGATGGTGCCGTCCTTGACGGTTTGGAAGTCGACCGTGATGCCGAACGGCGTGCCCAGCTCGTCGTTTCTGCTATACCGCTTGCCGATGCTGGCCGACGAGTCGTCCACACGGCTCGAGAGGCCAGCAGATCTGAGCTTCTGCGAGAGCTTGCGCACCGCAGGCGCGAAATCTTTGTGCGACGATAAGGGCACGATCAGGACCTTTGTCGGCGCGACCGCGGGAGGGAAGGACAGCACCTGAGGAAGGAGTGTTAGTATCGTACAAGCCTTGTGCGTCGAGAAGGGATCAACTTACGCCACGCGCTTCGTCACCGCCCTCGCTTGCTCGGGTCCAATAATTGTGCTCAATAAGCGAGTACAAGATCCGGCCAATACCAAATGACGGCTCGATGACGTTGGGTGTGTATTCCCGGATGTTCTCAACGCGCTTCTGCCACTTGATGGCCAGGAGGTCTTTGCTGATTTCCACCTTGCCATCGCCGACGCCCGGGACGCTGATAGCCACCTTTCCATTCTCCTCCATCTCCTTGGCAAGCTTGCCGCGCTCTTCTTGTGTGGTGGCCATGATGGCGGCCTCGACAGCCCTGCCATCCTTCTTGTAAAAGGGACCAAACTTCTTCCTCTCGATCTCAATCTCCCACTCTTCAATAACCCGGGGCTCATCCAGGCGCTGCCGTACAATAAGGGGCGCCCCGGTCTTCTTGGCATGGACAGACAGATCATAGGCACTTCGGTCGGCGCAACCAACGCACTCGACCCAGCCACTCGAGGTAAGAAGCTCGGCATCCCAGCAGTCGCAGGCGTAGTGGGCCATTTCGTTGGCCATGTGTTGCCTGAAGCGAATCTTGGTCTGGTCAATACCGATCTTCTTCAAGAAGAGGTGAATGCGGGCCAGGAAGTAGCCCAGGGTCTCGTTGTCGACAAGACCATCCCTCACAGCTTGGCCAATGGCCATACTTTTTGTGGTTGTCTTGCCAGAGAGCTGAGTGTGGCGGTCAAGAAGCTCGAGCTCGATGTTTTCGACCTCATGGAACCGGTGGTGCTTCTTGTGGCCCTCGGGGTCGACAAAGTGCTCGATCTCAGCCATCAAGAACTCGCGGACACGGAGCAGACCGGCCCTAGGGGAGATCTCGTTCCGGTAAGATTTGCCAATCGAGGCAGACGCAAAGGGCATCTGACCAGTATTGAACTCGAGGAGCTTGGCAAAGTTGAGGAACTGGCCTTGCGCAGTCTCGGGCCGAAGGTAGCCTGGGAGGTTGCTGCTGGGGCCAATCGACGTCTGGAACATGAGGTTGAACGATACCGGAGGGCTGGGCTGCACGCCCGTGGCGGGATTCTTGAGATCGTACTTCTTGATGAGCTCGCCGAGCTGCTCGCCATCGTAGTTATCAATCTGCGCCAACACCTCCTCGTACTCCTTGACCACCGCATCGTCCAGCTTAACGGCCTCGTGGCTCTTGGACTTCTTCTTTTTCTTCTTAGGGTCCTCCTCCTTCTCCTCCACCTGCTGGCCGCGGGCCTCCTTGTCGCCCTTTAGCCGCGACTCGAGGACGTCTTCCACAAAGTGGTCGGCACGGAGGATCTCGCCATTCTTGGGGTCCTTGCACATCCAGTCCGCAAACTTGTCGACATGGCCGCTGGTCTTGAGAACATCGTGGGGTGTCAGTACGGTGCAGTCAACCTCGAGCATATCCTCCTCGAGGATGAAGTGCTTGCGCCAAAGGTCAATAATGTTCGCCTGCAGAGCGCAGCCGGGCGGGCCATAGTCGTAGAGGCCAGACACGCCGCCGTATATCTCGAACGAGGGAGTGTAGAACATGCGCCGACGCAGTAGGGACTCGAGAGCCGCCTTGTCGAGGGGCTCGCCCTTGAGAGTGGTTGCGGTCGTGGTCATCTTGGGCTGGTTTTTCTTGGGTTTGTACTTTGCGAAAGCGTAGGTGCGCGGGGCAGAAGGAGCGAAGGCTGTAAAAGTGCGGACTGGAAACAAGACCCTCAGGGTCGAAACTTTACGGATGTTGAGCGCAATACCAGCGAGTGGTGAGAGGGAGGGAGGGGCACGCAGAAAAGGCTTCATGAATTGGAACAAGTGGTTGTTTTGGCCCAACCAAGTGACTCACGGCCCTTTCTTCTCGACAGATCCTCTTTTTTCGCCCGAGTTCAGGCCCGGGACCTGCTTGCTGCAGAAATTGAGGGGAACTCTGCATTTCGCCTCCACTCACCATGCAAAGGACACGCGCCAGTACCGGAGATTCAATTAGCCGCTATAGCTGCCCCGCGCTCAGGGGCCTGACCTTCAATGAGGGGCAGTTTGACCCTGGTCGGCGCCTGCTGGGGGGTGACCCGGTACGGCACTTTACAGTTCAACCCTCGTTCGTTTGTTAGCGTGGAACTATAGACAGGGGCCCACCCACGCACTCAAGATCTTCCCTTTCCACAGTTATCAACTTCACTTTCAACGCAAGAAAATGAGCTTACAGATAAGCTCACAATGATTTCTCAGTTAACATTGTTTATGTTGCACTGAAGTAGGACGTTCGGGCGTTGGGTTTGGAATCTTAGTTCGATAAGTCAGGCGCTAACGAACAAACAAAGGGGGAACTGTAAAGTCCTCCCTGGAATGATTGTTAGCGTCTGACTCTGCTGACCAGTGTCCTCCACGTATGTCCAAATAAACGCCAGAACGACCTATTTTAATGCAACAAAATTTGGGCTTGCTGGTGAGATGACTGTGACCTTCTCTCAATCCTCAATTTTGGTCGAAATCGAGTTGGTGGCTGGTTGAAATGGAAGATATTGAAAGAAGTGGTGGAACCCTGTCCGTGGTTCCGCGCTAACAATCATTCAAGGGCTGTAGTGTACGGCATGGACAAACTCGGTCTGGGCTGAGTTTTAAGAAAAATTTGGAGATTTCGATATCAGCAATTGCGATAACAGCTGCACCGCAAACAATCAACGACGATGGGTTCAGGCAGGGGATCGTCTGGGCCATCATTGTCCCTCAAGACGTCTAACAAACTTAAACGTAAACAGCTCTACGTCCAACAGAAGAAGGCCACCGGGAAGGCCCGCCACGAAGAGCGACATCGACGACGCAAGGAAGAGGCCAAGGACCCGGAATTGAGGAGGAAGCGGCTCGAACAGAATCAACCTTTGACCCTCGATAAAAAGAGGATATGGGACGATGTCGATGATGATAGCCTTGGGACTGTGGTGGATGTCGCTCAGTTGAAGCTCCGGCGTCTGCAGGAGGCCGAGGCCGCATCAGCAGCGGAAGAGGATGCGGTGATGGAGGAAGCCGTTGAGAAGGACGATGATGTCGACAGCATGCTTGGATCCGACGACGATGGGAACGAAGACCAAGATGAGGAAGAACGCCGGGCGAAGGCTCAAAGGGAGCGGGCACAAAGGCAACCCAGCATCGCTCCGTCGACAGTGTCCACGAACCTCGACATCACACCGGATTCTTTGGCTAGCCAGTTCAGGTATCTATTCAGCGACGAACCACCGGTGATGCCCAAAATTCTGGTTACTACCGGGCTCAATGGGACGATTCACAAGGAGGCGCAAGAGATCGCCTCTGTTTTCCCCAATGGTGAGTCTGCCCAAATGTGAAAGTTTCACGCGAATTGCTCACAGGCCGGTTAGCCACCTACATCCCACGCAGTGCACATCGGTATGGTCACAAGTACAGCGTGCGGGAGATTGCAAAATTCGCGAAGAGTCAGTCCACCCGTCCATATGGTCCTCCAATGATCGCTGACACTCGTCAAGACCGCGCGTACACGGCATTACTGGTGGTGCATGAAGACCAGAAGAGGCCAAGCCAGCTCAGTATTTGCCATCTGAACGGAGAGGATGCGCCACCTGGTCCGACGCTCACCTACACTATCCGGAACTACCAGCCGGGGAAGGTCATCCCTGGGCACGGCAATGCCACCAACCACTACGTACGAAATGTCTCTTCAATCTTCACACCCCTCCACTGCTGACCAAGACATAGCCGGAACTCCTCCTTAACGGCTTCAAGACTCCGCTGGGCCTGCTGGCGGCCAAGTCGATGAACACTTTGTTCCCCCCGAAGCCTGAGTTGCAAGGCCGGCAGGTTTTGACCCTGCACAATCAGCGCGATTACATCTTCTTCCGCCGCCACCGGTACGTCTTTCGGGAGGCTCGGCCGACCGAGAAGAACGTCGTGGGTGCGGATGGCAAGGAGATGGAGGGTGTCAAGGGGATCCGCGCCGGCCTGCAGGAGATTGGTCCGAGTAAGTCGCACATGTCCGGCTGGCGATGAGAAGAGAAGAGACTGACCTTTTGAAGGAATGACCCTGAAGCTCCGCAGAGTGGACAAGGGCATAGGACGGGCTGGCAGCGAGGGCGAGGATGCGCTGAAGTGGGAGTGGAAGGCAAAAATGGAGAAGAAGCGGACACGCTTCAACCTATAAGGAGAAGAATTGTGATACCCGAAACCAAGTTGCACAGAGGAACAGTAATCCGTTGTTGGTCTGATCCTGGTGTCGAGCCCATTTACGTACTTCCAGGGCCAAGGGAGGATACCTCTAGGTAGGGATCTGTCTCAGGCTCGAAGAAGTAGATCACAACCTAGGCCATCTCTTTCCTCGACTTAAGGGGTATAACAAATACATCCAACACCCAAAGACGGAGCCACGCGACGGCGCACATTTTCCCTTCATGGGCATCGCTTGTTTCCTTAATTTCACCCTAAGTATGAACCAGTGAGTACCCTCCCACACAGTCATCACTACGCCCCAGTCCACCTACCATTCTCACCCACAACAAAACCCAGGCAAGAACAACACGTACGCGGCAAACTCTCCCAGCCGGCCTCTACAAGGCACTCTCCCCACCACAACAACCACGCAAGTCTCGACGTACGCCGCGAACGGTACAGTACCCGAAACACACACGCCCCGAGCTTACGCCAAGATGAAATTTGAGGAACAATTGCGCCACATCTGAGCTGACGATCGCGAGCGCGGCCCCGCCATTCGGCTAGCGGGGCCGAGCCAGCCAGCCCAGCCCAACCGCAAGACGGGCCCCTGGGATCGCAGGGAAGGGGGTATACGACATAGCCGACAGAGGAGGGCCGGAGAGATGGGGTGCCTGATTTCAGTAGCAAGGAGAGAGCTGCACTGCATGCTGCTTGTGGCGGAGCCGAGATTCTAAACTGGGTAAGGTGTTGAGGAAAGGGTGCTGGTAAGGGAGGTCATTCTAGGAGGACTTTGGGTTAATTGGTAGTAGCTGTGTGGTGGGGTGGTAGTGATAGTGGGGCTGGCGAAGCAGGGGAGAGGCGTAGTAGGATCAACAGCAAGGATGGGGAAGAGTATCGTCTGGGATACGAAGGATGGATCTGTAGGCGACGGAGTTTGTGTTTCGACTCTTGGGATGAGGCGATGCACGAAAAGGTCAGGTGCAAGTTTGGGGGATAACGTTGAGAGACATAAGCGAGGTACAAGGCGCGGGACATGGAGGAATGGACGGGGGAGGGTAAGCCAGTTGCAGAGAGAATAAAAGCCACCAAGGGACGAATGGCCATCTAGAGCAACCATAAAGCGAGTGAGTCTCTGGGGATAAGCCGGTAAAGTTGTCACCCTACTGTTGGACCATGGAAGCGAGCCCATCACGTCTCCCATCCACCAGGCGATTCGGTGCGCACGGCCTTTATATACCGCTCGCACGATACGCAATTCCAGTCTCGCATGACAGCCGCTCCCATCTATTTGGCTGAGTTTGAGATGGTGTTCCGCCACTTTTGGGGGCCGGCCACCGCAAGCCAGCCGACCTCGCACGTTCGTTTCTCCCGCGGCATAAAACCCGCTCTGGTTCTCGTAGATAGCTACCTGCCTTGAGGTAAATTTTATTTGCTCAATTGATCTGCTGTCGAGGTCAAGGGGAACTCTATTCGGCCTGTTATGCTGGAACCTGCTGTTCGGGCCGCTGCGATTGATGGAGGACAAATTTGTTGAACTCTCTTTCTGAGCTTACGTCTAACATTGAGCCCTGGTTGATGGGTACGTCAAGCCTCTCGCACAACGAAGTTCAGATCTCGGGTCTCAGGTCAGGCCGCATCAGGATCTCTCTGGTCAATCTGTCGGATCTGAAGGCTCGAAAGGTCCTTGATGTCCCAGATAAGGCATCGGCCAAGTGTCAATAGCCATACCAACATTAGGCTGCAATTGCGTGGGGTCCAACTGGCTGCCAAAGTTGGGGCCCAGAACTCTGAAGAGGCCGCCTGTCGAGTGATGGATGACACGGCCAGAGTCCAACGGCAAGCTTGAGCTTGCACCAGCACTGCACCTCACAGGGCTTATCGAATAGTTGCATTTCCGCTCGATTGCTTGCTAGTCCCACGTCAGTGGAATGCGATAGGGTTCGAGAGGGGAATCAGTTGTCCGTACGGAGGTACGGAGTATTCCATACTCAAGGGGAACTCGAAGGGGAAAGATCTCGGCTTGGGATGCCGAGTAGAGGACAAGTGCGGATCTTACCGCAAGTGGGTATCGTCAACCAGATTTTCGAGATTTCGCACTCTATGTAAGATGATTGGTTGGAAAACAAGAAGCTGGCGCCACTTGGCGCCCACAGTCCAGATATGTTAATTATCTTTGCCCCTAACGAGAGTCCAGGATCTGTCTGATCATAACGGCTTGGCTCGATCCAACCGCCAATTGTTTAACTTGATTCTCAAATGATGTCCGTTGGCCGTCAGAATGCTGACATGACATGTGAGGGAAAAGGAGTACGTAGGTTTAAAGTCTTGGCGCCCTGGCATTGAATCCTTTCGCCGCCGTTCTCGTTCCCCAGTTCCCGCGCCCCTACATCGCCGGAAACAAACCCAATGTTGGACCCCGAGACAGCGACATGTTATTACCCGCTGCATCCCGCGAGAGGCCATAGAACAGCGACACGGCAAGCCCGGCAGTCGTCCTGACAAACTGACCGATGCAATAGCGCCGCCGAGCGCCTGTCGCGCGCGATTCCGACTTGTCGCTTGCCCGCCACATTACGCCCGAAACCTGGCCACAGGGCGACCCTGGGCCAGGTCGAGCGATCTAATGCTGAGAAAATTCCTCTTCGGTGGGAAGCCGAGGGGGAGAGCGGCCATTCTCATGCTTCCTCTATTCACCACACTGCTCTACCTCCTCGTGCGCTCGCGCGTCTACGATCCCCCACCCCGTGCGCCATACCATGTCGCGAGCAACATCCGCAACACCTCCAGCGACTGGTGGATCGAGTTTTTTATGCGCCTCGAGAATACTCGCGTAGTGGCGGCTCCCACCGAAATCAATGGCTCAGCGCCCAACGACAATTGGACGCCCGACACCTCCATCGTGCGCTCAGACCTCCTGGTGCTGAACGCAACCGACGAGGCCAAGTTTCGCGAGTCGCACGCGTCCTTCGTGCGCCAGCTCCCTCAGTTCGCCAGTCATCTTCCCTACGATGCCGGCACCACGGGCATCGTGTCGACAGCCGGCGCGCGCAACTTCGGGCAGGCCATCTCCATGGTGCTGATGGCGCGGCAGGCTGGCTCGCGCCTCCCGATACAGATCGTCGTCGACTCGAACTCGCCATGGGTGGAATCGGTGTGCGCCGAGACACTCCCCCGCTACAACGCCTCTTGCCTCTTTCTGGAGGACCTGTGGGCGGGCTTACACCACCAGGTCGTGCCAAAGCTGCACCGCTTTCAGTGGAAGTTCATCTCCATCATAGCCTCGCCGTTCCAGAACGTGCTTTTCCTCGACGCCGATTCGCTGCCCGTGCGCAGTCCTGACCATCTCTTCACGCGCGAGCCCTTCATCTCGGCCGGCTTCATCACCTGGCCCGACTATTGGGTGTCCCAGGTTGCGCCGGCGTTCTACAAGATCGCTGGTGATATCAAGGTCCCGTCGATTGCCTCGCGCGCGAGCTCCGAGAGCGGCATCATGATATACGACAAGGCGCGCCACGCTGATACCCTCCTCCTGGCCGCCTACTACAACTACAATGGGCCGGACCACTACTATTCCATGCTAAACCAACACGGTCCTGGGGAAGGGGACAAGGAGACGTTCTTCCAAGCTGCGCTGGTGTTGGACGCGCTGCGGAGGAAGGGGGTATACCGGCAGCCAACCGCATGGATGAAACAGGGCATCGGCCTGAAGAAGGGATACTGGGACGTCAAGACGATGCCCAAGTCGCACGGGCGGACTGTCAAGGGCAACTGGAGGGGCATGTTCATGCAGCAAATGGACCCGTCGGAGGACTACCGCACTGTCATGGCCGCCATCGAGAAGGCCAAGAATGACGAAGTTCATGACAAAGCCAACGACGAATCCGAGAGCAACCCCGCGGCCAGGGCGAGACGAAGCACCGCGCATTCAAGGCGGCAAAAGGTCTCCAAATTCGAGCATAAACCCAACGTCAAACAAAGACGAGCAGGACATAAGCCCGGCCCCAAACAAAATCAAGACGCCGGGGAGGACGAGACGGTTCCCAACGACAGCACCCTCACAGAGTCCCATATATCCCGCTTCCTCACCGACTCGGCCTTCCTCGACACGGCGGGTCGCCTGCCGCTCGAGCACGACCCCCACCACTACATGTTCTTCCACCATAACGGCGTCAAGCCGGACCTGACGGCCGTGCTTGACGAAGCGGCAGAAGTCCTCGCAACTGACGAGGAGGAACACTATGTGCGCATGTGGGGGGACCCGGGTTGGATCATCGACCGCTACGGCCGCGACATTGAAAAGGTGCTGTGGCACGATTCGATAGAGATATACTGCCAGGAGCAGCTGGCGCGCTTTGAGAGACTGCGCAAGGTATGCAAGAAGATGCGCGAGATTTACGAACAGGTGCATAATGCATAGGGTGTATAGGCCAACAGGGGATATTTCGCAGCGAATTTGATGACCATTTCTTTGTCAGATATTTCATGCCTTTTTTTTTTTTTTTTTGGGTTTCCAGCGAGCTTCCAGGAAATCGAAGGGACAGGATAAGCTCCCAGGGGTGTTATCATAGAGAGGCTGGCTGGTGTGGATAGCACTGTCTATACAAAGGATTTTCTGGGAAATTTGGCGCAAAGCTGGAGGCTTTTTCTACACTCTCCCTGATGGCAGGGGTGACAGGATACCTCTGATGCTCTTGGGTAAAGATTCGCGGATGTTTGCGTGTTATTAGACAAGGAAGTGGGGTGCTCGTATTGGTGGGGATCCAAAGCAGAAGAGAAGAATTGAAGGGCGCATTCTTCATCCCATCTTCCTCATCACGGCTCGCGGCGCAACCAAGGTACAGAACCAGCAACGGGGGCCAAGTGAAGGTCGGACAAGCTGAACTCTGCCTAATACCAGGTCCTTAAGGTATGTCAGCTTGAGACACACTCCGTCTTCCAGCAGACCTGGGGTGGCGCTCCTTCCCAGTTTTTGTTGCGCAACTTATTTCTGTCGCTGCCCTCTCATCAAGCTCCCATTTCCGCTCGTTTCCTCTTTTGGCCCTCCTTCCGCGTCGAGTGTGCATTGCCATGCTTGGACATGGTGCCATCTCGGGACACTCGGTGCATCGATGCCATCTGGCTCTTAGAGTACTTGTACTTGTACAGTCCGAGTCCTCGGATTGAAAAAGGTATGGGAGAAGTCAAAGTTCCTTTCATTTCGAGTAAGAAGGCCCATTTCAACTGATTACATCGCCTCCTTTAGAGGACCGCTCGTTTCGACCAACCTGAGCTGGCCTGCCTCGGCCTCCGCAGAGCGATGCACCATCGAATTCAGTTCAAGGTTCTATTCGACTCTCTCTGCTTTGCGTAGGAGCCATGACCATTTCAAACCGGGCAGAGTCGCCGATCGGTCCTGTCAACGGTGAGTGTGTCTAGGAATCGTGCTCAAAACGGTCCATGGTGCTGAGCTCGATTGGTGCGTTCATATCCAGGCTTCCGCCACAGGAACAGCTTCTTCGAGGACTATGGCATCTGGAGAGAGGCCCCGGTGCTTATTGGCACCACCAAGTTTGAGCCCCTGCCTGAAGTCAAGAACATCATGGTGACGGGGGGCGCGGGCTTCATGTATGTCGTCGGCGGCTTTGATACAGCATGACTCCTACATGCCGAGTTACATAAAGTGACTGACTATGGCCAGAGCATGCTGGCTCGTCCGGCACCTCACGCTCACCTACCCGCACGCGTACAACATCATCTCGTTTGACAAGCTGGACTACTGCGCTTCCCTCAACAACACGCGCGTGCTCAACGACCGGCGCAACTTCACTTTCTACCAGGGCGACGTGACCAACCCGTCCGAGGTGCTTGCCTGCCTGGAGCGGCACAGCATCGACACCGTCTTCCACTTCGCGGCGCAGTCGCACGTCGACCTGAGCTTCGGCAATTCGTACACGTTCACGCACACCAACGTGTACGGCACGCACGTGCTGCTCGAGAGCGCCAAGAAGGTCGGCACAGTCAACCGCTTCATCCACGTGTCGACCGACGAGGTGTACGGCGAGGTGGCACGGGGCGACGACGACCGGCTGGAGTCGAGCATCCTAGCCCCGACCAACCCCTACGCGGCCAGCAAGGCGGCGGCCGAGATGCTGGTCCACTCGTACCAAAAGAGCTTCAAGCTGCCCGCCATCATCGTGCGCAGCAACAACGTCTATGGCCCGCACCAGTACCCGGAGAAGATCATACCCAAATTCACCTGCCTCCTCGCGCGCAACAAGCCCGTCGTGCTACACGGCGACGGCTCGAACCAGCGGCGATACTTGTATGCGGCCGACGCCGCCGACGCCTTCGACACGATCCTGCACCGCGGCCAGCCGGGGCAGACCTACAACGTCGGCTCCGCCGACGAGATCAGCAACCTCGCACTGTGCAGGAAGCTGCTCGCCGAGATAGGCATCGCCCCTGTCACCGTCCCAAAAAGAAACAACGCGGACGGCGCCAGCACCACCACAGAAGAAGAAGAAGAGTTGTTCGCCCGCTGGGTCAAGTACACGCACGATAGGCCGTTCAACGACCAGCGTTATGCGATTGACTCGGGGAAACTGAAAAGGCTGGGCTGGGTGCAGAAGACCGGGTTTGAAGAGGGGTTGAGGGTCACGGTGGAATGGTATCGGCGGTTTGGAGAGAGGTGGTGGGGGGATATTGGGAAGGTGCTGAGCCCGTTTCCGGTGGTGACGGCGGCGGGGACCGTGGAGGGTGACGAGGAGTTTGTGTGGGATCATCCGCCGCCGCCGAGGGAGCGGGATGGGAAATGGATGGGGAGGGAAGGGGGAAATGGGGAAGTGAATGGCAAAGGATGCTAGGGCTGGAATTGGGGTGTCGACTGGCGTGAGATTCATGATGAGGAGAGGAGATGCAGGGGTGTTTCGAGGAGAGCGCCTTTGTGCGTGGAAATTGGCTATGTTAAGGTGGGAGACACCGAATATTGGGAATAGGAGACTAAGTATCTTGCGCAAAGTTTCGATAGGGCGCCGTGCGTCCAGGTAAAACGCCCTAGTGTGCAAGGCACTGCATGTATTGTACACACATGGCTCGTACATTGGACGTCAGGCGACGTCCATTGACCCGACTGAGCGGTTGGTGGCGCTGATCAGACAAGCTTGTCAGGTGCGTTAGCTTGTCACCCTTGGGTTGACTGACGTGCTGCTGTTCCCAAGAAAATTGCTTGCTTGCATTTCTTTTCCACAGAGTGCATCCGTGCCTCCGATGTCACCGGAGCCGTCGGGGGATGGGGCAGTGGTTCTCAGGAGAGTGACCGCTTTGCCGGCTCTGGAAGCTGGGCAGCCTCTCTGAGCTTCTCTTGGTGTGGTCGGAAGTACGAGGTCCATTCCGTTGTGGAGTGAGTCGACTGTTGATGGATGACATCTTGGCTGCGCAGTTTGATCCCTCTGTACGGAGTCCATGGTCGACAGAGTTCGGTACTGGGCCGGAACAAAGAGCTTTCATCCGCTTGGGTTCCGTTTCTCACCTTGCTCCACATTACCTGCATGCACAAGGAAACATCGATTGGGGAATCAGTCATGCGCTCTGGGCCCGGTTCCCAGCTCCGTAGGAAGGGTAGATTTTTGCTGGTTGACTGCGTTTGTCGTGGCAGTTCGCAGTTGGACACCCACGCCGGCAGCTCACCAATCCCGGGAATTCGGCCTCCCCAGCATTCACCGTACCCCTTCGAGGAGTGTCCGCCATTTCCGCCCCAATGGTCGGGGACGGGGCCATGCTCCACCGCAGCCAACGAATGCCATGACCGTCGTTCCCAAGCTGCTGGCTGACCACAGACAGCTTCCAGTGGCGCAGTGTTTGCGCTCGGCATTCCGTACCCACGCTGTCGGGTCGAGTCGACTCTGCTGGGCTTGACATGAGCCCGGCCCAGTTTATTATCACAGCCAACCACGGGACGGCTGTAATTAATCATCATCTCGAAGCGATTTCGAAGGCGTATCTCTTTTTTTTTTTCCAAGCCATTCTAGTCCTGGCCTCCCGCAGCCCCTCGGATTCTGGCTTTAGCCCATTGCAGTGGCTGCCCCGCTTTTTGTGGTCCAGAGCCTTTGTTTCTACCACGAATTGGTGAAGCGGCTTCGTTAGGTGCCGTGTTGGCGCCGTCTCACCGGTTTGAGGGGGTCAGCCACCCCGAGAGAAATCGGGGGTTTGGAAGACGAGAGCACTGATGAGCAGAGATATCATGCGCCGTACGCTCTCGGCATCGCGCTCGCTGATGCAGGACTCGGCCTTTTTGTGTCACTGACTTGCTGTTTATGTCTGCCAGACAGTGCAGTGGTTTGTCATTTGGAACCCACTGCGAGGGATTTCGGCTCCCGCATTCTTGCATGCCATTCTCCGGTAGGTATCTTAGCAAGGGAGCTCCGATGTCTTCCAGCGCAACACGCCGGCGTCAATAATCGGAGTTCTGGTTCGGCCGAGAAGGCGGGCGACAGGTATAGTTGTGACAGACAACAGTGGGAAATGGTAGATACCAGACCAAAGGCGTGCGACTTGCCATGTGAGTTGCATTTCAGTTTCGGACTTTCGTTCATGTCGAGTTCAGGGTCACCAGCCGGGACGAAGTACTGTACGGATCCATACTTGGGGAAGGAGAGCCCCACCTCAGGTACCTCTTGGCGTCTCCGCAGGTCACGTACCTCCTGGACTGGTGGGGCTTTGGCAGCGGCCAAGAGCAGCCTGGAAGGTCCTCAAAGCAGCCCTGTCCTCTGTGCCCTGGCGCCGGCGCCGGCCACGCGCCGTCTAGCTGCTTTGTCGTTAGTCTGGGACGGCCTGCACTATTAATTGCGCGCCGAGCCAGAGCTCCTCCCGTTTGCTCCGTCGTGCACGTCCATCGGCTCTTCTCCCCTTCACATAGACAATGAGAAAGTGACGGATCCGGGCATTGGGATTAGGCCAGCGATCTAGGACGGCAACGATTCACGGAGCGGCCCCTGCGCCGATCTCCAACCACGCCCGCCTCGCCATCCTTGGCTTCAACTCCATTTTGAGGCGACAATCCCCGGCAGACTCACGACAGCGCGCTTCCTGGTCCGCGGCCAGAGCCTATCGACATCAGAACTCGATCGGCAGCATCACGGAAAACTTAAGCCTTACTCGCATGCATTACCATCACTTCGGCTGAACAGAACGTCTGCGGATAGTCTAATGGGGAACAAGCGGCGCCCAACCGCCAATCCTAGAGTTATAGGGTGTCCGCCAGAATAGGAAGCAATGGGCTCGGGGCAATCAGGGTACTGCTGCGCAATACGGGAGACACCATCGAGGGAACACTTACCCAACCGACCGCCATACGCAAACACAGATCCCATCAAGGCCGACGATAGCTATATGTCTCCAGAGGTTCGTGCAATGCTAGCACAGGGGATTGAGGAAACAGGTTTAGAGGTGGACGAAGACGGCGACGACGAGGCGGACACGGCAGCTGAGGGAGACGGTTACTCCCGGTCCGTCTACGCCATGAGCATGTATCCCCGCGGCCTGCCCACTCACCAGGTCGAGAGCCCATACGAAAACGGGCACGACTCGGCGACGATGTGAGCTTGCCTCTCCTACTGTCGTTGTGTTGAGATGGGAGAATACGCAGGTACTGACCGGCATCCAGTGACTCGGCTCGAACACTGTATGCCGAGGATTTCGATTTTGTCGTGGAACACGGGCGGCAATACTGCGGAGACTACTTCCTGCCCATCGACCAGACGGAGCAGACACGCCAATATGTCATCCACCAGGTCTTCCTGAAGGTCTTTGACCTCGAGCTGACCACGGTTCCGCTCGAGAACCCCCGCTACATTCTTGACATTGGCACCGGCATAGGGGAATGGGCTATCGGCATGGCCGAGAAGTACCCGCAGTGCGAAGTGTTCGGCACCGACATTGCGCCCATCCAGCCCACACACCAGGTTCCCTTCAACATTGAGTTCCACATCGAGAACGCCGAGGAGGAATGGATCCGCCCCGCAAACACGGTCGATCTGGTGCACTTCCGCAACATGGAAGGCGCCTTCTCCAAATGGCCCTTCGTCTACAGCCAAGCCTTCGCATGCCTCAAACCGGGCGGCTGGATTGAGGTGGTTGATTGGGAAGACTTGTTCGCCGACAGGAACTACCTGTCCTTTTTCCCGGAGGGCTCGGCGCCGCGCATCCTGATCAACGCAGTGCTCGAGGCCGCGGCGCTTGCCGGCAAGCCGCACGACTCGCGGCACCTCCTGGGTGGGGACATGCTGATGAAGGCGGGCTTCGTCGACGTGCAGGAGACGGTTTACGACCTGGGCATCGGGTCGCGCGAGAACAGCAGCTACGGCAAGTTCTGGCTCTTCTCCATCGTCACGGGCATCGAGGCCCTGTGCCTGCGCCTGCTGACAAAGTATCTGGGGTGGGACGCCGACGAGGTGCGCGACCTGTGCGACAAGGTGGCCCGCGAGACGAGGATGGTGGCCGACGACCCGGCGCGCGTCGACTCATTTGTGATTAAGCTGCGCGTCGTCGTCGCCAGAAAGCCGACGGTGCCCGGGCAGTGGTCCGCCAGGACGCTGAATGAGAGTGCCGAGGTGACGGGGTACAATAGTGGGGATGAGAGCACCATTGGAGGGAGGACCATCCGGTCTGAGGAGACGGCATGAAATGACGAATGAAGATTGGGTAAATACTGTGGCTTTTACTGCCCGCAGGGACGAATGGGGTCAGTGAGAAGGGGGTATTTGTCGAGGCTGAATGTGGGTGTAGGGGGGGGGGTGGGATTATTACACAATACAGCGGTTTGTGGCTGTTTTTGTCATTCTTTGGGCGTTGTAGATACCCGACTAGCTCTTCTGTGTACATAGATTACCTCGGGGTTGCATGACTGCTAGCTTTGGCCAGGGTAATGATGTTTATTCACCACTGACTCTTTAGAGAACCTACTTGAAAGCACCTCGCTTCAAGGTAACAGATGGTTGAAGACTGCAGTGAGTTGGAGTCGAGAGCTGCAGCCCATTCAAGGGGGGTCAGGGGTTTGTTCCGTTCGCAGCTGGCACCCGACTCCCGAGCGACTGTGAGGACCCAGCTTCAAGGAATGACGCACCATTGGAACCCACTGCAGCTTCCAGTCCTACTCCACTTTCACCGTTTCAACCCGCAACTGCAGCCTGGAAGGTACGGAGTACCGGAACACCAACGATCAACCTAAGCTCCCGCCTCCGCGGTCCCGGAACCCGACTTGAGCAGCTATTAATCCGGGCGCATCACCAGCAACCAAACTCCCGCCATGCGCAGCGCTTGAACAGCTCAAACAGCACCCCATGGCGCTCGATCCGTCTAGCGGCTTTGCAGCCGCCGAAGCGGTAGCCAACCTCGCCGCGGCCGCCGACGACGCCGCGCTGCCCATCTTCGACGTCCAGCGCGTCGAGCTCGTCTTCTCCATCACGGTCGACTTTGTCGCCGGCGCGGCAGCCAACAACGTGCTGGTGCTGGCCCTCGCCAACGGCCGCATCCTCCGTATCGACCTCAACAAGCCCGACGACATCGACGACATCGACCTGCCTCAAGCCAAAAAGCCCACCGAGACGGGCGTCATTCGAAAAATGTTTCTCGATCCGACCGCGTCTCATCTGTTGATTTGTACGGCGAACGGCGATAATTACTATTTGCACTCGCAGTCGCGCAACCCCCGCCCGCTCGCGCGGCTGAAGGGCGTCGTCATCGAGGCCGTGGCGTGGAGCCCTGCCTTGCCGACTTCGTCGACGAGGGAGATTCTGATTGGCGCGGCAGATGGGAATGTTTACGAGGCGTTTGTCGAGACGTCGACCGAGTTTTATCGCAAGGAGGACAAGTATGTCAAGCTGCTGCACAGGGTGCCCGACGGCGGGCCGGTCACGGGGCTGTGGGTGGACTGGGTGCCGGTACCTCCTGCCGGCGGCGGAAAGCAGGACGTGAGGAGGTTGCTGATTGCCACCCAGAGCAGGCTGTGCCATTTTGTGGGCAAGGTTGGGAGGGGCCATGATGGCAGCGCGTCGATTTATTCGAAGCTGTTTGAGGGCGAGCAGCCTGTGGTGCACGAGCTGAGCAGGGCGTCGGCGGCGGCTGCGTCCATGCTGGTGGTTTCGCCGGATGCGCAGGAGGGGCTGAGGTTCTCTTCGAGGGAGGATGAAGTGGCCGAGAGGGCGTTTGCGTGGTTGTCGCCGCATGGAGTCTATCATGGGAAGTTGTTGGCCGATGGGGCCGGCACTGAGTTGGGAAATAAGGTGTTTGCCGAGGCAAAGTTGCTTCCGAGGGCGCAGTTGGCGAGCCCTGAGGGGCCCGGGAGGAGGCAGGTGTCGACCGAATACATCGATGCCATTGCGCTCACGCAGTGGCACGTTATTTGCCTTATCGGGGCTCGAGTGGTGATCGCGAACCGACTTACGGGGTCGATTGTCTACGATCAGACTATCCTGGACCCCGGGCAGAAGGCGGTTGGCCTGTGTGTGGATCTGCAGAAGAGCACCTTCTGGGTCTTCACTCCGCGGACGATATTCGAGATTGTCCCGCGAGACGAGGACAGGGATATCTGGAAGATCATGCTGCAAATGCAGCGGTTCGACGCCGCGCTCCAGTATGCGCACACACCGGCACAAAAAGACGCTGTCGCCATCGCTTCGGGAGATTATCTTGTCAGCAAGAGGCAGTACAACGACGCTGCAGGCGTCTATGGCAAGAGCAGCAAGCCATTTGAAGAGGTGGCGCTCACCTTCATCGACAATGACCAGCCAGACGCCCTCCGCGAGTATCTCTTGACTAAGCTGAGCACGTACAAAAAGTCGTCCATCATGCAGCGGGTCATGATTGCGGCGTGGCTGGTAGAGGTGTTCATGGCTAAGCTGAACTCGCTCGACGACACCATCGTCACAGGGGCCGAGCTGTCCGACACACTAAACACGACGCAGACGAGGGAGCAGCTGGACGCGGTCCGAGCCGAGTTCCAAGCCTTCGTAAACAGGCACAAATCCGATCTGGACCGTAAGACAGTCTACGATGTCATCAGCAGCCATGGCCGGGAAGAGGAGCTGCTGTTCTATGCCAACGCGGTGAACGACTACAACTATGTCCTCTCGTACTGGGTCCAGCGGGAGCGGTGGTCGGAGGCGCTGAAGGTGCTCAAGAGGCAGACAGATGCCGAGGTCTTTTACCGGTACAGCAGCGTGCTTATGACGCATGCGGCGACGGAACTGGTCGAGGTCTTGATGCGGCAGAGCAACCTCAACCCTCGTAACCTCATCCCGGCAATGCTCGAGTATGACCGCAACTACAAAGGGCATTTAGCCCAGAATCAGGCCATCCGCTACCTCCAGTATGTGGTCAACCAGCTTGGCTCGACAGACTCGGCTGTGCACAACACACTGGTCTCCATCTACGCCTCCCACCCATCCAAGGACGAGTCGGCCCTGCTGTCGTACCTTGAGTCGCAAGGCGACGAGCCAAAGTTTGACCCAGATTTTGCGCTCCGGCTATGCATCCAAAACCGGCGCGTCCTTTCGTGCGCCCGGATATACACCAGCATGGGCCAGTACGTGCAAGCCGTCAACCTCGCTCTGGCCAATGATGAGGTCGAGCTCGCCTCCATCATCGCCGACCGGCCCATGTCCAACCCGGCGCTTCGCAAAAAGCTCTGGTTGGCCGTCGCCAAAAAGGTCATCTCGCAGCAGTCGGGCGGCAGCATCAAGACAGCCATCGAGTTCCTTAAGCGCTGCGACCTGCTCAAGATCGAGGACCTCATCCCCTTTTTTCCCGATTTTGTCGTCATCGACGACTTCAAGGACGAGATTTGCGCCGCGCTCGAGGACTATAGTCGCAACATTGACGCGCTGCGGCGCGAGATGGACGAGTCGAGCCAGACGGCCGCCAATATCAAAATTGACATTGCTGCGCTCGACAGGCGGTATGCCATCGTAGAACCGGGCGAGCGGTGCTACGCGTGCGGGCTGCCGCTGCTTAGCCGGCAGTTCTTTGTGTTTCCCTGCCAGCACGCGTTCCACTCGGATTGTCTGGGCCGGAGGGTGCTGGAGCAGAGCGGCGCGGCCAAGGCCAAGAGGATCAGGGAGTGTCAGGTGCAGATTAGTAAGGGGCTGGTTGGTGGGGAGAAGAGGGAGGCTATGATTGCCGAGCTGGATGCGTTGGTTGCTTCGGCGTGGTAAGTTATGTTGTTTTCTTTCTGACGTGCTGGTTGGTGATATGAATGCCGTGCTGACGAAGGGAATGCAGTATTCTGTGCAGCGAGTATGCGATCCGCGGAATCGATGAGCCGTTTGTCAAGAAGGGGGATGACATGGACGAGTGGGCTCTCTGAGGGAGAGGAGTTTGCCGCCGGCTACAATACCGGAGGGATGATAAGGTTTGACTGCAGAGCGATACCCCCTACGCAAATAGTACTCTGTTAAACAATCCTCCAGTAATAGTCAACTGCCGGCTGAATTGCGGACTGTCCACTTCTAAGCCACGGTTCCGAAACTCAAGATGGATCGAATCTTCTCCGCTGGCATACCTGAAAATGTCAGCGAGGAGGAGAGACAGATTGGAGTCATGATCAGGGTGGCGTTTTATTGACAGGCCGATGAATTCCTGCCTTCCATTGAAGTCGTACTTAGTGTTCCGACTTTATATTTTTCTTTCGTTCTTCTGCTTTTTTTTGTGAAGCAGGACCCGAAGCTGAACAGTCAAGGTATCAGACAATCACTTGAACAAAGAATAAGCATGCAGTTTTTCAGGCAAGTGCCACATGCCCATTATTAAGGACCAGACACAGTCACATAGCTGGGAGCTCACGGCTTGTCGACATGCGGACCCTGGCCTGCATCGGTTTTGAGTCCACTCATGAGTTGTCAAGGCAAGAAGAGCAAACCGAGAGCGTGACGGATTAATAATTCCGGAGCTTCGAGCTCAAGGATCTGTGTGAATCTTGTCTCATCAATTCAGGTGGCAGCCAATCATGATGGCAACATCTTGTGTGGTTTCGCTTCAGCCATGGGAAGCAGCCCCAAAGTCTGCATGCCGCGTTCGAGGATATAATCTGCACACTGATATGCTCAGGTTCGTACCACTTCTTTGCGATCATGCCGCGCAGAGTTGTCTTTGCCATGGGCGCTATTGGCTAGGTACTCTAGGTAGTAAGCGGCGTATCGAAGGGTTATGAACTTGGAATCTCCAACTTCTACAACGTCCCATAACAGAGAATCGGGCAGGTCCGGATCTTTTAGCTTCATTAGCAACTCAAGTTGGACGATAACGTTGGAATACGCCTTGGAACGAGTCAGTTAAGAGACCTAGGAGTGTCTTATCTTCTACAGTACTTCGGCTTAGATCGCGAAGGCCTGTCCTATGGAACCATTTGACGAGCTGAAACTTACTTACTGGCTATCAGTAGGTCGGTAGGTTTGATAGAGATAATAATGCAAGGTCGACTTTCTGTACCTCCCAATGTTAACCCGGTCTTGGTTTTCTTCCCTACTTCGAGAATAATAACCAAATACTATAACGGGCCTGGCTTTAAAGTACCCTAGACCCCTAGCAGGTATTCCATAACAACTTGAAGGTTGGCTATTATGAACTACTAAATCAAATGGAGGATTCCGGTCGGATCGGCTGCATATTCAACGAGGATCTCAATGGTTCGTCGGAAAGCTTGCTCTTGGGCTCCGCCATATAGAAGCAGTCTTATGCCTATGTCTTTACCCACACATGTTGTTGCATACCATCCGATAACATAGTTCTAGTGTCGGACATGATACTAGCAGAACCATCAGCGTCGATAAGTGTTCAAGAGGTGTTTGGCTTTGTTCGACCAGAGCAGCTCATGTGGTTTTCAGATCGGATATACACCGGCCAATACCATTCAATGTTGCCTTCCTGGAATGATTCGACACATCCGCGAGGTCTTAGATCTCTCAAACCATGATAACGTCTAAGGCACTTTAGCCTTTCCGTTCGGCATTTGATGCCATAACCCCCAGGTATTGCCTGCCCGCAAGACCTTGCTCCGTCGTACTCGGGTATTTTGCAATGTGAACGGCTAAGTCCGAAGTTGGACGCCCATGTCCGGGGGAAGAGGTACTCGTGCGGTAGTTCCCTTCTTAGGTAGGTTGCCCGGAGATATCTTCGGCAATTTCGTCATGACCGGGCTGGGGGCTTGTCGCCGCTTATGGCCATAAGGGACCCAATCACGGCATCTCCGCCCCCGTCTCAAACAAATGATGGACACCAGGATGCCAGCGAGCCTCCACAGTCCCTTCCCAAACCCGAGCGGTACCATGCATCGGTTCCGATGAGGTAGCGACGGTTAGCCTGGCCTTGTTCCTTTGATGCTTGAATCGGGCAAGTAGTGGACTGACTTTGGGACACCTCAATAATGCGAATACGTCGAGGTCGGAACCATGCCACATGCCACGCTCCAGCTGGAAAACCAAGATCTGGGCTGAACATGCCAAAAAGCTTGTCTCGAGCCAAGCTCAAGCTGACCAGGTTGCAAGCGTCTTGGCTTCTCGGCACTCCCGGGTACGTCTCACCATGCAAGCAATATGGAGTCTAAGTCAACCGGCAGAAAAGGGATCAACAAATGGTCCAGGGAGAGAGCCAGCTTGTGTCCACAATGATGGCACCCTTCCGGGTCGACTCGGCCTCGCTAGCTCTTTCAAGTCACGGAGGGTTGTTGTCAGTGGTAGTCGCCATAAAACCGGATAAATGCGTTTCAAAACAGCCGCCAAGCATCACGAGATGCATCTTCGACAGACTCCACTTGGAAGCACCTTTGGTAGCATTCAGTGTTGTTCAGGAAGGCGGCTGGACAGCATGCTTGCGGGTACCCATGGAAGCATCATGTCGAGAAGTCCATTGGGACGTGTTGCTAGAGGGAAGGTGACCCCGGTGTTCGTCAGGAGCTTGCGACCAGCTATAAAAGGGAGGGCGAGGCATTCCATCTTCGGTCTCGAGAGGGACAAGTCCAACAACCTAATAACCCAAGTCAAGTCTCCGTCCACCGTTCTGCACTCTCAGCATGGTCTTGTTCACCTACCTCACGCTTGCTGCCTCGGCGGTTCTCGGGGCTGTCGCTGCCCCGGCCGCGGAGCCGTCTTTGGATCTTCCGGACTTTGACTTTGCGCCTCGGAACCTCACCCGCCGCCAGGACTACAGCCAGAACTACAAGACCAGCGGAAACGTCCAGTTCTCGCCGACGTCCAATGGATACTCGGTCTCGTTCTCTGGCGCGGGCGACTTTGTTGTTGGAAAAGGCTGGAGGACGGGAACGTCCAGGTAAGCCCAACAACCACTTCTGAGTTGCACCTTCAGTGTCGTCCCAGTCCGAAAATCTAAACTTGTACAAACCGCCCCAGAACCATCTCCTACTCGGGCAGCAGCAGCCGCTCGTCGGGCACGGTCCTGCTCTCCGTCTACGGCTGGACGCGCAACCCCCTGATCGAGTACTACGTGCAGGAGTGGACGTCGGACGGCAAGGGGTCGGCGCAGGGCCAGAAGGTCGGCACCTACCAGGCCGACGGCGCCACGTGGGATCTGTGGAAGCACCAGCAGGTCAACCAGCCGTCCATCGCGGGCACCACCACCTTCTGGCAGTATATTGCCAACCGCCAGGGCAATAGCGGCGCTGGCAGCGGCAGCGTCAACATGGGCGCCCACTTTGCCGCCTGGCAGAAGTTTGGCCTGAACCTCGGCCAGCACGACTACCAGGTCTTGGCCACCGAGGGATGGGGCGGTGCTGGCGGCCGCGCCCAGTACACCATCAGGGGCTAGGTGATTACATGTAAGGTGGCATCCAACTTCAAACGGGCGTCGAGGGAGACGGTATCTCGCCCGGTGGCGCGAGAAGGGGGAAATGGCTTGCAGCTGGTAAGGGGAGATAATACGTGCGGCCGGTTGGAAGGAAGGCGGCCTTAGGTATTCTTTTCGTGTGCACCTCTCCTAGGTGCTGTTTCAAAATGTACATATTTTTGCACGTACTATGCGCACTTTGTGAACATGTCGACATCCTCAATTGATCCCCAGCCTCTGTCTCCTCGCCCCCTCATCTACCTCAACCTTCCTTCTCTTCAGTAAGGACACTCAGTAACCCCCAGCGTCGACTTGGTCAACATCAAGATGGACACGATCACGCCGTACAAACCCAACACCTCGGCGAAGATGAGGATGAGCACCATGCCGACGTACAGCCGAGGTTGCTGCGTGCTGGCGCGGACTGGAGAAGCAACGCACGCCCTCACGATGTCAGCCATGAAGTTCAGCCCGGGTATTTCGGCTGCTGTTCATTCCTACTCGAACATGGCCAAAGGAAGAAACTCGACTGACGGGAACGAAAGGTGGGAGAGAGACGGGGGGGAAGCAAAAGAGGAAGACAAAACACAAAGAGGATAAACGTACCGCCGGCATCACCAATGATACCAATCGCGAACCCGGCCGCGAGCCCGCACAGGCCCACGGCCAGACCGGCGCCGAGCTGCAGAAAGGCCGTGTGCAGGGCCATCTTTTCGACGAGGTTGTTGGAGATGATGACGGACGCTACCAGCCCGTAGATGGAGATGATTTGGGCCATGATGGCGCAGAGGCTGTATGTGGTGATGGCATGGTGAGTTTAAAGTAAGGTATTAAACCATCAGTTTTTTTTTTTGAATTGATGGAAGGGAAAGTCAAGAGGGCTTTCAGGGTGGTTGGTGTGTATTTGATCGAATCTGATGTGGTTGTAGGATTCAATCATTACAAGATGGGGTCAAGAGCCTTGGATGGATGGGGTGGATGGATGGATGGCAGGGAGGAAAAGGGGGCTATTATGAGGGGGAAGCATGCGCCTCCTCGACAGTGTAGTGGCATTACGCTTCAGCAATGGATAGATAGGGGAATTTCTTGGCTGGACCTACGTGTTCTGCATCAACCTGTCGGGCCGGATCACGCCCGAGGAGAAGATGGCGCCGGACGACTTGGCAGTGCCATAGCTGGCGCCGAAGACGGTGAGGATGATGGCGCACGCACAGCCCAGGGCGCCGAAGAAGGACTTTTAGGGATGTTAGTCGAGGAGTGCAATTGCGGTTGAACGAGATGGGAGACATACGGCGTAAGCAGGGCTATTAGGTGGCGAGGAGATGTTAGTGAGCGTTGCGAGGCGGAGGTGTGGGACAAAGGACAGACAGACCATCGGTCTAAGTTGACGGCGTCCATTGTATTCAAGTTGTGATTCTGTTAGCTTTTTCGGATAATGACTCTCCTTCACTTGAAGTTTACAAGAAAGAGTGCAAGTCGAGGAATCAGAAGCATGTGAGAGAGGCCTGAAGGGTCCCAAACAGGGCAGCGCCGCAATCCCAATCTAGGGAAGCTGACGCGGCGCCAAGGCTGAGCAAGCTTTTAGGGCAGGGTGCAGCAAGTAATCACTCGGATGGTTTTCACCGAGACTAAGATACGTCAAGGTAGACAGCGCTTCTTGTCCGTCATATTTCTCCCTGCCTGTATGCGGGCGCCAAGTACCCAAGTCCCAGGCCAGACCTATCCTACACTGAGTACCTGGGGTCTCCATCAAGCCAAAAACCGTCAGATACGCCTCCAAGTCGGCTGATCCCACAATAGACTATGTAGTGCTCGTGGTGTCTCGCGCGATAAGAGTGCGGTCCGAGGGAGAGGGGGGGGGCGGTTCTGAGGGTTGTTCGTGGTGTGACCGCGGTGGCTGTCTGGTTGTGCACATATCGCACTTGCCTTGGATCAACCTGCTTTTCCAATTCCGTGCTTTTGGTTGCCCGACATGGCTTCCATCTGCCCTCTCGGCACCGTCCGCGCTCAGGACGGGAGCGACACAACCACCCTGACGGCATCCGGTCCGCCGTAAGCTGACACACGGCGGCGCGACCCAGTACAGCCCAATGAAGTAGATTCAGATCGGCGTAGGCTTAAGCTCCTCATGTGCCTGTGTTCGTGCTTTGGGCTCAGCGAGTTCGCAACATGGCTGAGCTTCCGCATCTACCTGTGCTCGCGCGCCCATCGGAAGGTTGGAGGACGGCCGCCTCGAGGAGGCCTTCGACCGAGCGGCACGAAAGATGCAGGCCGCCATTCGCCATCTCGGAGAGGGGTCGCCTGACAGGCTCCTCGCGTCCAGGTGCCTCGGACGGCGGAGTTCCAACAAGGACTGCCCGTTTGGAGCGGAACGAGTCTTTGAATTCATTGGCACCATCGTCTACGAAATGGAGTAAACGAGTTCAGGAAAAGGAGAGGCCGAATTTGAGAACGCCGCGACGTTGGCCGACGCTACAAATACCATCTGCCCCGGCTTCGCGTTGCGGTATTGGCTCTTCGCCCTTTGTCAGGCATATGCTCCTCATCGCCTATGGGTTTCCGGCTCGTCTATGTTCAAGCGGCACTGGCACCGGCGAGACAATGGGGATGATGCCATGTGGTCCTTCGAGAAGTTCTGCAATTTTGTCTCGGCAACGGCATGGCGGTGGAAGCAGGGCCATGCCATCCCCGACCAGAAGTCGTGGGACTTGATCCTGGATGTTCTCGCGGGCAGCATGACCTGGACGAGCCCGTATTTCACGTGGAACGCCACCATTATGTTCTACTACTATTACTCTCGCCGCAAGCCTGTCGGACCCCAAGCCCGGAGGGAAGAATGGACAGGATACACGGGCGTCCTTCAAGGGATAATCGCCGAGATCCCCACGAGGCGGAGGGAGTGGCTGCAACGTACGCTATCGCTCGACATCCACCATTTCTTCCCAACCTTCATCAAAGACGAAAACCACTGCAGGCGGATGGTTGCTATCGCCCGGCGTCTGGCCATCCAGAACGGTTGCAATATCGCGCTGCCCTCCCGGAAAGCGACCCCCGAGACGCCGCCCCCGGAGACATGGAATTCGCGGGCATGGGTTGCTGCATTATTTGGATTTGCGCCAACACGATCGAGCCTTGAAGATGAAGAGAGTCGGGCCGACGGCGGATTTCGCAATGAATCGTCGGTAATATAGGGCCTGTTTCCCTAGACACCTATACTCTCTTTCCATCCTCGGCGCGTAGACAAGGGCGACGAAACGGGAAAGTCTTCTTTGTCACGGAATTATGTCAAGAGTGGGACTGGACGAAGAGTACCTTACCTACATGTATAGATAGGCACCCTAGCCAGCTTGGCTTTTACTGCAGTATCTTCGGTTTAGCACTACTGAGTTCAACTCGTGCAAAAAGGACACTGACAACAATTCTCTCCGCACACCACGGTCACCACCGTCCTTCGGGCTCCTATTGGCGAACCCAGTACCAAGTTACCACCCAGCAATCCAACAAGCGCGTTGAATTATTCATCAAGTGAGGTCTACGACAACAAACAGCCGAGGGAGTCCTACATCAGGCTAACATATTCCTCACCAGAGGCGGAAGGCTCGGCGGTATTCAGCGCAAGCGATCCATTGTCGTAGACACGTCGCATATCGTCTGGGCCCGTCGGGGACAAGACCGAGAGCGCGATGGCCAAAGCAGACGCGCACTCCGTTCTAGCCGACTTGGAGCACGCTCTTCCCGCTACGAAGCGCGCACCGTCCGAAGAACCAAGCACGGCCTCCGATCCCAAAACAATCAAGCTCGCTCATGAGGGGATGCCAGACGCGGCAGCTCACCCCCCAGCACACGGTTCGTACCTTGGACGGTCCCTTTCCCAGAGAAGGTTTGCTCAGTCATGGTTTCGGTGTGATGAAACGTACTGACTGTCTCGAACCCTGCCGTCCTATAAAAACGAAACGGCGAGATTGAATTTCGAGCCGTCAATAATAATGGCAGCCGAAAGCACATGATCATCTTGACGGGTCTCAAATGCCACTTGCAGGAGCAGCTGCCGGGATTGCCTATGTATCAAATCGCACGTCTCGTCTACGACCGCACCCATCTCTCCATGGCCATCGTCAAACACCCTCTCGAAGTTATTGGCGGGATACCATTTCGAGAATTTCGAGGCCGCAAGTTCGCTGAAATTGTCTTCTGCGCCGTGTCCTTCAACCAGCAAGTGAAGGGATACACGGAGCGCATCTCAAGGCGCACCTAAAGGATTATGTCAAGGCCACTTCTCCGCTAATGCACTTCCTGACCTACGCCGATAACTATGCTACTGGGTATTTTCAAAAACAAGGCTTCACCAAGGATATGACTCTCGACAAATCTATCTGGATGGGGTATATCAAGGATTACGAAGGAGGTACACTCATGCAATGCTCGATGTTCCCCCGGATCTGCTACCTCGAAGTCGGTCGTATGCTGCTCAAGCAGAAGGAGGCGGTACAAGCCAAGATCCGGACCCTGAGCAAGAGCCACATCATCCACCAACCGCCTCAGCAATGGGCCGCCGCCAGCGGGACCGTGACCGGCATGAGCTCACCCCCCTCGATCCGGTCTCTATCCCAGCGATTCGAGCAACCGGATGGTCTCCCGACATGGACGAGCTAGCACGGGCGCAGCCACGCCACGGGCCTCACTTCAACGAACCCCGACGCTTCCTGTATCAGATCCAGAACCACAAACAGGCGTGGCCCTCCCCCAACCCGGCCAACAAGGACGAAGTCCCTGATTACTACAACGTCATTGCGTCACCGATGGATCTGTCGACCATTGAGGAGCGGCTCGAGGCTGATGCTTATGCTGCCCCGAGGGATACGCTCAAAGATCCCGAGTTGATCTTCAGCAATTGTCGGCAGTACAATGACGCAACGACGGTATACGCCAAGTATGCGACCAAGCTGGAGAGGTATATGTGGGGTCTCAAGGTGCCGGAGTGGTTTGATTCGCTTGAAGAGGAGTGAATGCCGACGATGTGGCATTTCATCCTCTGAAGCTTTTTTTTTTGCTTCCCTGGATGATCAGGGATTGGGGACCAGGTCGGGTGTTCGGCTTGCTCCCGTACAAAATCGGAAATCGTCGTTTGGGCGCTTGGAGTTTCGATAGTAGCTGCTGGGACAGTCGAAGCGTAATTACTAGCTTGATCTAATTCCGGATCTTCGGGCCACTTTTCGTTGTCTTTTCTTAGCTACGAGGCTACCTAGAGCTAGAGGGCGTCATTCACGATGGATCCATGTTACAGGAACCGTCTTGTACATAGTTTCAAATATAGTCGATTCCTGTACCACATACCTTTAGTAGCTACTAATATAAGGAGCTCTCGAAGTCCATAGTGTAGCTGATAGGCCTCTGCAGCAGTGCAGTTTCGGTTGAACTTTCCGAGTCAGTTTGCAGAAAATTGCATAGGGTGCACGCTTCATGCGGCAAGTGGTCCAGAACGTGGTGTAGACAATGGAACCGACCAATCACATACAATGTTGGCGGATGGCCCACAGTGATCGACGATGGGCAGCCTCGTCGCTTCACGTCGTCACCTTCATCATGAGCTTGTTGGCTCTCACCCGCCTCCGGATCTTCAGACGACCCTCCGGTCTTTTCTCGGTCGTCCAAACTCAAAAAGTCCCAGCTTGAATCCGGAGCCGCCAAGAAGACACGACGTCCAGTCCATGTCCTTTCTTCTTTGATATGACGGGATCCAAAGATGGACCTGGCGGTTTCCGGTCCTGGGCAGTGTCCCGCGTTTGTTGGGCCGAGTGGCTCCCCGGACGTCCGAGTTCTCCAATCCGAGGATTATTTGGGCGTGTATGCCAGATGCACGCCGAGGAGCAATCACCTCGGCCCTATATTTCCTGTTTCCCCATCCGTCGCCTCTATACACACTATCAATCTCTCTGTTGCCCCTTCCATTGTCCGTCTCTCATTGAGCTGTTTGTGCCACCTCGGCCTCGTGGGCGACCATACTGGGCTTGGTTACAGAGACAAATCCTCATGCATCTGTCACCCGCGCATGACGACAGGTGATCGCAACTTTGGCCGCACATCAAGACACAGCCACTAGCGCTGCACCATGCGCACATAAGTAATTCCCAAGCCTTTCCGTTGATTCCTTTCTATTCGTTCCCCAGTGTCGTAGCACTCTGGAACAACCCCATCGCGTGGACTTAGACGCAGGATTTGCGGCGTTCCGATACTCCCCAACCTGACGGGACACGGTTGAGACAATGAAGACTGCTGTATATTGGGCTTTCACGGCTACACTCGCTCCGATCATCAGTGGACTATCGATACCATCGAAACGCGATGGATTGAAAGTGGTCGGCTTGGAGACTCAGAGGGTTACGGCACCCCGGGATCCGCTCGAGAGGCTCATGCTGAGGAAAAGAGGAACCATCGAGACCGGCCTGGACAATCTGGTATGCTTTCTAACCGGCGCGTTCTATTCCACAGGCTGAAAAAAAACCAGAAAACATTATACCTCATCAACGCAACCGTCGGCACTCCAGCAAAGACGCTGAGATTGCACATTGACACCGGCAGCAGCGACCTCTGGGTTAACACCCCTGACTCCAACTTCTGCTCCATGAATACGAAACCATGCGGCGACGCCGGAACCTACTCGGCCAACGCGTCGTCCACCTACCAGTACGTCGCCAGCAATTTCAACATATCGTACGTCGACGGCACCGGCGCAACCGGGGATTACGTCTCGGACACGGTCACCATCAGCTCGCAGAAACTCGACCGCCTCCAGTTCGGCATCGGCTACTCGAGTTCCAATGCCCAAGGCATCCTGGGGATCGGCTACCCCTTCAATGAAGTCCAAGTCGGCCGGGCCGGCCTGGGCACCTACCACAACCTTCCCGCCCAGCTCGCCGCCGACGGCGTAATCCAGTCCAACGCCTACAGCATCTGGCTGAACGGCCTGGATGCCAACACGGGCCACATCCTCTTCGGCGGCGTCGACTCAGAAAAATACGTCGCCCCGCTCCGGTCGCTCCCCGTCGAGTCCGCATCGGGCCTCTACGCCGAGTTCATGATCACGCTCACCCGGCTCCAGCTCGACAACAAGACGCTCGGCGGCGACAACCTCGCCATCGCCGTCCTCCTCGACACGGGCACGTCCCTCACCTACCTGCCCGACAGCATCGTGCACGAGATTTACTCGACCGTCGGCGCCGTCTTCGACCCGGACGCAAACGCAGCCTACGTCCCCTGCTCCATGGCCCGCCGCGACGACCGCACCGGCGGTGGCGGCCCGCGCCTCCTCCACTTCACCTTCTCGGAACCCACCATTTCCGTGGCCATCGACGAGCTCGTCCTCGACATCGTTTCGCCCAGCACGACGACAATCGCGCATTGGTTCAGCAGCGGCAACGGCAACGACGGCGCCAGTTCCAGCGTCTGCCTGTTTGGCATCTCGCCCGCGAGGAAAGGAGGCACCTATGTGCTGGGGGATACCTTTCTGAGGTCGGCGTACACCGTGTATGATCTCGAGAACAATATTGTCGCGCTCGCGCAGACGAGGTTCAATGCTACTGCTGCGAGTAGTGTCGCTGAGATTGGGAAGGGGCCGGCGGGCAGCAACATACCGGGGGCGACGGCCGTGAGGAACCCGGTCAGGGCGACGGAGGGGTGGAGAGGGCTGCATGCGGCCCCGTCGGGGGGAAGCTCCTCTTCGAAGTCGGCTGCGGTGAGGGCACTGAGCTGGGGAGGGAGTAGCGGTGTAATGGTTGCTGTTGGGGTGGCGGTTGCGGTGGGGGTGATAGTTGGTTAAGATTCCTCTGACGCCGGTCACTTGTCATTATTCGGGGTGATTCTGGGCGGGGAATGACGTGTGTTCGGTTCTGGATGTGTTCCGCTTCTTGATTGCATTGGGTCGGCGTTTGGGATGATAAAAAGGGCTGGGACTGCGGCACTGTGCTAAACCGGTTGGGAGGTTATACATGCTTAGTTCTGTGTAGGGAATGAGGGTAGGTCCGGTTCTTTTTGACGCGTTTAAGGTGGCATTTCATGGAGGGATAGGGCCCTGAAAGAGAGGGATCGCAATTGAAATGTATGGGTATGTGGAAGTTTGCTTGATTTACATCAAGAAGCCAAGACAAGGCATGGAGCTTATTATGCACGAATAGGAGCACTGGCTTTGAGGATTGGTACAGTACCGAGAAATGGTAATGCACCACCTTACCCGTGGGCCAGTGCCTTTTTCCCAACTGGCCCACTCCCCTGCGAACTGGTTGACAGACCAAATTTAAGTGCAGCTCCCCTAACATTATAATTCTGTTAACACACAAGGGTAAGTTGCCACAACAATATCAATAGGCGGCTACACCTCCATAAAAAATTTTGTAGGAGAGAGTTTAATTTAGTATAAGAAGGAAGTCTTGAAAACTTAAGGAAGATCACCTTGGTTGCTGTTAAGGAAACCCAAGATCTTACGTCTTGGAGAAGTCTCTGAGGAAGTCTTAAGATAGACTCTCTCCGTCCCTTTTCTTTGAAGATCTTGTACTTTCCTGATAATTGCTTGATCAATCCTACTCAGATTGGCAAGGCTTACTTTCTATACCAAATAGAACCATCAGATAAGTTTTAATAGGTGCAGTCCCTTTGTTGACGGTGATGCAGCTATTTGAAGCTTGACTTACAGCAAAGTTGGGTGTGTCAATTAGTTTTGGCTCGTCAACCGGTTTCGGGGCCGACTCTCCGGAGGAGAGTAGGACAATTGAGAAAACGCACTGGCCAACGGGTACTCAGATGGAGTGAGCTGGTGCTGGCTACTGACATTGGATGGACGGTCAACGTTGACCCGGCTCCCCTTCTCCAGGAGGGTGTCTCGGTTACTACGTTATTCGGTCTGCCTGGCTTCGCGGTGTCATGGATAAGTCATCTTCCTTTTTAGGCAGAGCATGTCAAGTGATTGTTGCTTGTTTGTCACCAGAGCCTGGCGACAAACTTGTGCCGGAAAACATAGCTCTCATCGTGATCGTCCAGAGGCTATTAACCTCAGCAAGAGGTTGGAATCAACAGGGCTGGACCTAGAATCCAATCAAGTCATGAACAGGTCATCCATTAGTCATTCGGCCCGGCACTGCCATGCACGTGAGCCACGTCAGCGGACTAGACAGGGGGCCTCTTCACTCTTCTCAGTTATAAGACCCCACATGTTCATGGAGTCGTCAACTCACTCCAACCGATAATTAGCAGCACTTCAACAACAACCACATCAACATCATCATGGCCTTTGGCAAAGGAAAATCGCTCACTTCCGCGGCTAATGGCCAGAAGGATAGAGATGTCGATTTTCCCAAAGGCCCGGAGGACACCGTCTCAGCGCTGCGCTGGTCGCCGGTGGCCAACTACTTGGCGGCCGCCTCCTGGGACGGCAAAGTCTACATCTATGATGCGACCAACTCGACCTCAAGCGCCACCATCAAGGGTGTCGCCGCCATCACAGTTGGCGCCCCCGTGCTTGACTGTGATTTCAGCAAGGTGAGTCCGACGTGAAGTCTAACCCCACAGCTCCCGATCGATCCAGGAGGATGCTCCAAATTTTGGGAAACGAACAAATACGAACGGTTCCAATAGGCAAGTCACTTATACTAACTCGATTACATCTGGACTCAATTAACAAGAGCCAGGACGGAACCATCGCCATTGGCGCAGCGGCAGACAGGAAGATCTATCTCATGGACCTCAACTCAAGCCAGACCATGACGCTCGAGGCTCACACCTCACCTGTCCGGTCTGTCCGCTTCGTCACCATCCCCGCCACCAATGCGCCCGTCATCGCCTCGGGCTCCTGGGACAAAACAGTTCGCTACTGGGACATGCGCCAGCCACAGCCCATTGCTGCCCTGCAACTCCCCGAGCGTGTCTATGCCATGGACGCTGCCGGCCCTCTCCTCGCTGCCGGCACGGCCGACAACCACCTCCACCTCATCGACCTCCACGCCAATCCGCTCCACATTTGGAAATCCGTCAAGTCGCCGCTTTCTCCCAAGATCAGCTCCGTCTCGGTCTCGGCCGACGGCTCTCGCTGGGCGATTGGCGGTATCGAAGGGCGCGCGGCTGCCCAAGTCGCAAATGAGAAGGACAAGAGGTAAATTGTCTCCCGTTCCTTTGGCCATGTTTTCAATCCAACATGACAAAAACTAACAAATTCCCCGCAACAGCCTCTCGAATCTGACATTCAAATGCCACCGCGAGGCGTCCACCAGCGCCAAGAACCAGACTGACGTCTACGCCGTCAACGCCGTCTGCTACTCGCCGGCCCACAAAGACGTCCTCGCCACGGCCGGGTCCGACGGCACCTATAGCGTCTGGGACGTCGTGGCCCGCCACCGCCTGCGTTCCTTCCCCAAGGTTAGCGGGCCCGTCACGGCGCTGAGCTTCTCTCGCGACGGCATGGCGCTGGCCTACGCCGTGGGCTATGACTGGTCCAAGGGTTACCAACACAGCAAGGCAGACGCTGAGAAGAAGATTGTCTTGCATTGTTTTGACGAGGCGCTCAAGAAGTGAGGCATGGAGGAGAAGACTGGTAAACGTATTTCTGCGGAGGACTGTTCATGATGGGGAAGGAATATAAGGTTGGGAACCTGACCTGGTCACAGGAGCCAGCGGAGTGAAGAGCATAAAATGCTCGGGCAAAGGAGATCCTGTAGATATGTATTTGGAGAATGGGATGCTCGCTCTGGGTTTGTTTTTTTTTGGATTGTCTCTTGTGGTTCGGAGCGGAAGGGAGGGCTGTAAAGGTGGTATGATGGTCAGCGCTTGGGGCAACTGGATGCGCAAGCGGGACTGAGGAGAGCACAGCATCAAAGGGTATGGAGAGTGCACTGGTTGATGTATTAGAATGATATTGGGTATCGGCATATGCGCTAGAGGAGGATTCTGTCGTCATTACGTCTGGGTTACAGTTTTTCACGGCGTGGGTTAATGGACAATCGATCAGGTTCCCAATTATGTACCTCCCTCTCTTCAAGTTGATCCCAAGGAGCAAACATGTTGCTGTTTTGTCCTGTCATCCCATCTCATCAACAAAAACCACTCAAAAGCCTAACCAAAGCGTTGAAAGCATCTTGAGCAAACGAAGGTCCAGCTGTGTTACCAGGTATATGACAGCAGAGGCTAGCCACAATGTTTCTTCATTTCACTCTTCCTTCTTCTCACCCGTGCTAGGTACTCAAAGTCGGTTTGTGATGCTTGTTGGGGGCTACTCTAAGAAGCGTAACAAAAGGTGACGGGAAAATTTGGGCTAAAGCAAGAGAGAGGAAGACCCAGAGAAGTGAGGTGAGAGAGAGTAGAACTCAGCATAGAGAGGAGAGAAAAGCCCCCCCCCCCCCCCCCCACCCTTTACTCCAGTCCTGGTCCTCAATAACCGAGTCAAACCAGCTGGAATGTGAAGAGAAGCGAAGAGAGACTCTTCCACCAGCATATACATACAACAAACATCCATTCACAAATATCTCTCGGTGTCTATGGCAGTAAGTCGGTAAAATACCACATCGCCAGCAGAGGTACAACGTACGTAGGTCAGGTCCGGTATATCTATCTCACCCAGCCCACCAGGTGTGTTTACTTATATCTCAACCAACTCATCCATTTCATTCCATTCCATCCCATCCCATCCCATCCCATCCCGTCCCATTCCAGGCATCAAATCCACCACCCCCAATAAAACTAGCCCCTTTACAATTAGGATCAGGCAAAGAGCAGAATAACCTTCACACAAAAGGAGATAGCTAACAACAAGCAACCCAAATATGGGAGAATCCATCGCCTGCCTTATATACGCCGAACACCCCAGCCCCTGAAACCTAGCATGCATCCCAGCAAACATTCATTCATGAAAACCCAATGGTACAAAGAAGACAAACCCACTCCACTCCATTCCCTTTCCTTCCCTCCCGTGATTATTTCTGTGCCAGAAAAGGGACCCAACCCTTTTCTCAACCATGTATCTCAATATCCCTCAACATATTTTCTCTGTCGTTTGTGACCAGCGAGGGGGAGTAAATATCTCAACGAAGCAGAGTTGACCCGATGTCGTCATGATTCAGACCCCCAAGATCCGCGGGTCAAAATCCCACATTCCTGGAAGGGCGGACATAATAAAAGTAGAGAAAGAAAGCAGAGAAGAAAGGGGGATATCATATCTGAAAGCCCGACGCAAGCAAGGCAAAGCCAGTCTCAAGTCATATCTGTCCGCCAGCCCGTCTGTACCGTCCCTTGAAGGGACAATAATAAAAGCGACCTAACCCGAGAAAAAAAAAACACCCGGTCTAGGAAAGAAAACGACGAAGTGAACAAGCCAGGCCGGAGTCGAGTAAACGAGTCCGGTTCAAATTGCGTATGAGCGAGGCAAATCAGTCCTCGGTCTGGTTCCCCTCACCGTCTACCTTCACCCACAGCGACAGCGACGGAGAACCGCTGCTCTTCTTGATAGCGCCCAGCTGGCCGCCGGCCTGGTGGTCAGCGGCTCCCTCAGCGGTAGCATCCCCGCCCAGATCGGGCGCGTGGCTCGACGGCGTGCTCAGGGGGCTGTTGGGGTCCGTGGTTAGATTTGGGGTTGGCGCGCCCTGGACGTCGACGTACAGGCCTGGTGATGCCGGGGCAGACGACGCCGAGGTCGAGTCGTTACTTGGATACGTCGATGGCGAAACGCCTTTGTTGTCACAAACCAGGCGCTCCATGGCCTCGATCTGTTTGTTCGTGGCGCCCGACTTCTTGAGGGATCCGACGTGTGACGCAAGCTTGTCGACGAGCATGGTCCTATCGGCGCCGCGGAGAGCCTTGACGAGTTTTTCTTGGGCGCACGTTAGACTTAGCGCCGATAAAGAACATGTCGATAACGAAAGAACCACTTACGAATGACGTAGTTTCCAAACTGATCCTTCATCAGCTGGAAGAGCGGGCTGTTCGCTTCGTCTGCATTGGCCAGCAACTGGTCTCGGATGGCCCGCTGTTCTTGGAGTGTGCCAAACAGGATGCACTTTTCGACCACGTTGGATGCGTTCTTGTGTCTCGAAAGCGCCAGGAGCTGAGGTGTGACGATACCAATCATCCTCGAGCGGTCCTCTGGGCTGCCCTTCTCGAGGACGTGCTGAATGACATAGTTGCCGAATTGGTCTGTTACCAACACCTCGGCGTTGTTGTGAAGCTCCAGCATCATCGAGACTTTGTCCGCCTCGGTGCCGTGTTCCAGAAACCTCTGGATGACGCGACAGCCATATTGATGCGAAGCAAGCTCGCAGACGTGGCCCCTGAGGCCGGTCATGATGAAGTCGATGTGTTCGCGGGGAACTAGCTGGATGACCTGCTGGACCACATGGTTTCCGTGCTGGTCCTTGGAGATGGTGATCAGATCCGACTCGAGCTCCCTCACCAGCTCGGTTTGCTGTTCAACCAGTACATGCTGGAGAGCCTGCTGGCGGTTAGCTTCGCACACAGCGAGGTTTACCGCAAGGGCCACTCACCTTCTGAACAACCCGGCACGAGTAGGGCTGCATTGACAAGTCGACAATCCTACCCCTCATCGCGTTTGCCAACACCTTTTTTTGGACCTGGTCTCCGTACTCGAAGAGCTTCTGCATCACATAGTTGCCAAACACGTCCTTCATCAGCTGGAGTGCGTTCGGTGCGATCTCGGCAAAGACCTGGTCCCTCTCGTCGCTGTTAGCCGTCTCGAGCTTCAGTTGGATGAAGCGAGAAGCCTGCTGGTCGCCGCTGAACTCGACAATGTGGCCCCAGATGTCCTGTAGTTTGTCAGTCAGATATTCTTTATCTCGGCCCGTCGGCAACGGCTAAGGCTACTGACCTTGAGCTCCCAGCGTCTCGATTTCGGGCTGTGCTTGAAGTCGTAGAGAAGCGGGCTCCTCAGAGCCCTGCCAGGGTCGTGCTCTCGGGCGGGACGAGTCGGGATCGCGCCCGGGAGAGGCCAAGCGGGAAGAGGAAAACCATATCCCGCCATGTGCGCAGGATGTCTTGGATTACCGTACGCAGTAGAATACGGAGGATACTGCGAAAAGTCTGGAGGGATAAAGCTGTTTGAGTAATAAGGGCTCACGGACGGCGTGACGAGATGCTGCCCCAGGACTCGCCGCTCAAGGTCCGAGACCAGCCTAGGGTCTCGCGAAGGTGGCCTTGACCATGAACCGCCATTCCAGCCAACGCCAGCTTGGGAAGCGCTCCCGGCTGAGATGTCCACGCCAAGTATGGGGTCCATGCCAACTACCGAGCCTCGTTTTTCGAGGCCCGTCTCGTTCGCGTACGCGTCTTTTGCGAAACCGTTCACGTACCCCTGTCCAACCTCCCACGGTTGCGACCCCGGGTTAAGCTGGAAACTCTGGATCCCATTGTCGTAGGAGGGACCATTCCCCAAATTGTTGACAGCCCCGCCATTGGATGTGCCATCAAGAACCAACATCGAAAACGCCTCTTCCATTTGCGTACGGTTCTGTCGCCCGGCGTTCTGGTCCGAGCTCATTGAATTCTGCGTTTGGAACGTGGAGGAGGCGAAAGATGGCCGTTGAGAGTGAGTGGGGCGCGCCGGTTGGTTGGCGTAGGACAAGTCGCTGAAAGAATTGGCCTGTCCCTGGTGGTCGGACTGGCGGCGGCTGGACAGCGACTTGAGGTAGGCCTGTCGTTGAGCTGCCATTGTGAAGTCGAGCCCTTGCGTCAGTTTTGGAAACCGATCCTCTCCGTTCTCTTCTGGATAGCCCGGGAAGTCGAAAGGATACTTGATCGCCCTATTCGACGCCTCCGGCTTTATCGCCGTTTTTGCCAGCTCTGGGCCGATCTGAGCGGGTAGGAAAGCGTTTGGAGATCCAGAGTCTCCATCATCTCCAAAGTCCGAGAAATTGGGAGCATGCCTGAATGGTCTGTTGGACGACTCCAGCGTCGTCGCCGTATTTGGGCCCCGTGACCCGACCTGAGCGGCCTGGGGGGCGGTTGAAGGAACAGGAAAGAATCTCGAGGCGGTATTCATATCGTGACTCGATGCGTCAGACCGACTTCGGGGGGATGTGTTCCCCGAGCGAGGGCGTGGTTGTGTAGAATCCGCGCTACCATACGGATGCATGCTAGCACCAATCCAGTTCCCCTTTGTTCCGCGAAGAGCACTGGTGCTCCCGTTGATGGTATCTGCATATTCGTCAGCGCCGGCCGCTTCCTATCGCAACACGGCCTCGTGCATCAACGGACCTCTAGGGGTAACTGTATCTCGGTTCATCGCGAAGCTCGCGGTGGCACTGTTGTTCCATGGGCTAGATGATTGTGTGGCTGTGCCAAACATAGTGTTTCCGAGACTTGTTTGTGTGCTATTGTTTCCGTTGTGCATGCCCGTGTAGCCAGGGAGGCGACTGCGTCCTGTTGTCTGGAGAGAGGACCAAAGGTTAGCCGGCCACGCGTCAGATGCGAAGGGTGTGACTAGGTAGAGACGTTATGAGGAGAGCAATATTTCCGCGAGCCGCGCCCAGCCTATATCCCCACCCACGCGCAGCGCAAGCGAAAATGCATATCCAGGCGGAATAACACTCACATTGGTCGCCATTATGTTAGACGACGGCTCTGTACTCGTAAAATCCATGGGGTGAGCGAGGCGCAAAGGCCAGATATTGACGGTGTGAAGGTGAGAACGGAAGCCTGTCCGCCCAAGTCTAGGTAGATATGGTACTCGGCGTGAATACGGCAACGTCGAGGGCGACACGGGGAATCTGTACGTTCGTATGTGTCGAAGGTGTGTTGCGATAATCGGGAGGCGGACCGAATGATGGGGTGCGAAGACAGGCGATCATATATGACGGGTGAGAAACCGATGGTCAAAGGATGCGCCTGACAGTCAGAGTGAGGTCAGCACATGTCTAAGAATGAGGCGGGTGGGAAGCCGTAGGTAGAGGAGTGACGAGGGAGGGTGGTAAGGCTGATGCGTCGCCAACTCGGGAGCAGCTAAGATGAACGTAAGGGAGGTGGGGAGAGGTGGTAGTCTCCGGCGGCCTGAACTCTTTGACAGGTCGCTAGGACGCAGGAAGCGGGCCCGGCAGAGATGCTAGCGACGGTGCATCCGTACTAGAGAAGGGTTGGATGCCGTGTGTGGTTGTGCATTGGTGCCTTCTCACCTATTTCGATCGCAAGCGAGCCAGCTGTGACCCGCTAATACACCGTCCAACAAAAGTTCTCTTTCAAACCTCGGGGACGTGCGTAGAGAATAAAACTTGGGCTGGAGGGAATGGAATCCGGGTGCTTGACTTGGGATACGTAGCAAAGAGCAACTGAAGCTCTGACTTGTCCCGCTAAGATTCGAAAGTAGGGCCCCTCTTTCACTCGAGATGGGGGAAGGTTGAGACCCGGAGATGGGATTGGCTGGGGTGCGCCTCGTCGAGTCTGCGACTTTCGCGCAGCTGGGCGAACACGCGACAGACGGACAAGAGAAATGGAAACAGTGGAGGCCCAGGGCTATCCGGACCTTACCTTTTCAAGCCTGGGCAGGGGAGCGGCCAGGATGTGTCTAGCTCTAGAGCGCGTTGGTTGGCGGGCCCGATGACCCCAAAATAAGAAGCTTTTGTGGGGGATGTGGGAGCCGTCTCAAGTTCGAAAGGCTCGGTTGGCCTTTATTTAGGGGGATCGATCGTCTTTCCCAAGGGATGGGGCCGGATGCGGCGTTCAGTTCTCGGCAACCGACACTGACACTGTGCGCTCGAATCTGTCTGATCCGCCACCATACGGTCACTCGATTGGGCGATGGCGGCTCGCCGTTGCAGGAAATTTTGTTGGTTGTCGGTGATAAATAGCCGACAGAATGAAATTCAACGTTTGCCGGTGTTGGAACTTCGCGTATGTTGATGTTGAAACCAGGACCGCTGACTGCAACTTGCAGTTACAGACAGCCCAGAACCCGGGATGGGTGGGGCCGCAGCGTGAGGGCCAGGTTCAGGTTGCTCGACTTCCCGGGCTGTAAGTGACACAAAACCGACGCAACAGTGTGCAACACTCGACCGCCGGTTGCTTGCCGCATGCAATAATTTCTCGTCCCGTGGGAACCGTTCGGCCACGGTACCGTGCTCTGATGCCCTGTGCGCCTGAAACAGTGAAACCCTGGCGGAGACTCAGGGTCGTTCTAGGGCCGGACCGGGGCTGGGCCGCCGTGTTTCTGTCAGTCGCATGCGGGAAACAAAGTGAATCTCGGGAGTCGCACTTGCTCGGCCCCTTGTGCTGGTAGTTACTCGAGTTGTGATCCGTGTTGGGTGACTTTGCTGGTTTTGACGCGATGCTGTTGGCCTAACTCGGGGCGCCAAACGGAGTTTTGGGGGCAAGCGATTGGCGATGCGGTGGGCAGGAAGCGACTCGGTACCCAACTGCTGGTATCTGTGCCGCAGTGTGGTGTCTGCGCTTCCAATTGTTAGCAAATGGAATGGCAAAAGGCAACCAATACCTGCATAAGGTACCTACATGACTTACCCAAGGTACAGTGCCGCAAGGATGAAGTCGTCGTCTCTGATGGCCGAGTCGCTGCTCCAACACACGACGGAAGCGCCCACAAGCGAAACAGAGAGAAAAATGGTTGGAGTTTGGGGTATTTGTAGCAGTGCAGAATCCAAGGGGTCCGTATGTACACACTCAGATATACATGTTGGCTCGTCGCCTCCCTAGCCGCAAACCAAGGCTCGAGAACAGCTCGGATCCCACTCGATATTCCAAGGGCGGAAACAGCCTATCTTGTATATCTGGGTGCCCGGGCTCGGAATGGACCGCCGAGCGTTGTGTATTGTATGCAGGGACACAGGCAACCGCCTTGATTCGTCGGAGCGTAGTCCGTACTCGGTACTCGACAAACGGGACTCTCCAGCGACTGTCCCTGTGCAAGAGGGTGGCAGCAGGAAAGAGGGCAGAATCTGGCGTCAGATAGCGCAATGCTTTCGGACGTGTGGTGCGACAGCGCGTGCTCCCTCTCATCCCTCTTTCGGACGATCCATGCTGTCATTGGCATGGGCAATTTGGATACTTCTTGTTTCCCTGTGTGGATGTGCGCCCCTAGTGAGGCACGGGATGCCACCGGTAGTTTCCATCTTCACCCTCTTAAACTCAAAGCTGCATGCCCGACGTCAGAATGCAGGAATGCAGTTCATCTCTGTACCTTGCCGGCCCGAGAAGCTCAAGCAGGATCTTACACAAGTTGTCTCGAGTTCCTATCTCCTTCGCCCCCCCTGATCCATCTCGACGCCGCCTCGACACTCCCCTGGGTCTGCTGAATCTGGGGAATCTCCAAGCCGCCTCCCGCCTCCCGTTTTGTGAAACCTGCCCACATTTTTGACTTGTCTGCTTAGATGGTTACTGGTTCAGGGTGGAAACTCAGCCTCCTCAACTCTGTGCCACACTCAATGTTACCCTCTGGATCTGGGGGCGGTTCTAGCTCAAGTCCCTTTGCACGACCGCCTTTGTGTTGAGTCGGGTGTCACACAGCCCTTCCGGTGTGAGGGTGCTCTGCGATCCGTTGCGCCGTCTCTCTGTGCCTGACAAACGCCGCAGCTTGAGGATACACTTCGGCTCTCACCGCAACATGCTCTCTTAATCGGTCCTCCCTTGATCTTTGCCGAGGCATCGGCATTGCTGAAGACGTTTAACAGCTCGCCGGTCACAAAGTGTGGCCTGTTTCAAGGCACGGAGACAAACTTCGACAACCGACTACCGAAGGGATAATGGCGGATTGATAGCTAGAGCCGGCATTCTGCCACATGGATGTCGCTTGGGAAACCGTCTGTGGGGTGTGCCAGCTAGTGACAAAGGGCAACGGCTGCGAAGCCCTTGAAAACATCCCGAGTCATCTCGATGCTCGAAACTGCAGGCCAAATTTGATGGTACCGCAAGGCCGGCTAGCTTCCGGGGAGCTGGTCTGTCCTCTCTTCATATGTCTCACCGTCCGGTGGGCGACGTCAACCGAAGGCACCCTTGCGCTGAACAACGGTCAGTCTCGATTATCCGGAAATCCAAACGAATTGGTCGAGTTCGATCGCAGCCCGGTTTTTCTGGTTGCTGAGAGCTGTACGGTCACTGGACCTGGGGTTCCTGCCAGCTTGCCTGTGCAAAACGCTCGATTCATGGACGTTTGTTGAACGGTCCCCGTTCAGCCTTCCAACTTAATGCACCGCTGGACTTCTTCTCTCCCTCGCGTACTTCCCGGAGACAAATCACCAAAACCAAAGATACCTATCGCATCAAGGACCAGCGCCGACACGATACACGACTACCTAGAGCGCAACGTCTGCCTCACCTCAAACACTGCATCGTCAGAGCACAAGCATTTGCCACGAGCTCCTTATGTCCGGGGACGGCGGCGTGACCTTTGGGGTAGCGGCGTTACCGTATCACAATTCGATGACAGCCTCTGACGCGAGGATATGTAACGAGAGACGTGGTCCCCGGAGGGGAGGAGGGGGGGTTGTTGCCAGGTGACACAGACCTGACAAGGAAATAAGGGCCGTATGGCTTGGTAGGCACGTCAACGTTTCGATGCGTCATTTCGCGGCCCGTGTCTCGGTTGATATGACATGTACACCTCACGGGTCGCCTGTCCTCGTTTGTCTTCTGTCTTCCCATATCAATCGCCAGTCAGTCATGGGCGACTCGACCGACTGGATCCAGACTGTGAGGCTTCCCTCAAGGCCTTCATTCCGATTTGATGGGCAAGCACAGTCAATCAGACAGCTGCCTGGGATGGATGGGCGGCGCGCAGTTGAGTATGAGTCCCGCTGTAGGAGGATGGTCGCGGCTGATGTCGTCAAGGCAACGTCTGAATTTCGTCCTTCCACAGCCAGATGAAGACTTAAGAGCTGGCCGACGACGCGGCCGATGGGATCCGCTCGCGGCACCATGGAACCGGACGAGCTGGGCGGCTGCCTTCTGCAGTCGCCTCTTCTCTCTACGGAGTAAGCTGTACGGATAGGGAACGGCATTCTTATGAACAAAGGACTCTTGAGTTTTGAACATGCTCAGGAGAGATACGACACAACCGCATTCTCCACCGAAAATAAAGTTGCGGAATGAGCGGATGGATGTTTCTTCATGCTAACCGGAGCAGTTGCCAAACCAAACGGTGAAGATGGAGGCCCTGGTCCCTGCGCCTCGGGAAGATCCTTTGGCAGCCCTGGGCCAGGCGGTTGACGCACGAGCCAGGGCAGAATCCGCAGCTCTGGACAGGGGTCGACTGGGCAGCTGTCAAATTGAGACCCGCCAGGATATGAGCATGCAGAGTCCATGATTGGCTACCTGTTGAATGGGCGGGGCAGTTCATCCCAATCCAACGATTTCGCTTGAAGGGGAGCGCTTGTGTGCTTCTCCCCTGACGAGGCGGTGGGCGGTACGGAGTACTTGTGCAAGCCGTCGCCTGCCCAGCTCTCACCTCCTCTCTTTTTCCATCTCACCATCTCGCCGGCGTCAGCAACTCAGGGAATTGCTCCTGCCATTCTTTCCGTCACTCTTTCCCTTCTGGGAATCCGTTTTGGTATCGGCTTCACTCTTTTAGTCGACTTCCGTCCCATCATTTACTCGATGCGATTCCCGTGACGCGATATTTACACGCCAGCCCGACAGCCCTTTGACGAGCAGCCCTTGGGTAGGTCGGCATCCCTTATTCCGTCGTGCATCTGGCGTGTACTGCTTCTCAATATGCAACAAAGGAAGGGGTAAACTTGATGCTGACGATCAGTCTCGAATTTTAGAGCTTCAGCAGTCCATACACAATCGCTATACCGTCTGCAGGTTACGCAGACACAACACTCTTTGGATCAGCCAAACCACACTCATTATTCAGCATGGACTCGTTCTCGAGGCTCATCTCCCGGGGCGCCGAGCAGACCAGCGACAATAGCAATGTCATCAACCTGCTGATCGCCCTCCTCGTCGTCGTCTTCGTCGGCTTGATTGCGTTCGCACTCCTCGTTCTGCTGCGGAGGATGCGCAGGCAGAAGCAGATGATGGAGACGCTGCCGCAGTATCAGGACGTCAAGCGGACAGGCAATCACCGGCGGCTCACCATCCAGACGGGCAACGGGCACGGCCGGTCCAGCGTCATTGTCCTCAACGGTAACGGGCAGCCGATGCTAGCGAACCCGCACTCTCCGCCGCACTCGCCCGATAACGTGCCCGAGATCCACATCACGTTCCCCGACGAGCAGGACGAGCAGGGCCGGCCCAAGAGCGGCCGGGTCGTCGTCGTCAGGGTCGGCGAGACCACGGTCGGCCTCGAGCCCCTGCACGACGAGCAGCTCCCCGCCTATGAAAAGGAGAGCAAGACGCAGTTCTACGCCCTCGACATCGACAAGATTGGCGGCTTGAAGGAGAAGGAGTTCCACTAAAAAGCCGCAACAACACACAACGAGTCTGGCAAAGCACAATCACTCAAGAGAGATTGTGTCTTTCGGCAAATAATAGAACTGCGATCTTCTCTCCTTTCGGCCGACGAAACGAGCTGGCCATCCTTACGATTTTGATGGGCGTGCGGAGTTGCGACGAACGGACAGGGAAACGAAACAAAAGATACCATCATACACACGCCGGGCCACCACCCATCTTCTCTTTCTTAATTTCGTGCGCTCTCGGCGTGCCGCCCTGGCATCCCAAAGACCGTTTGGGGAGGTTTCCCGTTTTCTCTTTTGGTGGACTGGTTGGGTGAGCATTGAGACGAGATTCCTCGGTACATAAGGCGATGCTGCCGTGGACACCGGCCCAGTACATTCGACAGTACATGCTTCTGGGTGGGTAGTTTGAGGCGGGTAACAGCTCCAGCTGAATATATCTGAGACGCATTGATAGGCAGCCTTGGACGGGCTTGTGGCATATTTCGTACGGACATATTCTTTCGTATTGTATAATTACTATTCGACTTCTTGAGGTCGTATTGTTATTCCTCCTACTTTGTCGATGGTGGCCCGTACTCCCATTTTCCTGGCCTTTTCCCGGGCCTTCGGGCGGAGATAGGCAGAAGACGGGGGAGCGGGATGAGTTGCCAAACCGTCGGTTTTGTTCTCGAGGCTTCAACTGCCAGGTGGATATCGTCGATAGCAAGAGCGTAGATCACCGTCAGCAACGACTATTGAAGTGTCACCTGGATCAAAGTTCTTAGCGCCTGTTCATCAACGGAAGTGGCCAGCCCTGCTGGCTTGAAGCCACATCAAAACGAACTGCATATAAACTGGGCAGAACTCCAAGGTTGTAAGATCAAACCTGAAAAGAAGCAACAACCACTTCAGGGCTCAATTGACCTTTATGGCCGTTTAGGGCTCAAAGGGTTAGGGTACGGTATTCGGTACGGTATTTCTCCATCATTCCAAATAACGGATGGTGGGGATAAGGTTATCTCATTCGGTCGCTGAGTCCAGAAAACCGCGACTCCAAACTAGAAATCCCCAACCCTCGAAATGGCGCATTCCCTTCCCATTGAAGCTCCTGTGTAAACCTTCGCGAGTCCCATGGCAGCCGGAGATTGCCTTTGAGCCAGACTCTGCATCATTTTCTTTGCTCGTTCGCTTGCTCGTCTCTCATTTCACTTCCTTTCCTGGATATTCAGTTCTTCCTTCTCGTCGTCTCCTTTATCAAGTTAACTCTTGTCCCTCGGCTTGATACCCCATCGTCTTTTGCGATCCTCAAACCACCCCATTGCCACGATGCCATCTTCACAACCTCCACCAAGCACAAATGCCTCCCCCCCACCCGACTACAAGACCATCGCGTCGCAATTCGCGGCCGCGAAGCGTATCAAAGAGGCCGAAGACAAGAAGAAGAAGAAGGCCCAAGCCAGCTCCACTGTGCATAATCCAGAGTCGACGGAACAAAAACTACAACAACTACAACAAAAACACCAAGAAGAAGAGATAACCGCGCGGGAACAGCGGCACGGCCGCCTCGAAGTAGCCCGCAAGAGGACCTACCAGTCCCGCTGGGCATGGACGGCGTCCTTCTGGGTCTGGTTGCTATGCGTCCACGCGGTTGGCATCGCCTACTTCACGAGTGGCTTCCTGCTGACGCGCCTGGTGCTTGAGGAGAAATCGGCGTGCGACGCCCCGCCGACGGCGACAGATCCCCTGCTGCTGCTGCCCGCCTGGGAGGGCCGGGGTACTGTGGATGGCGGGTGTTGGCACCCGCGGATGTTTGAGCGCGCCGTCGTCGTGGTCATTGACGCGCTGCGGTACGATTTTACCGTGCCGGTCGAGGACAACGCGGCGTTTCACAATGCCTTTCCGTTCATGTGGGAGACGGCGGTCAGGGACCCCGGGAAGGCTTTCCTGAGGCCGTTTATTGCCGACCCGCCGACCTCGACGCTGCAGAGGTTGAAGGGATTGACGACGGGGACGCTGCCGACGTTTGTAGACTTGGGGAGTAGCTTCTCCGGGACGGCGATCGAGGAGGATAATCTACTGATGCAGCTGAGGGATGCCGGGAAGAGGATTGTGCATCTGGGGGACGATACCTGGGAGGCGCTGTTTCCGGGGTACTTTGAGGGGAATCTCAGCCGGGCGTACGACAGCTTCAATGTTTGGGACTTGCACACGGTGGATAACGGGGTTATGGAGCACATCTTCCCGCTGATGAGCAGGAAGAGCGAGTGGGATTTGCTGATCGGGCACTGCCTGGGTGTCGACCACGCCGGTCACCGTTATGGGCCGGACCATCCCGAAATGACCAAGAAACTGCGCCAGATGGACAGCTTCATCCGCGATCTGGCGGCGACCATGGACGACAAGACGGTTCTGGTCGTGATGGGCGACCACGGAATGGATAGCAAGGGAGACCACGGCGGCGAGAGCGACGACGAGGTCGAGGCTGCTCTGTGGATGTACTCCCCTAAAGGTATCTTTGGCCGCACGAAGCCAGAGTATGTCACACCACCAGCTACCGCCAAGATACGGCCCGTCAACCAAATTGACCTTGTGCCCACGCTGGCGCTCTTGATGGGCATCCCCATTCCATTCAACAACCTCGGACGGCCAATCGAGGAGGCTTTTGCGGGTGCTGCCGGTACCTCCTGGGCCAACCTGGTTGCGGCGGAGAGAGTGACTGCCGCTGGCATCAAGCGGTACCAAACGGCGTATTTCACTGCGCGAGGTATCGAGGACTCTACCGGGCCCGGATCGCCCGGTGAGCTATGGGACAAGGCTGAAGACCTGGTTCCCCAGGGCAAGAAGCAAGACTGGCCTGTAATCTTTAGGGCTTTCGCCGCATACCAGGAGGCAACGCTGCAGAAATGCAAGAGCCTGTGGGCCAGGTTCGACCTCAAAAATATGGCCATTGGTATCTCGGTCATGGCACTTGGTGTTATTGTTCTCCTTGTCTATGTCTCTAGGGGAGATGATGACGATGTCATTGAAGACGAGGAGCTGGATCTCGCAGAAAAGAGTCTGGAACTCCAGGGAGTGAAGGCTGACGTGGAAGCAACTCCCTCTGATACACTCGACAAGCGCCTGGTCGGTGCCGCACTGCTTGGCGCTCTCCCTGGGTTCATTGGCGGAGTCGTATCCTCCCTCGTCTCGGGAGCTGGCGACTGGTATCGCGGATCAGGCATTGCGGCTCTGACGAGTACCGCCGCGGTCTTGGTATCGATGCACGAGGTCCAGGAGACTGTGCTGAGCATTGTTCCCAGGACACTGTGGGGATGGATGGCGGTTGTCTTCACCGTCAGCCAGTCCGTCGGCTTTGCATCGAATTCGTACACAATCTGGGAGGATTCTATCCTTCTGTTCTTCATCACGACCTTTGGCTTTGTCAGCGCGCTAGCAGCGCTCCGGATCCCTTCCCGCGCCGATCGCTACCTGGCCATCTACCACTCGGTCGTCTTCATCCTTCTCGGCCGCCTTGCCTCGTTCTCCAAGCTCTGCCGCGAGGAGCAGATGCCGTACTGCACATCGACCTACTATGCGTCCGCAACGTCCTCCACCTCGGCCCCTTGGCAGCTGCTGATCCCCTTTCTCGTCTGCATCATCCTCCCATCCATCCTCAAGGCCTACCTCCAACCCTCCAGGTCCTACGAGGGCCTCGCGCCAACCTGGATCGGCTACGTCTTCCGCACCGGCCTCCTCATGTCCGCGCTCTACTGGCTCCTCGACGCGGCTGACAACGGCAACTGGATCCCCGGCCTTCCCGACAAGACTATCAAGAACATCAGCGTCTACACGGCCCAGATGGTCCTGGGCCTCGCCCTCGTCGCCGGCACGACAGCCTTCATCTGGGCGCCCCCCTGCGTCTCCATCGTCACGTCGGCCTCCCCGACCGACTCCACAAAGGCCCAGGTCGCCATCCTCGGCTACGGCAACGCCCACGGCGCACGCTACCTTCTCCTGCCCCTCAACCTCCTCGCAGCCTGCATCCTCCTCTCCAAGCCCATGGGCGCCGGCGCGCTGGGTCTCATGGCCTGGCAGATCCTCGCCCTCCTAGAGATCCTCGACCTCAACAACCTCGCCGCCACGTCCTCCCCCATCGGCCCCGTCATGCTCGCCGTCCTGGGAACATTCCACTTCTTCAAGACAGGCCACCAGGCCGTGCTGTCTTCCATCCAGTGGGACGCGGCCTTCATCCCGCTTTTCACCATCCGATACCCCTACTCACCCCTGATCGTCACCCTCAATACTTTTGCTGGCCAGATCCTCGCAACCGCCGCCGTCCCCTTACTTGTCCTCTGGAAGGCCTCCCCGAAAAAACGCGGCCTGCTCGACGCCGTCAGCCGCCGCGCCCTGGCCGGGTTTGTCGCGTACTTCGCCGTCGAGTGTCTAGCGACCATGGCCTGGGCAGGGTATCTGCGCCGGCACCTGATGCTGTACCGCGTGTTTGGCCCGCGCTTCATGACGGCGGCCGTGGTGCTGCTCGTGGTGGATATCGTGGGGATCCTGGTGGCGCTGGCGGGCGTGAGGTGTAATACGATGGCGATCGGGGAGGTTTTTGGGTGGGCGGAGTAGAAGAAAAAAAAAATTGGTAGAGACATTGTATGCGCATGAACTATCTTTCCTAGACTGGATATAAGGAGTCAGTTAAAAACGAGGTGTTGAGTACTTTGGTGGATATTTAATCTGAACGGAGTCGCTGTATGGGAGTCAGAGACTATACAGCTGAGCTGTCGTGAATAACCTCGTATATACTACCTTAATTTGTATGCGGCTGATTCAGTGGCGGCTGAGCTCGATCCACGTAGACCCTATGTGCTCATCGTGTTTTGGGCATTGGGATTGATCCGTTGTCCGTCGACATCGGAGGACCTGTATAGGAACCTTAAGTCGTGGCCACCACTCTTTGGAACAGTCGCCTGACGAGGATTTTCAGAAACAGTGAAGCAAGTGCCGAGTCTGTCGGGAGTTTAACACAATGTTCAAGAGAGAAGTTCTACCGAATCGTTTTGTTACGACACGCCGAAGCTGTTGGAGTGCCATGTATCTGGTATTGATTTGACCTACCTGAAGGTATTTCACCCAAAGCCAGTATGAAACATTCAACAAGCTCGCCTGCTTGGTACCCATGCCAGACCGTTGCTGGCCAAGAACATCACAACTTTGTTGAAGGTGACATCCATAGCCCTAGTGAATTCATTCCGAGACCCATTGCCCTGCATCAACCCAAGACCCCGAACCCTTTTTCATCCCCTTTGACCGCAAAAACGCCGAGTTGAATATGGCGACCACCACCCCGCTGCAAATGCTGTTGAAACAGACCCGGACCTTTGCCTATTAACGCCGAGTTGAATATGGCGACTTGGGGTATCATCTATCGTTAACCATTTTATGACCCGCTAGAGACCCCCAAACATAATGCTGTTGAAAAAAATCCGGGAAATCACATGGCACCATCAATGTATGGCGTCTGGTGTTCTGCCGAAAGGCGGTTAGGCCTTGGAGTATTTCTCACGGAAGTACTTGGCAGCGTTGACCATGTGGGTGAGGGCGCCCTTGACCTCATCCCACTTGCGGGTCTTCAAACCGCAGTCCGGGTTGATCCAGAGCTGCTCAGGGCGGACTGTTGCTAGTCAGTGCATGTTCTGATTTCACCGGATCAAAGGCGCGACTTACGGTACTCGAGCATCTCCTGAATGCGCTGCTTGAACTCCTCCTCAGGGGGAACACGAGGGCTGTGGATATCGTAGACACCAGGGCCAATGTGGCGCGGGTACGACTCGTCAATGAAGACCTTGAGGAGCTTGGCGTCCGACTTGGAGTTCTCGATAGAGAGAACATCGGCATCCAGGGCGGCAATGGCTGCATGAAGGGGTCAGTAGCTGCATCGAACGAAAGGCGGTAAGCAACGCACCATGGAAGAAGTCCTGGAACTCCGAGTAGCAGAAGTGGGAGTGGATCTGAGTGGAGTCCTCAACGCCAGCGGTGGCCAGCTTGAAGCTGTTGACCGCCCACTTGAGGTAGGCCTCACGCTCCGAGCCCTTGCGGAGAGGAAGACCCTCCTGATGAATTGTTAGTTGCCGAATTGGCCGACTTGGGCACATGGACGATAACTTACACGAAGGGCCGGCTCATCGACCTGGATGACGAAGATGCCGTTCTTCTCGAGGTCAACGACCTCGTCACGGAGGGCTAAAGCGAGCTGCTGGCATTGGATGGACTGGTGGACGTCGTCACGAGGGAAAGACCACCGCAGGCAGGTGACAGGACCAGTAAGCATGCCCTTCATAGGCTTCTTGGAGACCGAGGCAGCGTACTTGGACTCCTTGACGGTCATGGGAGCAGGGCGGGATATGTCGCCGACGATGATGGGGGGGCGGACGCAGCGGGAGCCGTAGGACTGAACCCAAGCGTGTGTAGTGAAGACGTAGCCCTGAAGGCGCTCGCCGAAGTACTGAACCATGTCGTTACGCTCAGGCTCGCCGTGGACGTAGACATCGAGGCCAAGCTCGTCCTGAATCTGGACGGCAAGGTCGATCTCCTTCTTGATGAACTCATCGTACTGCTCCTCGGTGATCTCACCCTTGGTGAACTTGTTCCGCTGGACACGGATCTCGCTGGTCTGGGGGAATGAACCAATGGTGGTGGTAGGGAAGAGGGGGAGGCTGAGGTGGGTCTTCTGCTGAGCATAACGGGTCTCGAAACCAGACTTGCGGTGGTGCATCGCGTCGGTGACCTGCTCCTGGCGCTCCTTGACCTTGGGGTCATTGGTGCGAGTAGACTCGGCACGCGCCTTCATGGCGGCGGCGTTGGCATCGAGCTCAGCGCGGACAGACTCGGGGTCAATCGCAGCCTTGGCGAGGATGGCAACCTCCTTGACCTTCTCGCTAGCGAACGAGAACCACTCGTAGACATCAGCGGGAAGCTTCTTCTCGCTGGCGAGAGTGTGGGGAGTGTGAAGGAGGGAGCTGGAGGTGGCGACAATGACGCGCTCAGGGCCAAGCGCCTTGATCGCAGTCTGGAGGAGGCCGAGAGACTTTTGGAAGTTGTTCTTCCAGATGTTTCTGCCGTCAACGACACCAGCAGCTATTTTCCTCGTGTTAGCTCAAGTCCATGGCGAGGGGCCAGAGAAGGATTCACTCACAGAGGATCTGGTTGGGGCCGAGCTGCTTGATGACGGGCTCGAGCTGCTCGGGGTGGCGGGCAAGGTCGACGTGGACACCCTGGACGTTGGCAAAAGCCGGGAGGACGTCAAAGTTGTGGACGATGTCACCGAAGTACGTGGCGACAACGATGGAAGGGATGGCGCTGCCCTGGGCGGCAAAAGCCTCGTACGCGGGCTTGAAGGCGTTCTTGATCTCGGGGCGGAGATCGAAAACGAGCACAGGCTCGTCAATCTGGACGGTCTCGGCACCAGCAGCCTTCAGGGCCTTCAGGAGCTCGACATAGACGGGCACAAGCTTGTCAAGGAGAGTGATGGGGTCGACAGAGGAGCCACGGTCGGGCTTGCCGAGAGCAAGGAAAGAGACTGGGCCGACGAGAACGGGGCGGGTCTGGAAACCAGCCTCCTTGGCCTCGAGGAACTCCCGAACGGGCTTCGGGTCCTGAGCAAGGGAGAAAGTCTGGTTGTCCTGGAGAGTGGGCTTGACATAGTGGTAGTTGGAGTCAAACCACTTGACCATCTCAAGAGCAGGGACGTCCACATCGCCCTTTTGGTGGCCGCGGCCCATGGCAAAGTACTCATCGAGAGGAGAGAGCTTCTGCTTTGTGTAGCGCTCGGGAACGGCCTGTGGGGGAGAGTCACAAGTTAGCTATTTGAAGCTGAAAGAAATTGGACGTTTACCAAACTCACGTTGAAGAGCTGGATGTGGTCGAGGACATGGTCGTAGAAGGCAAAGTCGTTGGACGGGATGATGTCGACACCGGCATCCTTCTGGATCTTCCAATGGGCGAGACGGAGCCTCTTGCCCTCAGCGAGGAGGTCCTGCTGGGAGATCTTGTCGGCCCAGTAGGCCTCATTGGCCTTCTTGAGGTCCCGAAGGACACCCATACGCCTGAAAAAATCGCAGTCAGCAACCCCGCCCGAGCATTTCGGTCGATTCAGAGGAACAAACTCACGGGAAGCCCAAAACCGAAGACTGAACCATCTTGAGGCGAGGGAGAGGTCGATTGGAATCAAGGGTCTGATGCGGGGCAGCAATGTAAAGAAAGACCTCGTGTTTGGCCTGCCTCTGGCTCAAAAAAAAACTGAGGTTTTGGGAGATGAGGAGATGGGGAAGAAAAGGAAGGAGAATGGAAAAAGAAGGAGGGAGGACCGAGCTGATGGAAGGAGGGGGGAGAATTTGATCTCCAGGAGTAACAGCAGGGAGCTTGCCGCAATCGGTGGTGGGGTCACCGCAACTTCAGTTCGGAGCCCGACCGCCTTCCAATTGGAAAGAGTGTCGAATCTCGACTGCTCCGCCAAGGTAAGAGGAGGTGGGGTAAGCAGGCATAGAAAGTGGTCAACCAAGGGTCCTTTTTTTTCTTCATTTTTCCTAACTTTTTATTTAATAGCCTTCTGAGGAGCATTTTGCGAACTAAATTCATTTCTCCATTATGCTTGTTACTCGTGAATTTTCTTAGGTTACCAGGCTGTTTTGTTTGTGTTCCCTCTTTGTAGCCTGTTGTCGTGAACGTTATCGTTGCTGGCGTCGATGGCGTGACTGAGCTGACCTGGGGCACCACCCACCCGCAGGAGGGCAACACCACGAACTGGGCTCCAGCAGATTGCTCATGCAGGTCGACCCCTCCAATTCGATCAGGCCGACAACACTCCGGCCCGTTTCTCACACGTTCAGTGTTGAGAAAATGTCAAAATCTCACACCAGATGTCTCCGAGGGCGAGTCATCAATCCGTACAGAAAGCTTGAATTCGGCATTGGTTCGCTGAATGTATCCGTATAAGACTGCTGACACTTCTCCCAGTTTGAGATGTCCTCCTTCTGATCCTGCCACCTCACTGAGAATCGCAGAAGAATGGAAATGGCCATGGGCAACGGTGATTTGCACGGTGAATCAGCAAGCCTCCCAACTCACCCAGCTGTGCGTTTCCAAACAAATTTTGATCTCTTCCACTACAAGGCGTAACTTGAACGTTTGGGGGTCTGAGCTGTGAGCATAACGGCATGGAAGCTTAAAAAGAACAATGTCATAACCGAGAATTGAGAGCGTTAGTAGCATATCTACCACAGTACGTCCGTAAACAATGTACACCCAAGTTATAGCTATGCATTTATCCGAAAATTTGGAAGGCAGATTGGCTCCAGCTGAACGGCATCCTGGAGCTCGAGCGAATCGCCGACCAACTGGCTGCTCTCCAGCCTCGCACAGGCGTCGTCATCATCACTGTTGTCCTCGGACGCCGCGACTACACTCCTTGGGCTTCTACAACTAGTTGATCAACATTACTATCAATCCTTGCACGTTTCACGCCCTAAATTCCTGCACCACTACCGATCGGTCGCTTGTCCCGTTTGGCCGTGATCCGTCCCCCTTTTCCTGTGCCCATTACGAGAGTCTTCCCCAATCGAGCTCGACACCGCCGGCGCCATGTATTCGAGCCCGAACTCGTTCCTCGGCGGCAACAGCTTCCGTCCCGGCGCTCCGCAATATGGCAGTTCATTCGGTGCAGGTGCTGGCGCAACCCAGCAACAAGCACAGCAACAGCCGAGTCCGTTCGCTCCGCAGCCGACCGGCTTCGCCCAACAAGCGCCGCTCCAACAGCAGTACACCGGCTACCCAGGCTTGCAGCCTGCGCAAGGCCCGGGCCAGCTGCAGCCGCAGTTCACCGGCTTCGGCCAGGTCCAGCAGCCGAGCATGCCCTCTGCGGTACCGCCAATGCCGGCTATCCCGCAGCAGTACCAGCAACAATTCCAGCAGCACCAGGCCCAACAGCAGCCGAGTCCTTTTGCCGCCGCGCCTGCTCAATCTCCTGCTCACACTTTGGCGCCGCCTCCACCCTCGGTGAAGCCCCAGCCCACCGGCTTCCACGAGATGGCAGCTTCATTCCAAACCGCTGGTGGCGCAAAGCCCAAGCCCGCCGCGGCCCCGAGGAAGTCCAACAAAGTCCCCAATATCCGCCTTTCCTTTATCACGGCCCAGGACCAGGCCAAATTTGAAACCTTGTTCAAGTCTGCCGTGGGTGACGGCCAGACTACCATGTCGGGTGAGAAGGCGAGAGATCTGCTGCTGCGCTCCAGGTTGGACGGGGATTCGCTTTCCCATATCTGGTGAGTGAATATTTGTGCATATGGATCTTCACTGGGAAACATCATGCTGACCCTGCCCAGGACGCTAGCCGACACCACCAGATCAGGGCAGCTGCATTTCCCGGAATTTGCCCTTGCCATGTATCTCTGCAACTTGAAGCTTACCGGAAAGGCTCTGCCAACCACGCTACCTGACAATGTCAAGAATGAGGTTTCCAGCATGGTGGATATTATCAACTTTAGCATTGTCGAGGATTCAGGGCCCGGTTCCGCGACTGCCACCAACCCTCCTGACTTCGGAATGCGCCAAAGCACCGCCACCCCTCCTGTAATTCAGCATCCGCAGCCGCAGCCGTCGAACTCGCAACTGCTCCAGGCGCAGATGACGGGCTTCCCTGCCCAGCAGACGGGCTTCTTGGGCCAAGGACTCCAGGCACAGCCAACAGGGATGCCCCAGGCCACTGGCTACACTGGCCCACGGCCCCCGATGCCGCCTATGCCAACTGGATTTGGCTCCACCCTGTCGCCGAATACCGGTCCTGGCGGGATGGTGGCGCCGTTGAACGCTCAACCCACAGGGCGGCCCGGTCAGTGGGGCCTTGTCAATACCCCTGCGAGCGGTCTTCCGAACATCGATGCCTTGCAGGCTCGCATGATGCCTCAACAGGGCAGAGAACAGCAGAACTACACCACGGCTGGACTTCAAGGCAATGCTGTAATTCCCTGGGCTATCACCAAGGACGAGAAAACCAGATACGACGCCCTGTTTCGGGCGTGGGATGGTCTGAACAAGGGATTCATTGGGGGCGACCAGGCCATAGAGATATTTGGCCAGAGCGGCCTGGAAAAGCCCGACCTCGAGCGCATTTGGACTCTCGCCGACAACGGCAACAAGGGTCGCCTAGATCTCGACGAATTCGCCGTGGCCATGCATTTGATTTACCGAAAGCTCAATGGTTACCCCATCCCGAATCAGCTCCCGCCCGAACTAGTGCCTCCTTCCACCAGGAACCTCAGCGGAGCGCTTGGTACCATCAAGAGTATGCTCCATCAGGAATCCGATTTTCGTAAAAACTCCGGCGCGGCCTTGCTCCCGCAGAAAACCGGAGTCAGCTACCTGAAGAGCCACTCCTTCAAGGGGGCTGGTGGCGGCTTGGGTAATCGTAAGGACGCCACCGTCTTCAAGAACAATGATGATGAGGTTGGCTACCGGTCTAGCGCGCGACGTAGAGTTGGCAATGTGTCACCGCGTCCCGATTCACCAGCATCCGTCGGCTCCAACGAGGAGCTGACCCTGGATCAGCTGCGCAAAAAGATCAAGGAAAAGCAGGTGCTCCTTGATGCCATGGATTTTGCAGACGAGAAAAGTATTGAGGAGGACGATATCCTGGATAGGCGTGATCGTCGCGAGGCAGAGGAACTCTACCGCCGCATCAGAAGAATTCAGGAGGACATTGATAATCACCCGGACGCCTCGTTGATTAGCGGAGACTCTGAGGCCGAGAGGAGGGCGCTGAAGCGACAGCTGCAGAACCTGACTGACAGGATCCCCGAGCTTGCATCCCAGGTCAGAAGGACCGAGAAAGCCATTGCAGACGCGAGGCTCGAGTTATTCCGCCTGAGGGACGCCAAGGCTCACCCAGGGAGCGCTGCTGCCATCATCGGAACCGGGCCGGGCGGCACCATCACCGAATCTGACAGGCTCAAGGCACGCGCCAAAGCTATGATGCAGCAGCGTACAGCTGCCCTGACCGGCAAAAAGATTGACGTGAGCAGTGACTTCGACGCAGAGAAGCGGCTGGAGGAGGAGAGCATTAAGGCCAGAACTGAAAAGGAGAACAACGAGCGCATGGTTCAGGATGTCGAGGATAGCGTTCGTGATTTCGCCAAGGGCATCGAAGACAGTCTCATCGACGGCACGCAGGATTCTACTTCGGAGCACGAGAGGCGCCGATGGGAGGATGCCCTTGGCGTTGAGGACGAGGTCAGAGATTTCATCTTTGATCTTCAGCGGTCCAGCCGTGCAGCTCGCATCCGGTCACAGGATCGGCAGGGAGGACGCCAGCCTTCTCAAGAGCCTGTAAAAGCCGAGGCACATCCTGTTACTCGCGTTGAGAGTCCCGCTACGACCTCCCGGACGGCCTCTCCAGCAACTGCCCCCGCCGCAGGCGGCTCGTATTCTGCGTACAAGACACCAGAAGAGAGAGCAGCATTCATCAAGCAGCAGGCCGAGCAACGCATGGCCGAGCGGCTTGCCGCCTTGGGCATCAAACCTCCCACAAAACCAGGAGAGACGGCCGCTCAGCGTCTCGAGCGAGAGCGGGCCGAGCGGGCAGCCAAGTTGCGGCAGGCGGAGGAGGAAGACGCTCGTCGTGAAGCTGAACGACAGGCGAGGCTTGCTGAGGAACAAGGGGTGCTGCCTCCTGCCGCCTCGCAAGCTCCCAAGGTCGAGGCCAAGAAGCCCCCTCCGCCTCCCAGCCGCAAAGCGGCAAAACCAGACGATAGGCGAGCCGAGGAAGAGCTTGCTGCCAAGAAGGCTCAGGAAGAGCGCCTGGAACGAGAGTCCGAGGGAGAGGAACGGGCTACTCGAGAGCTTGAGTAAGTTTACGATGCCACCCTGGAGGTTAGATGTGTGCTTACAGTGTTCTAGGGAGCGTGCCAAAGCTCAAGAGGATGAGCTTGCTAGGGAGCGTGAGGAAGCTGACGCTCGCTTGAGAGCCCTTGAGGAGCAAGTGAGGCAGGGCAAGCTTAAGAAGGAGGAGGAGAAGCGAAAGAAGAAAGCGGCACTGGCCGAGGCGAAGGAGAAGGAGGCCCAATTGGCTCAACGCCGGGCCGAGATCGAAGCAGCCCGGAAGCGCGAGGAGGAGCTCCGCAGGCAACTTGAGGCCATGGAGGATGAGACTTCGTCCTCGGACGACGAGGGACCGGAGCAGATCACGCCCCAAGCGTCCACGCCCACCTTGGCCGACAGTCAAATCGTCCCCCAGGAGCCTGAGCGGAAGCCCACCCCACCGCCAGCGTCTACAGTATCGCCACCGCAAATCGTTACATCCAGCCCTCCAAATGAGATGGAGAGCCGCAATCCCTTCTTCAGAATGATGTCGCAAACTTCGGAGGCACCATCGGCACCGGCTGCTCCGGCTGCACCGCCTCCGGCACCAGCCGCAGCACCCCCAGTGGCGCCCCCGCCGCCCCCCCAGCCGGACGTCTCCACAAACCCGTTCCACCGCATGACTCAGGCGGCTGCACCTGCCGCCCCGTCCGTCCCAGTGACGAGACGACACGGCAAAGACGATGGCTGGGGCTCGGACAAGGAAGATGAAGAAGAGGATTCGGACGATGACAGGCCAGGCGGTAAAAGTGCCGCGCAGCTGGCGTCCATCCTGTTCGGCACCATGGCGCCACCCCGCCCGCTGTCTGCGGCCGAAAACAAATCTGCCTCCTCTCCTCCGCCTGTGAGCTCACCCATCGCGTCTCCTCCTCCTCCACCTTCCCAAGAGGCTGCTTCGCCCTCAGTCGCACCTCCCCCCCCGCCCCCGATGCCCGGTACCTTCCTCGCGAGCGCCCCGCCGCCGCCGCCTCCCCCTCCTCCTCCACTGATGCCGTCTGCCGGCGGCGCCGCACCGTCCGCCCCTCCTCCTCCGCCTCCTCCTGGTCCTCCGCCCGTTCCGGGAATGGCTCCGCCGCCGCCGCCGCCGCCGCTTGGCGGTCGGCCGGCTGCGTTGCTTGGCGAGATTCAGGCAGGCAAGGCGCTCAAGAAGACGGTTACGAGAGACAAGAGCGGGGCGGCTGTTGCTGGTCGGGTGTTGGATTGACTGATTTGGAGGGCGCGGTTTCATGCGGTGTTTGTGTAGCCAACCCACTCGTGGGCGGTGGATGCTGTGTACCGTATTGGCAGTTGAGGGGGCTGGGATTTGGCTGGGGGTGAGGTTGGTGGATCTTGGTCCACAGGTTCTGCAGCGGAGATGATGAGGTGGGATTGGAGCGGGAAGACGGGGGTTGCGGAAGTGGTATGATAGATTTCCCTGGAGGTATGCTATACATTTATCTTTCTTTGACTACCTACTATGAGACGGTTGAAGGTAGGGGATGTGTTAGGTAAGTAGTGTAGCGTGGCTTAACTACCTTACGTTGCCGAGCTCACCCTCCAACTTACCGTATGTCTAATGGGTTCCCTTGTCGGCTCTCTTCTCTCGCTTGGGGTTTAGCTTGTATGGCGTGGGAGTGGTTCAGCATAGCTAGAGTTGAATTATATTAATTGTACGTACTCAACACTACCTAGTTACCCTAGTCATGCATGCTCTTCTTATCCCTCCCTATTTCTATGAGCAAATCTCCCCCGTGGTGCGGGGAGCTAGTGTCAGATGGTGTAGACGTGTCCAATGTCAAGTGTCTCCTAAGTAAACAGGCCGTCAAGATGGATGAGTATTTGTCTCGACTTGGTCTCATGGATGTGCAGACGATGCTGTTACGTATCTGCGGAAAGCACCGAGACGCACTCAGCCCAACGCCGCACGATGCCTCAAATTGGTAACTTCTTCTATTCCATTTGCCAGCTTACATCGCACTGCTGTGACAGTTGAGACACCTACCTGATTTGTCGGGAACAGAACAAGATGCCCGGAGGACGATGGCGGGCGCATTTACTCTAGGCTCACGGCTACGGTCAGGTGTAATAGCCTGCCTCATTGCCCTATTTCATCTCTTTTACCTCGAGGTCGTGGTTGAGCCTTTTCTTCCTCAACTGATGATGTATCCCTCTTTTAATCCCGACGTCTTGGGAGTCCGCGGGTAGAGGGTGTTGGCGCTGAGGGGCCAGATGATGAGAGATATTAGATACTTTGGTTTGCGTTTGTGGGACAAGTCCTGGCTCTTGCTTTTCTGCCTCCCCCCTTACGTACGGAATGAGTGCTACCGATTGCCTAAGTACCTGTGATTGCAGGATCTTGACTATGGTATGCCTGTGTTTTTTTGTTTTTTTTATGTTGATGTTTGTCGGGCCGGTTGTTTGTTCAGTGATGTTGTGCTCATCGACTCAGATGTTTCTCGAAGAGGCTGCGGCTGGCTGCCATCTTATGCGAGAGGCAAAGGGAGCAGAGTTTGAGTGGATTGACTTGTCATCTACCTTTGCTAGAGCAGGCGACGGCGGGTGTGGTATAGCAGAGAGCCTTTCAATCCATGACCGGAATAGGTGGTCTGTAAGGCCGAGCTACCCGTGTAGATAAGGTACCTAGTCTAATGTGCGGTTGCTTTCGTACATGTACAATACGTACTGCAGTACTGTGGTACACATGATGGTTGCATTTTCGGGCGGAGCGGTGGATGGAGATGATGCACCGGGAGTTCACAAGCCTGCAGCAGATCCTTGAGCATCTCCACATCCGAGGCACGAACCTGCATCCCGTGGCTGAGTCGGCAAAATCTGAAACAAGCTTTTCCACCACAATAGGTTGGGGAAGTCAGTGAGGGTTTGAAATGGGACGTCTCAGAGCTTTCGACAAGGCCAGTCTATCTGATGATGTATAGGGTGGTGCAGTTGTGCTCCGACCGCCGCCTTGTCCTGCCGACAGTGAAGACTCCCGAGTGCACCTTTAATCTGGGCTTATTGTGGTACAGGGCAGGGAAAGCGCCCTCAAGGTCCCAAGCTCGACTCAAGCCACAGTATCTCGGTGCGGACGCGGGGAATGTGGGCTGAAAAAAGCAGGAAAGGGAGAGGATTCCTGAAGGTGTTTGCCGGGCGTGGTTCCGGCTATGCTGCGGTTCCTTCGTTTGCTTGCCGGACGGGCTTTTCTTTCGGAATCCTCGGTTTTCTGGAAAAGAAGGGCAGCGCTGCGAGCCACACGTCGGCAGAGAGAGCCGACAACTAGAGCCTGGCTGTGCAACTCTTGTTGATGATGAACGTTGGTTTTCCTAGAAGCTCGGGAACTGTGAGCTGTGGGGCAGAACGAGATGTTGGAAGCGGGTCGCGGGTTCGATCGCCAATGATGTCACCCGCCGATCCCATACCTTCCTTCGGAGCCCCTTCCCAATCTCCAAGATCTACTCAAATGAGGTGGATGAGAGCAAGGGTGAAAGGCTAGAAGCAGGTTGAGAATCATCGTGAAACTTGCAAGGTCGAGAGATAATAGAGGTCTGCTTAATAGGCCTGTGTCACTGGGGCTGAGCTCGTCTCATTGCCGCCATCCCGCATGCTTCGCGGACGACGACGAAGCGGGGTCGTGAGGCACAGGCAGTTCTCGGGAAATTCGACCGAGGAGGCCTGAGGCGCCGCGCTACGAGCATCTGGCCCTGCCTGAGAAGGTCCCATGCAACGCTCGGTGATTGGCCAACCAGGCGGTGAGCGCGGCCAGAAACGCGAAGCTTCGCGTCCAGTCGCTCCTTCTCGATAAACAAAGTGCATGCCGCTGCCACGTCCCGTTGGGCTGCAAGCCCTGCCGAGCTAGGGCCACAGCGTCACACTGATTGATGAGCCCTGACCAACCAAGCATCGACCGCGCCCAATCTCTGCCGAACGTGCAACCGCGCTATCTGTGCTGTTTCTTGATCCTCTCTGTATAGAGATGTTGTTTGATGAAGGGAGCTGATTTTCTCAGTGACTGCATCCAATCTTTGCACCTCACGGCCATCGTCCCATTTTGCGGGACCATCTCAGGGCCAGTGTGAATGCGGCCAATGCGGCCTGTTGAGAAGGCAGTGAGCACCTCATTCTTAAGCTGCAGTTGGATGTCCCTACATTGCGTTCATGGAAAGTCACATCGCCGGAGCCTTCACTCGATCCATCGGACCCTTCGAGCATTCACAGTGTCCATTGAGCTTGAGTCGGTGGTTACAAACCTCCAACTACAGCTGGGACACCTCAAACTGGTCGACATATGGAACGCACGATTGATGAGATCTCTGCCGAGACCTCGAGGCACCTCAACCTGGAAGCCCATAACGGACAGAACCCCCTGCTCCCGATGCTCATCCCTGTCGGCGTCAGCCCGTCTTGAATCCTTGAACCAATCCGTTCTTGCGCCTCTCCCCTCCCTGGCTAGCTGCAGCCCCACTGAGACGACTTTCTTGGAACAGCGTGTCGGGTGTGCGCTGGCAGCGGCCAGTCTTTTGTTCGCAGCACACCCACATTCTCACGGCTCTTTCTGCCAACCAAACCCTCCTCGTCTCACACCGTCCCCGTTTGCCTGCGCCCACGTCAGCTCGACTCCTTCCGCCACTTTTCCCACGGCTTGAAATTTTTCGACGGTCACTCAAAGTCACCCCAAAAACCGAGAAATTGACAGCTGTTGCGGAAAGTATTTTCAACTTGCACCTCGACGATCTCCTCCGACTTCAATACTTCGTAGCGTCCTCACGGACTTACATCCCTAGCTTCACCGCTTCCCCCACAGCTTCGGTAATTTAGCCTGCAGCCCGATCTAGGTAAAGAAACAGCTTTAACACCTTCGGCCTTCAACCCACCCAATCTCGGGGTTTTCATATCACGACGCATTGCATCATACCTTCGCGCGCTTGTTGGTCTGCAGTCCTCTGCTCTCGCCAACGGCACCTAGACACCCCCTCACCCCCGTCAGCGCGCCTCTTGCGCGTTCGAACCGGCCGCTAATGGTCGGGCCATCACATCCTCAGGCCCGAGAGCCGTTGCCTGACCTCAACGACAACTTCTTCACCCAGCCGACTCCGATAATTAGTCACGCGCCAATGCCCTCAGCCCCGAACCCGGCGCGTCAGCCCCTCCAGAAGGCGGATCCGAACGTGGTTCTCAACCCCCCCACTGCTGCCGGCGTGAACCCGCCGTCGCCGTTCAAGCCGAACGCGCCGCCATCTCATCAATCACTTGCCCCACCCAACGCCTCGCAGGGCCGCACCCTCACCATGGTCCCGATGCTGCCGCCCAGCAATGCGCCAGCATGCACAGATTCCCCCGAGAAAAGGAACCCCGTCATGTCCCGGTTTAAAACTGTCGCCCAGAAGCCCCAGGTAGAGTTTAGCACGCAGTTCACGGGCAAGGAAAACGCCCTCCAACCTCTCTACCCGGCTCCGGCTCAGTCCCAATTCGACCTAAACATGGAGAACTACTTTCAGAAGCCTTCCGGGAAGCGTGTTTTGATGGAGGCCGCGCCAATCAAGGAACTCCGGCCGGCGAAGAAGCAGAAAATTGAGGAGCCTCTTCCCGCACATGACTCGTTCCCGCCAATCGTCGATGACGGGACGAAACCGAACCATAGCTATGCTACCTTGATCGCCATGGCAATCATCCGGTCGCCTCAGAGAAAGCTGACTCTGTCGCAAATCTACAAGTGGATTTCCGACACGTACTCGTACTACCGTGGGGATAACACGGGATGGCAGAACAGCATCCGGCACAACCTCAGTCTCAACAAAAGTTTCGTCAAGCAGGAGCGCTCCAAGGATGATCCGGGCAAGGGGAATTATTGGATGATTGAGCGGGGAGCGGAGCATACGGTGCTCAAGGAGAAGCCGTCGAGGAAAGCTGCAGCACCCACCGCCGAGAATATGCCCGTCATGTCGACTCGCCTCGAGCCGCCGCTACCTCAACAACAGCTACAGCCGCAGCTACAGCCGCAGCTCCAGCCGCCTCGCATGCCTGAGCCCATGTTACCTCCACAGCTTGCAGTACCCCAGAGCATCCTTCCTGCGCTACCCCAAGCGTCTTCCCAACAATTCGCCCCTGCGCTTGCTCCTGCGCCCCCGCTCCCCCAGATCACGTCTGACGCCACGATTCCCGCTTCTGACCCCGCCACCATCGAAGAGGGCGTTGACGATGCTGTTGAGAAAGGTCTGCTGCACGAATCGGAGCTGTATTCGCCTCTTGCGGCCGCCATGCACTCGTCGCCTCCCATTCCTCGGAGCCTGAGCGCTCGTCATAGCGGCACCCCGCCTTCTCAGCCGCGGATGCATCCATCGTCGGCCAGCAAATCCCGCCACAGGCGAAGAACCATGCCGATGGACGACAGCGGTTATATTTCGTCTCTTGAGTCCTCAGCCATGCGTCCGCACCAGCACACCAAGGTCCTCACCTCCGACCCAGATCGACCAAGGATCAAGAGGGGACGAGCCGAGGAAGAAATTGCTCGTCTTCGCGCTTCCTTGTATGAAAGCCCTTCCAAGGGGCGCTCATACGGGTACGTCCCCCCCTCTTCGTCACCAATACGTCAAGCATCAGGGCCAGAAGTCGGGCAGATGCTTCCGCCCTTGACTCCCGCGATGAAACTGAAAGCACCACCGAAGCCGCCGCCGTCGGTCTCGCCCAGCACGAATCTGCGCCTGCACCGGCAGAACATCCAGTCCATGGTTGATTCGCCCTTCCGGCGCGTGTCTGCGCTTCTTCCCGAGGGCGACTTCCTGGGACAGCAAACGCCTGCCTTGCACGGAGACCATCTTTTGGATTTTCTAGATCAGTCGAGCCTCAAAACACCTGGTTTCGACATCTTCGAGGATGCGCCCGAGTTTCCAAACCTATTCCCGCTTACGCCATCCGCTCCTCCCATGGATTCTCCGGTCAAGCGATCGATTAGGAAGCAGCGCTTTGAGCGGTCACAGTCCACCAGCGCATTGAGCAATATCACCAATACAACCACCCGCAGCGTCTCCAAGTCTAACTCCTTCCTCAAGGTACCCAACCAGGCGCTCACTTTCCCGCTGGATACACCAAGCAAGGCCTTCGAGGGCCTGCCCTCCTCGCCGAGCAAGCTCTTTTTGGACCTACAGTCGCCGAGCAAGATGCCCATGATCAACGACGAGAACCTGGACGTGTTCAACGGGGTGTTCCTGGACGGTCTCGACACGACAGGCCTGCTCGGGGAAAACGACTCGCCTGAGTTCGACATCCTGGCCGGTTTTGAGAAAATTGGCTCGTGCAATCCCGCGCAGACGTCGCAGGTTGCTGCCACTAAGGCGCCGCTTGGCCGCTCACATTCCTCAAATACTTGCTAGGCTCAAGCTACCACGGGCTGAGCAGCGATTGCTTTTTATTTTTCCTTGTCTCCTTTGGGCTTTGTGTCTCCGGGTGGGATGCTCACGAAATGTTACGATGACGAATCGAAACGAGCGACACCGCCAATTTCATATCATCACCACTTGCTGCATCTGTCTGGCGTTGGCTTTCCGTATGCTACTCACCTACCCGCAAGAGTGCGGCCATGTCATGTTTCCGCCGTCGCTTTCGTGCTTATGTCTTTTTCTCTCCTCGGGGCGCTTGTAGAGGGGACACCACGGGCGTTCGCAAGCTCTTTTTCTTTCGCCGTTTCGCTGGACAGGCAGCGTGTTTGTATTTTTATCTCCTGATGGGTGGTATGGAGAAACTTGCTGTCTGGCTATTAACTCTGGGCTGTCACGATAATGACGATATGTCTGGGTACTTGACACTAGGATGGCTCGGGGAAAGGGCGGGAGATTATATATACCGCACCACACGGCTGGAATAGGGTCCTTGGACAATGAAGCATAGCAGGGTAGGAGTCATTGGTGCGGTGAGGAATTCTGTCTGGACTTTGGATTGTTGGGTTGTTGTTTGTAATGAACAGGATGTTCTTGGTTTTCGTTTCGCCGTCTTCCTTTCCGTTTGATGTTGGGTTCTGTCGGAGATTGGAGGGTGTGGTTTACTTTTTTGATGCTTTGGTTTTTTTTTTTTTGTTGTTTCTGTGCGGTGTTTCTCTCAGCGGGATTGATGGATGGGATGTGTCTCTTCTTTTGGTTCGCCGGGATGGCGGTAACCTGGTCTGGGTTTGGCTTCAGCGGGACGCGGACTACCAGGATAAGGGGCGGCGGACGGTTCGGTTTCTGGAGTAGTTGGGCTGGCTGACTAGGACGGGTGTCGCTTGTTTCTTGTGGGATTCTTGTTGGACTTTAGTGGGAACAATCATGATCTGCTTTGCTGCTTGCTGCTGTCAAGTTCCTTCTCATTGCGCACTTCTCACCCTTGCACGTACCTGGGCTGGTTGTTGTAAGAAGTCTCCGCCCGTATAAGATCTGCAGGTGCTTGAGGTATATATGTCGCTTTAGATTATGGGTATCTAGATCGCCTTCTGAAAAACACATTACATCGAACCTGCACCGTTCAGAATGCCATGCTCCTGGGCAGTGGCAACCAGGAGCGTGGCCGTGTCCCTGTCTATCCCATACTCCGCGGAGTCCCAAAACGCCCAATACCATGCCTAAAGTCTCGCTTTCGCTCTCCAAATCACAATCCCATCATGTGACCCCATCACCACAAGTTTCCATCACATGGTTCCAATAACATGACAGCACCCCCTATCCAACAGTTTCTCGTTGAGGACCAACTTCCCCTCAATTGCATAGTTCACTTCCCTCACATCAAACCACCACAACCATCACCACCCGTATAACCCACCAACCGGCCCTCCCGCCTACTTCTAGTAGATACCCATCCGCGTCGCCCACCCCGCAGCAGCCGCAGCCGCGGTAGCCGCGGGACCGCCACCACCACCTCCTCCTCCGCCACCGCCTACTGCTGCTGCTGCCGGTAATGTCGCCGTCGTCCCGTCTTTTTGCTGCTGCCCGCTGCCGCCGACATGGATCTGGTAGGGAAAGGGGTTCGACTCGGTCGTGGTGATGGGCGGGATGTGGTCCTTGTGTGCGTTGGCGAGGGTGATGGCCTTCATGATTGTGTTGTGGAGTGTTGTTTCGGAGGCGCGGCGCAGCTTGGCTCGTTCTGCTTTCCGAAAAGAAACTATGAGATTAGTTTAGGGGGTTTTATGATTTAGGGGGTCCCCCGGGGGGTGGGGGTTGAGGTCAAAGGGGGTTGGGGAACGCACCGCCTTCTGTCCGCGGATCGGCCACCGTCACCTTGACCGTCCAGCTCTCCCAGCAGACTTCGTCGTCGCCGCGCATGGCGTACCATGTCTTGCGCCGGCGCTTCTCGAGAAACTGGACTGTGATTTGGCCGCGCCCGCCGCCGCCGGTTGTAGAGGGAGGCGGCGTTCCTCTCCCTCCTCCTATGAGCCCGAGTCCCAACCCGCCGCCGCGGTTATCGGTGGACAGATGGTGGGACTGGTGGCGCTCGGATTCGAGTTGGCGCACGAGCGCCGCCACGCGCTGGTCGATGAGCGTCTCGATCTCGGCTTCGGGGACGTAGGCCAGCTCGAGCCCCAGGACGTCGCGGGTTTGCGGGATTACGGAGGGGAAGAAGCGGAGGAAGAAGATGGTGTGGAGGATTCCTGTCGGCCAGCAAGGTTAGCTGTTGCGTCTTGCGTGTTGACGGACCGAGGTGGGATTGACGGTGTGTATGTGGAGGGGCACAGGGGCGAGGGATACGCTGTTTGGCTAACACTCACCGCGGACGACATCGCGCACCGAGTTAGGGTCTGCAAAGGCTTCGAGTATGAAATCTGGGGCGGCGCGCTGATCCATTGTGAGACGGCGTCTCTAGGGATTTAGTGTCTGCAGCCTCGTGGTGCAAAAAGGAGGGCGCCAAAAGGAAATTGGGTTGGTCAGGAGATTGAGGGGCAGCGCAATTGAGGGGCAGCTGAGCGGAGCGAAATGAGCCGTGACGTTTGGTTTTCAAATGCAGTAGTGGGTGGAGTTCCAAGCAGCCCAGCTTGGGTGTGACCAGCCCCGGATTCTTGGTGCCAGGGCCCACCGCCCGGACATCTGAAAACTGGGGAGGCAATCGCCTGGAAGACGTTTGCCACTTCCTCAATGCCGATACCAACCGGGTGCTCTAAGCAATTTCCGCCAGCCATGCAACAACCGCTCCCACCTCACAACAGATGCAGAACTTGGGTTCGGAACAGCAGGGAAAGGACAACAGTGTCCCGGTTTAGGGCAGTATATCCCTCAGATCACGAGTTTACTCCAGTCCCAGTCTTCTCTACATGAATAAGTTAAAAGTCAGTGCCCGGTTTGGGCACAGCAGCTTACATCTTATGCCATATGTCTCAAGAGCTACTCCTTGGCAGTCACCTCTCCGCCAACATCTCAACCCACTCCCCCTCGCGCCACTCGACAAATGTTTGGGCGAAGCATTGAACGGCTCCAGGGGAATCCGATTCGGTATTCCACGCCTGGCAGGGGCAGTCGTCGTACCGTTCATGGGCATTCTCAACATGCCGATTTTGTCGTCTGCGGAATAACTGGTGGAACTCCCTGACCGTGGTCCGCCGGTCTGGCACCCATTCACAGAGGTTGGCTCGGCCGCACGGTTGGGATAGATGGGTCGAAGCTTGCACCCCCGCCGAAGGTCGGCAAAGGGCTCGCTCGGTTTTGGGGGGTCGCCAACCACCATACTCTGCCAATCCGGTGAGAGCGTCGGCACGTTGCCAGTCTTCGAGTCGTTAAACATGATTGAGAAACTCAGAGGCTCGGCGCAGTCTTCGGTTATCTCTGCGATTACTCTCCGCCTTCCCAAAGACGTCGTCACAGGTATGGCTATGTGGCGGAGCTCCGAAAGTCAACGCATTTGGAGTTCGAATTAGCAGAAGGCGTAATACGGGTCATGCCGGCAATGGTCCCGAAACGCCGTGTTTAGGTTGGGCCGGAAGGAACGGAACGACACCTCGCAACCAACCTCAGGAGATGGTCGGAAACGGAGCCCGCCGTGTCTGAGTACGAAGTCGCACGACTCGCGGCAGACGTGCATCAGTGCCGGAAATTCTGTGTCTACCGTCATAGGCGCCGGGGGCGGGCTCGAGAAATCCAATAGCGCGTTCATGTGTGAGTCTTGGAGGATGAAGACCTCAGGCTCGTGCGTCTGGCAGAGCGAAATGCCATATCGTGAGGTGGAGTTCAAGCGGCAGCCTGTTGAAGAAGGTGAAGACTGCCACCATGATGACCGTCGAAGGCGAAATCCACGGATTGATGGTCTAACGTAAACTCTGAAGCAGGCTGCGATATGCTGCGTAGCTCATTTCTTTCCCAAAATCAAAGATTAATGTGTTGTTTTCGGGTGTTGACATGCATGCCAATTTCTTTCGCAGAATGAATTGGACCAATAACTACTGTAATTGTTTGTAATAGGTGGACGTTGAGAATCCAAGGTAGGGTAGCAATTCGGCCTACTGCCCCAGACCCCGGGCTCGGCATCAGCCCTATCTTGCTGGCCCACCCAGCCGAGGTCCGTTATCTGCTCTGCTGCACCGAGCAACAAGTGGTCGAGCAACCGGACGGCTACCTTACCGTAATAAGGTCGTCAGCCCAGAACCAACACCACAGGCACATGCCTGGCACACCAATTATCAAGGTTTAACAATCACCGCCGACACCATGCTCGCAGCAACTAGGCGCTGGTTCAGGCGAAACCGCACACCCATTGCAATTGGCGTGGGTGTCGTCGGCGTCGGCTATGTCGTCAGCAGCTACATCGTCGGCAAGCTCCGCGACGCGCGAGAGCGCATGAGCAGCGACCGCATCGCCAAGGAGAAGTATGTATCTGCTCCCAGGCATTAAAGCCGGACAAAGCTAACCACGACACTACCAGCCTGCGTCGCCGCTTCGAACAGAACCAGGAGGACTGTACCTTCACCGTCCTCGCCCTGCTCCCCACCGCCACGACCAACATCCTCGAGAGCATGGACACGGAAAAGATCACGTACGAGATCCAGCAGATCAAGGGCTCGGCTACCGCCAGAACCCGCAGCATTGGCTCTACAAGTCCGCCCAGCATGTCCGAGACATACGCGACCGACGACGACGGCCGCAGCATCATCACCGTGAGCGCTCAGAGCGAGGCCGGCGCGCGTACGACGCAGCTGTCCGTAGCGACGCCGCCATCCGGCGCAGGCCCAGAAAGTGGGAGCGTTGGCGTATCGCAAGAGGCACTTTCAATACCGCAGAAACCACGGAAGACAAAGAGACAGCTCTGGGATGACTTGACAATAAGCTGTGCGCGTTCTCCGAGTTCTCTTTCTTTTTCACCATTCTAACCTGATCATTCTACCAGCAATTACTAGAGCATACACCCTTCTCTACACGCTAGGCCTCCTGACGATGCTCACAAGGATACAACTCAACCTCCTCGGCCGCCGTAGCTACCTCTCGAGCGTCGTGTCGCTCGCGACGGGCAGCAACGTCGCCCCGGGGACCATCAGCCTGGAGAACAACGACGACGACAGCCCCACGCAGGCCTACGGCACCGACTTTGACGTCAACCGCAAGTACCTGACCTTCAGCTGGTGGCTGCTCAATCGCGGCTGGGTCGACGTGATGCAGCGGGTGGAGGGCGCCGTGCGCCAGGTCTTCGGCCACCTCAGCCCGCGTGACACGGTCACGCTCGACACATTCGCCAAGCTCAGCGCCGATGTGCGCCGTCTCGTAGAAGGCAGCGGGCCGTCGAGCGGCGCCAGCACCAACTGGCTCTCCTTCCTGCTCCCGTCCCCGGACATGGAGGACTTTGTCCTCCGCGAGTCGGGCGTCCTCGACTCCAACCCACTCGACCCCAACAACAACAATAACAACAACAAGAAGAAGAACAGCACGCCTTCCACCCCGACCCTGTCCTCTCCATTCCCCTCCTCCGCCGCCTCCCTCCGCCGCCTGCTCGACGAAACAGCCGACCTGATCGAGTCCCCGACCTTCTCGCACGTCCTCACCCAGCTCCTCGACGCGGGCTTCTCGCTCTTGCTCGAACAAAAGCTGTTCGCAGGCATCCTTGACGCGACAGCGCCAACAACATCCAGCGCAGCGAGCGTCGACAGCGCGGGGGCGGCAGGACCGACCGGCTCTATCAGCCGCGCGGTGCTCCTCCCCAAGATCCTCAGCGTGCTGACCCGCCAGGCGCACGTCATTGGCCACGGTATGCCCAACGAGTACCTACAGGCGATGGAGTCGGTGCGGGACCTCGAGGGGTTTGCTGCGGTTGTGTACTCGAGTAATTGGCAGGCCGAGATTGTGCAGGAAGAAGGGGAGGGGGTTAGGGATGCTAAGACTGAGCGGTTGTCTTCGTCTTCGTCACGGCCACAACAACGACAACGAGAACAGCAGCAACAACAGCAACAGCAACAAGCGAGGGAGGTGAGCCAGGGGCAGGGGGAGGGGGAGGGGCGTATGGGCTCGTCGAGTATTGTTGTTGTTGACAGCGCTGCCGCGCAGTCGAGGCTGTTTGAAAGTGCGTGGGAAAAGGCGAGTGAAGGGGGGTGAGGTGAGTGTGGCCGGTTTCTCTATGGGGGTTTGTCCATGAATCGTTGAATGCGAGAGAGTGTAATACTTGGGTTATCCTGCAAGTCATGAATGGGTGGAGCTTGGTTGGATTGGGAGTCTGGGCTAAGATGACGGCTGAGCAAGACGGCATGATCACACGTACTGTAAGGGAGGGGGAACAAATACCACTGGGTAGAGTTGGCATAACGGATATGGGTACATTTGGCCCGGATTGGCTCGCATTGTGAACAGCGGTAGTTTCCGGACCTGATAGAGTACAGCATCATGATGGCGATTTGGACGACAGTGGGGTTTCAGCGCATATATTGTCTTCCGGGTGTATATTGGGTATCTCTGTCGTCCGCCCGAAGCTGATCTATCCTTCCATCTCCCTGTACCCCGCTGGCATGTCCTTGGAAGCCCTCGGCAGCGTCTTGGTGCACCGGCGTAACCCGGTCTCATCTCTTCAGAGGCGGTGCTCTCACCGTCTGGCGCCGTCTCGTAGGCGCATCTGATGTGCTGCGATGCTCTCTCCGTATGTTTTGCAACGGGAGTTGCCGCTCGTCGTGTCTCCCCTTGTCTCGCACTCGGTCTCGGTGATTCCGAAGGGATTCGCAATTCGCTCCCTTTTCCCAGCATCTTGAACCTTTCGAGAAACCTGAAATGAATCCCTTTCTGAGATGCGATGGACCCCTCATATCAATCCCCGTATGAACTGATCCAACCCCAGCTCAAACAACTCATTTCTCACCCCAACACCACCCTTGTGCTCGACCGGCGACAGCGGATTCTTGACGACTTTTCAACCCCAACAAATTCATTAGCAACGCGCCCATTACCAACAAGCAAAGCTTATACCACCAAGAGCAACATGTATGAAAAAGAATGGCGTACCATACTCCACCCAAAGATTGATGTAGATCTGATGCAGCACGTTGCGCATGCTCAGCGTCGCCGTGTCAGTCAGCATGACGAGCCGCAGGCTGCTCGCCGTCTCGTAGTAGTGCAGCTTGTAGTGGGCGGTGCGGTACGAGACGAAGGCGTCGTCATCGCCGCCCAGCTTGCGCACCATGTTGCGCAGCGAGAAGACGGCGCCGAAGATGAGCTTGGCATCGTCGGCCGTCGAGGGTCGGAGGGCGGTTGCTGGGTTGTAGTGGTTGTGGTTGGTGGTGGTGGTGGTGGCTGTTGCTGTTGCTGGGCCGCTGCCGCTGCTGGGATCTGATGAGGTGGGGAGCCAGGTTTTGGAGTAGATACATTCCGCTGGTGTGAGTGGTTAACGGGGTTAGTTGGTGTTTCCTTGTTGTTCTGGACTGGGACGGGGAGGTTCGAATGGGGCGTACTGTGCCGGTCAAAGATGTAGAACGAGTAGACAACCATGATGGCGGCGTGCGGAGAGGTCCCCTGGGCGAAACGAGATCGCGCCGGGGACGGGGATTTCAGACGGGCTCGGCTGTGATGGGGATGGCGACGGTGATACGAATGGCAATGGTGTTGCGCAGTTGGAATCGATATGGCGCGGGTCACCAATCGTCGGGGTTTCTTCAAAATCAGAGCGAGGGTCGTGATGGTTCACGAATCCCTTCGCCTGATTGACCAGACCGCGAAGGGGCATCGTGATCCCTGTCCGCTGGGCTTGTCTTGGCATCTGTGTGGAGAACTCGGTATCTACTGTGTAAGGTAGCTTTGCCTTGGGTATCCTGAATGATGATAGCATACATTTCACTCTTTGTTTCCCTATATTTACAGCTTATCTAATAGTGAAAGCAAACCTGCAGCAGAATTTATGTTTTCAAACTCAGTTGTTGGAGGTTTCCTAGTTCTTCCAAGAGACGTGGTTTTCTACATGTACATGTAAGCGTGGATCATTAGCTCTCGGCGGGGTAGTGGGGTAGTCTTGGGTGTCCTGTTGGCTGCCCTACGAGGATTGAACCAGCTTCCAGACGATATGGAAACGGGACGTAAACTGCAACTTCCAGTTTTCTCATCGCTTCCAGTTTCGAGCCATCGAGCCTCGATCTGAGAAGTGTGAGTACCCCACTCTGCCTCTCGTTTAGTGACCACTCGGCGGGCAGCTTGTTCGAGTTGAGAAGCCACCGAGGAACGACAAACCATCGAATTGAGTATCTCAGGCCTTGATTTCACAACACAGAAGCCGTTGTTGCAGCGAGGACGCGAGGGCTTTTTTCACCCATTGTGACACATCCCCACCAAACTATTTGCATCGACACAGCCAGCTCCGGGACCGTGTATTCATATTCTGCGCTGCATCCCAAGGTGCTCGGAATTTTTGATAACATATAGCCCTGTTCGTCCCCGTGCCCGCGAGCCTGGGGCTTCTCTCTCGCTACTCTGGTTTCACCCCATATGGATAGAAGCAGATGATCATGGTCGATGAAGAGGACAACAAGCATCCACAAACCCGGCTCACAACACTGACCTTGCCGCTGTGTCCGCAACCAGGAAACACGGGCACAATGACGCCTCCTGCGTATACAGCGATGCCGCTAAGCCTGGTGTCTCCAGGTATCCAGGTCGAGTTCCACGGCGATGCCGATGCGAAACCCGCTCCGATATACTCCCGGTATGTCCATGTATCCTTCTCCTGGGATCCGAGTTAACAGTATTACGCTCAAGTTCGGCCCCTCCAGACGTACAAAGCTTCCCAAGTCCGATGAGACACCACCGGAGGACGCCCTCACAACATCGCGAGATCAAGGTGCGTTCTTGTTTTACATGTTTCTGGCTGCAGCCCCATGCATGCTCACCACACAATGCAGGAAACCCTCAACGCGCGATCCGAGTATACTAATGAGGACTCGGAGGGACACTCTCAGCGTCGCATCAACCAATACATCATCAAGGAGGAGATAGGCCACGGCTCATACGGCGCCGTTCACCTGGCCACCGACCAGTTTGGAAAAGAATATGTGTGTGATATCGCCTCGAGAACATGCACCCAGCCACTGACCGCGTCAAGGCCGTCAAGGCGTTTTCCAAAGCACGGCTCAGGAGACGAGCCCAGTCCTATATCCTCCGCCATGGGCCACGGCAACTTGGTCGCTTTCCTCGGGCCGGCTTCGGCGCTCCAGATGCCCCTATCATGGGTTTTGCTGATCAACGAGCTAAGGAGGAGAAGGATGCCCTCTATTTGATCCGCGAGGAGGTTGCGATAATGAAGAAGTTGAACCACCCCAATCTTGTACAGCTGTACGAGGTCCTGGACGACCCGGAGGAGGATACCCTGTACATGGTCCTCGAGATGTGCAAAAAAGGCGTTGTTATGAAGGTAGGCATCGGCGAGTCCGCAACACCCTATCCCGAAGAAACTTGCCGTCATTTCTTCCGCGATCTCATTCTCGGCATCGAGTACCGTGAGTCCTGCGTGTTCCAGCTATATCACGGTGAGATGCTTATACAGCAGCTGCAGTGCACTCGCAAGGAGTGGTCCATCGCGACATCAAGCCCGACAATCTCCTGCTCACCGACGACGACGTCTTGAAGATTGCCGATTTCGGCGTGTCTGAGATGTTTGAAAAGTCCAACGACATGAGAACGGCCAAGTCGGCTGGCTCGCCGGCATTTCTTCCCCCCGAACTTTGCGTAGCAAGACACGGGGATGTGTCGGGCAAGGCGGCAGACATCTGGTCAATGGGTGTGTCTCTGTACTGCCTTCGCTACGGGAGGGTACCTTTCGAGCGAGGCGGTGTGCTAGATATATACAAAGCCATAACGACCGAGACCCCCAAGTTAACCCCTGACGAGAATCCAGACTTTGTCAACATAATAGGGGCGCTCCTGGAGAAAAACCCGGGGAGGCGGATAACGATGGAGGAGCTCAGGGTAAGCCCCCCAATATCATGGTTTCGATGAGCCAGCCGTACCTAACTGCGTTTTCAGGAACATCCCTGGGTGACAAAGGGAGGTACAGACCCTTTACTCAGTGCTGAAGAGAACTGCTCCGAGCCGGTTGAACCGCCTAACCCTCTCGAACTGAACCACGCGTTCACTCGCAGGATGACTCACCTAATCTGCGTGGTAAGCTTAGCAACGTTCCGCTGATCACCCCTCCCTGCGCACCCACTGACATGGACCAGATGAAAGCAATAAACAAGTTCAAGAGCCTCCTCAGCCCTCGACCGCACGTCAGCCAGAAGGACAGCCGACGTCACGCAACTGCTCCGGCGCCACTCTCCCCACCACCAGAACAGAAGGCTCCCGAAGAACAATCTACAGCAGAATTCGCCGCCCGCGTCCTTCGCGAGCGCCAAGAGTTCCTCGCGAAGGGTGGGAAAGCAAGCTTCGACCAGCTTCTCCAACCAGCCGCCTCCTCCAACTTCACGGCCCCCAGCACTACGGCAGCAAGAACCGGGGACCAACAACAACCTCCCACCCTCCTTGGCATCGGAACGGGTGGAATCGACGACTTCTCCACCGCCGAGCAAGCCCCCGCAGCAGATATCGTCTCCGACTCGCCCACTGCTGTGGACTTTAGTGTCTATGACCGGGCATTCGAGGCCGAGGTTGAGCGGATCAAGAGGTCCACGAGTAGGAGGAGGCCAGGCGTGGCAGGGGCAGGGCCAGGGGCAGGGGGAAGAGACGCAGGCGCGGGAGCTGGGCCGATCTACCAGACGAGGGTTCGTGAAAGGGGAGGCGGCGGTGTGTTTCCGTTACAGGCCGACGAGAATTTGAGGATGAATAACCCCTGGGCCTTTGCAGCTGCCGTGGCTGGGATGAAACAGAGGGAGCAGCAGCAGCAGAGGGCGGGGGTGGGGATGAGGTTTGCTGAGTTGGTTGCGAAGGCAATGGAGGGGGCTAAGGAGGCGAAGGGGGGGAGTGGTGAGGGGGCTGCTGCGGAGGGGGGTGGTGGTGGTGATCACGTTTAGGTTCAGGTAGGGATGAAGTTTGAAAGGGAAGGGGGTGAGTCAGTGAGGGAGGCGCCGGCTGTTGTGCCTTGGATCAATGCATATCCTGATTCTCCGTGACAGTTTCGGGTAAGCTTCGTGTAGCGTGTTATGTTCGTATTCATTTTGAGCGCACTTGGAGAGGGATATGAGAACGAAGTTGGAAGAGTTATCTGACGGGACTGGTATAATAGTGATCCCTCTGGGTTTGGAGACTCTGTTCTCGTTGACTTGTACGTCCTATATTCCTGATCTTGAAGACGATGTTCGAAATTCCCATAGCTACCGATTACGATCCTGCTAGATTTCGCTTTCCTCAAACACCGAAGCGGAGTATCATCATTGGGCCATCATCGGCCCTCCAATACCTCAGGTCAACTCACCCAGCGATAATCAGCGGCGCCACCCCCGGAGATTTCCCAGTGGAAAACGGCATGGAAGAAACTGATCCAAAACCTCCTTAAATATCTGTTCATGTTCTGGCCTACCTTGAGAGACATATACCCGCGAGGAATCCTTGGCTTATCTCATCGGGAAAGCAATGTCATTCAGATCTTCATCGACACGCCTTGCTGCCCTTCAAAGAATTGGTCTCCAGGTGCTGTGTGGTACTGAGTCCAGAGTTGGTGCTGCGGGGAATAGGCGATGTCATGCAGTTCCTCTATCCAGAAACCATTATGCAGAATTCGAATCCGCAACCCCTGGTTATCCAGCAGGACATGAATCTAACGGCATGTCATTGAGCCATGGAAGCGTGAGGACAGCGGAAGAGAACGCCTCCATTTGCTTGGGCCAGGTGCCCCGCACGAAGCGAGGCGCTAGTCAAGGCAACGGGCCCTCACAATCAGTGTAGTAGGCCTCGACAGTGCACCAGAGGGGAGTTCACTAAACGAGTGGTGGTCTTGCGTCTCCGCGGTTCGTTGTCTCAACGTGGGCTGATGTTGAGACTTTCGAAAGTTTCCAACTCCGATTTTCCACCGTCGACATTTGGGGCCAGCTTTTGCCTGACTACGTAGGAGATGCACCCTCGATGCAGAAAGAAGGAACCTGTCTATCTGAATGCTAAACGGCCGCGCCTATCGTCTGCCCATGCCATGTCCTCCTTTTCAGTTCCAGATGTTGCAGGTTCCGGAATTGTGCATGTCTTAAATTTCTCAAAAAGTCCAACCTTTCTCCTTGAGCTGAAAGAGAAAAAAAAACCAAAAACAAGGAACTGGAGACTCGGGTCGAATCCTCCACAGATTGAGCCAGCACCGAGTCTTCAAGGTGACGTTGGAAAAGTGAGACAGCAAGCAAGAGCCCGGAAACGGCCAGACTATCTGCGTAGGATCCGTACTGCAGTTGGTTAACTTAGGTCTTGTGTAAATATCCCACATGTCGTCCGAGACACAACACAAGTCAGCTAGCTCCGACTGTAGAAACAATGAGTCGCAGTATTGATCTGCCCAGACAGAAGCCGGTTTGCTGCGGGACTCTGGAATGCTCTTCCTGACTTCAGAGTTTGACCAAGCCGATTTGTAAGCTCGGCATGCTTGTCGTTCTTGTCGTTCTTGTCGTTCTTGTCGTTCTTGCCTTTTCGATTCTTGTCCCGCCGCCATGGTCTTGGCGAAAGCTTGTTTTGATAGGCGCGAAGAGAGAAAACAAACTTGAGAGCAAATTGTCGGTATCGGCAACCAAGGAGACAACGGCGTTTCCCAGACGTTTGTGAATCGAAGGGCCCGGATGCCGAGGGTGATTCCCCGGGGCCGTCGGCCAAGACCTGCGACGATCCTATGTATGGCGCAGAGCCGGTGTGCCTTGATAGAATTCTCACATATGCGTGTTCTGTGCAAGGCTGGGATGCATTTTGGCGGAAGTTTTGTCGTCGAGCTCTCAGCGAATATCTCGACCACGTGTGGAACTATATCCCGTTCTTGACCCGCCAGCAGGGTCTGAGACAAGGGGGCCAGGGGGGCCAGTGTGTTCCTTTGGATAATGTACATGTGTACCGCCAGATGCACACCCGAACATGCCGCCCCAAATCCTGTGTCAGGGGTTTGATATTTGGCTGGACGGGTGGATAGATGTTCTGAAGAGAGCCGAGACCGCAACGAGATGTTGCTGGCTATGGTCGGGAGACGTATAATGCCCGGACACTAGGCTCGATAACGGTATTTGGCGGCCAAACTTGAAGCTGTGGTGAAACAGTTGGCCATCGTCATATGGCGGTCTCCAGAGGTGGGCAAAAGGCGTCCGAAAAAGGTTCTCGCAACTGGCTGCTCCGGAGAACGGCAACCGCATTGGCGAAGATCCTATCAATGTGGACTCTGGCAGGATCCGGCCAAGGAGACGGTGGTGATCTCTCATACACCACTCCGTACACGTCGGACATCGACAAGCAGCTGGTGGGTTGCGGGAGCAGTTCTGATGGCCGCATGTGTGTTACCGTATGAAGTCCTTGGCTTTGGCCAATGGCTGCGTGCCGGGATCGCGCGATGCTGGCCTAAACCTGAGTGAGTAGCTGACTTTTGTTGTGATACCAGTAGGGACGACAAGTTGAGAAAATGCCTCATAGAGTTTGGTCGGGATGCTGACCCAGCGGTGGCGGTCTGCTGCACGGCACTGACGGTTCCTCTGCGTTGGTGTGGACGACGGCTTGTATGGTACTGCACCATGTATCCGTACTCCGTCCCTGATGAGTTGGGAGTTCTGAGAGCTTCAGCAGCTAGGCCGGAGAGCGCCATGGCACGCATGCTGCAGTATGCAATGCATACTGCAACAAGGATAGGTTACTGAGTTACGAAGGGACGGGGAAGAGCCGTGTGGGCCAGCTCGGAAAGCGGAATCTGTATGGTTCCTCCAACCGAACTGGTGGTTTTCGGCGGTCAGTTTGTGGCACCGTTGTCACCCGAACGCAGGGCGAATGAAAGCGATTGCAGGATCAGAGTTGAGAGAACCAGGTAGGCACAGAGGAATTTCACCGCCTTCAGACCCCCAGGGATTGTCGGGTTGCTTCAGGGCAATCCTCCGTGGTTGAAGTTCGGCTGACGCCCGCATCCAGAGCCGGGAGGCCGCCAACACCGGCACCGGGGGGAGGGATGCCAGAATGGAGCCGGTGGAAACAAACCATGCGGCCAAGACTTCCAGTCGGACGGCGAGATGCGTATCAATCGAGCCAATGTAACAGTCCTCAGTGTGTGCAACGAGCTGGCCCGCCAAGACGCCGACTCAAGACAGAGTGGCATCTCCTTCTTTGCCTCCTTTGTTATTGGCGATGCCTCGGCTACGGAGGAAGCGTCCGGGAGTCGCATCCGGGCTGCCCCTGCGCTCAACCACTCCAAGGTTGGAGAGATTAACTTCCATGTTTCGTGGTAATAAGGACCGGGAGCAGCGTGGGGAGGCTCTGCACGCGTGCTGTGATGTGAGCTGGAAAGTCAACAGCAACAACAAGAACGGGTAGTGTGCTGGTCTGGCGGACGGAAGATGCATGGGTTGTTGATCAGATACTGAAAATACCAGGTACGGATATCCATATCGATAAATCGACACCTGACTTACACGCCAGCTAGCCAGCTTCCTCCCCGGCGTGTAATTTGCGAGTAACGTAAGTGGTTAAGGTAGGGAAAAATGTTGTGCTTTCCCTATCAATCATTACTCCTTATTTCTCCCTCATTCTTGATTTATCTTCTCTTTTCGTTGTAATCCTGACGTTCCTTGATGTTTAAGTTGGACAACTCAATGTCCGTGCTAACACCTTAGCTTACCAAGCCAGGCCTGAATTTAGCCCGTTTCGAAAAGACCCCGACGGCCAGATCGAACGTAATGGGCAGCCACAACCGATTTGGCGGGCCTGCTCTACTGCAGCGAATCAGGGGCCGTTCCAAGCGTCCCAGAAAGCTAGCCCATGGTGGGTAAATCAAAAGACGCCGGCTGGTGCCAGCTGGCCGGAGACAATGACGCCAGCTCATTAAGACTCAGATCGTCTTTGCGCAGCGCTACTGTGGCCGTTGTCTTCAACAAGCCGCAGCGAGCAGACGGGAGAAGCAGAACCTCAAGCAAAGGACGTACATGGCACAAGTGAGTTGAGGCTTGCAGTGCTCAGGTAAGACATGCATGTCTCATTTGCATGGCATGCTATGATGCTAGTACTGCTCTGTATACCTCCGTTACGGTAGGGTGTCCTACAAATGATGGAATATCGTAACAAATCCCCGGTTCCCTAACGCACCACACGCATTCTCACGGCACTATTGCAGCTTTTGGGGAAGGGAGTCGTCTCCGTGGCCAAGGAGGAAAGAGCTGCAACTCAAGCCGTCTTTTTCCGTCGGTCTGACCATGCGGTGATGCGTGCCTCCATCCAATTGCATAAAAGTCCATGTTCTTTTCAGGGTCTGCGCATTGGTTATTGTTACATACCTTAGCAATATCAGCGGTGTTTTGCCACTCGTGCACTTTCCGTCCGTTTCCTTGTTTCTTTCATGATGCGCTGACGTCTCGAAGACTTTAATCACATCAGCCTTACGGATACCCTTCGCAGCCCCTGAGTACAGCTGTGGTGTTCGAAACGGTCGTGCCTGTTTCACGGGCTAACGGGTAGCGTCTGGGTTACAGTACAGTCCGGCCAGGAAACGCTAAAACGTGCTAGGTGGTGGCAGCGCTGCTGTGCTTGCCAGTCAAAGACAGAGACTCCCCACCGCCATCTTCGTCATCTTTTCCGCTGCGATCAGCAGACGGTTTCGCCTCCGCTCGCCTCACCAGTGGCCCAGCACTTTCCACCCAAAAAACACTTCGCAACTATTCGCGACTTCCGCCGGTACCACCACTAAGGTTCAACCTCAGTCAGCAGCAAGGCAACTCGAGAGCCGATCGACGTCAACAAGCCCACTACTCTTCTGGAATAAGACCGCTTCTTCTCCCCCCATCACCATGACGAATCTCCGCCTGAACACGCAGTCATCTGCCTTGAGCTGTCGTAACTAACAGCTACTGGAACAACCTATTCATCTGCTCGCCCCTGAGAAATTGAAAAGGGAACAGGACGGATCAAGGACCAGGAATTGAGGCCGAGAAAACCAAAACGAGGAATAACATCCATCCGCCCTCCAGCGCTCTGGTCGCAAGCTCCACTCCCCATCCACCCCACTTGGCTCGACTCACGACTTTGGAATTTCTCGCACACTGGCAAGTCGAGGCTTTTTCGGCGCTTTTTCCTTCTCTCTGCAGAGAAAAACTGAGCATCTCCTTTCGACACAGAGTGCTGCGGTTTTGTGTTCGGCTCCAGGCGACCTCTCCCGGGCTCTCGCCCACTCACCCAAGGCGTCCCTCGCCGCCAAGCTTGCTGTCGCTTGCATAAGCGCAGCGACTTAAACTCAAGCACGACCTCGCTCGCTTGCATCGCCCGCCCTCAGTGGACCGAACCCTTGCTCAGCACTCCCAAGACATCCGCAGCGACATCACCAAAGTGCTTTTGGATTCTGCGAGCACCAAACGTCCAGTTGCGCGTTCAGCTCGCCAAACCCGCCCATCATGATATCCTCGGCATCTTCTGTGGCGTCTGCCTCGCCGCGGGTTTCGCCGCACTCGTCGCAACCGCCGTCGATCAGGTCGGTCGAGGCTCCCACCAAGTCGCCAAAATTGAACGGTCAAAATGGACACTCAGTCGCGCATGCTGGCATCCCCGACCTACCGCAAAAACCTGCCGAGAAGGGCTCCATGAAGGACCGCCTTACTCGCATGTTCTCGGCCAGGGACGCATCGCAGCGCTCACTGACTGCTGCCGATGCGAACGGCACGGCGCAGGCCAAGAGGTCCCATGATGTGACCCCAAACAACCCATCGCCTCCGCCCGGAAAGGTTGCAAACGCAAAGGAGGTGCCGCCCCAGCGCTTCGTGCTTAACCCAGAAGCGCAGGGCGGTCACGAACACCACCTCAAGTCCAGCCGCCGGCAAGAAAAGCTCTCGGACCTGATCAAGAGCTTTCTGGGGCGGAAACCGGAACAGCAGGCCCCCGAAAACGACCTCTCCTTGGTGTCAAATTGGGTCGACAATCTGAGGCAGGAGAAGGACAGCCTCTCGTCGGACAAAAAGACGGCCACCGCAAATCCGTCGGCGACACTGGCGGAGAAGTATGGCAAGTGCCAGGAAATTGTGGGGCGGGGTGCCTTCGGCATTGTGAGGATATCGCACAAGAAGTTGGACAATGGCCTTGGGGAGAAGCTGTACGCCGTCAAGGAGTTCCGTCGGCGGCCCGAGGAGACTGAGAAGAAGTACAGCAAGCGCTTGACGGCCGAGTTTTGCATCTCGTCGTCGCTACGTCACCCCAACGTCATCCACACCCTCGATCTGCTCAAGGACTCAAAGGGCGACTACTGCGAGGTCATGGAGTACTGCGCCGGCGGCGACCTGTACACGCTCGTCCTGTCCGCTGGCAAGCTCGAGGTACAGGAGGCCGACTGCTTCTTCAAGCAGATGATGCGTGGCGTCGAGTACATGCACGAAATGGGTGTCGCGCACCGCGACTTGAAGCCCGAGAATTTGCTCCTGACAACCCACGGCGCCCTCAAGATCACTGATTTTGGCAACGGCGAGTGTTTCCGCATGGCCTGGGAGAACGACGCGCACATGGTGTCAGGGCTGTGCGGCTCGGCCCCGTACATCGCCCCTGAAGAGTATACGGCTAAGGAGTTTGATGCTCGGGCTGTTGATGTCTGGGCTTGTGGTGTGATTTACATGGCCATGCGAACCGGCCGCCACCTCTGGCGGGTCGCGCGAAAGGATGAGGACGAGTTTTACACTCGCTACCTAGAAGGCCGTCGGGACGAGGAGGGTTATGCCCCGATTGAGGCGCTACACAGGGTAAGTTTTGTCTCGGATAAAATATGAGATCGACGGTGGACCGGTCATGGCTCTGACCCTTGACAACCAGGCTCGCTGCAGGAACGTGATCTACTCAATACTGGATCCCAACCCGGGCCGCAGGATCACGGCGTCACAAGTCCTCAAGTCCGAGTGGGGTCGCGAGATACAACTTTGCAAGGCCGGCGAGGAGGGCCTCTAACACATGCTCCGCCGGGTGACCCGCTGATGTGACTTTTTCTCGAAGGGAAACACCACCACCCACCGCCTGGCGGAAACAGGCTGTTGAAACTGTTGAACCCGCGTATCGCATCTTATCGAACCCCTGCCCGAGTCAACATTCGGCTAGCGGCCTTTCTTCCTCTCTCATCCGTTTCGCCAAATTACCTATGCCCGTCTATGATGATCCTCACAGCAGGAATAACAACACCACTCGGCGGAGGCGACGATGACTTCATCACGTATCACGACACGGAATGCTTCGGTTTGGGCCAGCATGGGAGTTTGGAGTTTATCGTTTTTTTTTTCCTCTTTATCTTCTTGCATGGTGCTTGGGTGGCCTTGCGTCCTTCGTTTTGTCCATATTCGCAGCCGCTTTGGTTCTCCAGATGAGAGGCAGGGCCGGAGGCAAAATTCCCGTCTCTCGTTTTAGCACTGGGCGGGCTAAATACATTTCTTTCCATGTCATGCACAGCATTCGTTTTTCTTGCAAGCGCTGTCGATCACTGAAGTTCAGCATCCGGTGGCTACCTCGTACTGCATTTTTAGCGATGATATAGGCAGCGGGTAGGGTGAATATCTGCGGGGTGGGTTGGGTTCTCGGTTTGGGGCCGGCTTTGTGACCTTTACGCAGACGAGTGCAAAAGGCGTGTTTTCGTTTTCTTATCCCTCGCTGCTTTACGGCTTTGTTAAAGACGGTGTTGGCTGGTTGCTTGTCCTGTTCTTTTTCTGATTCATTACCTGCTCGTTGCCGACCGACCAGGCTTGTCTTGACCTCCTCTTCAGTCTTCCCATCTTCTTTTCCTTCTGGCCCCCCTTTGTGTTGGGTATCTCCTCATACAGAATGTGACATGATGATGAGGCGTGTGGCCATATGCTTTGCTGAGACGGATCCATGGTTGGGAGGTTGCCTGCCTTCCTTCTCTCTATGTTGGTAGTTTCCGAGATGGACAGGGGAAGGGGGTGCATGGGAAATACCTGAGGCCCCGGCGGCTTTGTTACTTGGTAATTTGGGGCTCACATGTTGGCGCATAGGGATTGCTGCCGCTGTCAGGCAATCGCATTGGTATGTTTGCATGGGGAATGGCTCTCTGCTGATATTCCCGGCCTAAGAGTTGCGTAGAGGTGATGGTGTCCTTATAGAGAGTAGAGGACTGAGGAGTGATGTAATACCTTGTAGACCTTATAGGAGTCTTACGATATTCGAGAACCCGTCGGACTTCTGGTGATCCCTGTGCTGGTCAAGCAGACAGAAGAAGATAGCCGGCAATTCTGGTCGAAATGAGGCTGCACGCCCTTCGGAACGCCCTGTGCTAGACTATAGGTGCTTACTACCTGTGTAGATGCCCACACAGCTCCACCGCGGCACTGAAAGAAGCGCATTGCTAAGCAAATAACCGTCTCTTGTAGGTTGGTGAGTTATTTAGCTATGTTCTTGTCTCAAAGGAAAGGCCCGGGCGATCTGCCTGTCAAATCACTGAGCCCATTGGATTGCGCTGTGGTCAGTCAGCATCCGTAACAGCGCCATCTCTCAGCATCATCGCTTCTGCCAAAACAACATCCATAAGCAATGCAGGGAAACGGGACTCACTCAACCAGACTAAACTAACTCTTCAAGAGCCGACTTGACCCCTTCGCACTATCCAGGATGCAAGAAAGCAACATAAGCAGTGTCCACGTCCCATATCACACAACCTTGCCCTACAATACTGTCCTTTTTCCAACCACACGCACCTCACCAACAGGGACAAAACATCACCAACCAGTGGCATGTGTATTGACTGAGAAAACAAGCCGAGACCGATAGTCGCATCACAGCCACATTTATAAGAACGCCACACATCGAAGAAACATATCGAGGGAGCGATAGCGGGAATGCATGAGAAAATAAATAGTATGAGATCTCAACAAAACCAACACATGACCGAAGCCTCTTCAACCCTTTGCCTCCAAAGCACAATGATCCATCCCATACATACACATCCAGGTCCTTTAAACGCCAGCCAAACAAACAAAAGACACACACCCCTATCAATTCGACGGAGGAATCAAAGAATATCAAGCAAGCAAGCCACCCACCCTTTCTTCCTCCCGCTCCCCCCAGTATTATATCAAACTGGGAAAATAGAAACATCAGCCTGGATACATCAAACCTCATTCCCATCCCATCTCTCATCAAAATAGATATACCCATCTGCCAGACCAGAAGCCCGACGGCCCGGCATCATACCCCCACGATTCCATTCAAAGCAGCAGAATCCAGACCAACACAGTTGAGCCCTCACGCGAAACATAAAAGGTCGCAAGGCGAAGCATATATAGCGAGAACTTGAAGAGAAAACGGATCAAGAATGAAACAAATCCCAAGCCCTCGAACACAGGCTCAAAAACTCCTCCTTCTTGGCCTCAATCGTGTCAGGACTATCCCGTCCCTCGCCAAACGGCCCCGTCGTCCTCCGTCCCGCTGCTACGCCCGGGAACCCAGGGAACGGCGGCATGGTCCCCGTGGGGCCAGCCGGTGCCGGCCGCCCGCCGTTGCCCAGCGGCGGGCTCCCGCCCTCTTCGTACTCGGCGCGTCTGCGCTTCATTGTTGATGCTGGGTTTGGGGCTGGGGCTGCTGCGTGGGACGCCGCGGGCGGCGGCGCCGGGTGGCCGTTGCTTAGGCTTCGGCTGCTGGTGGAGGCGAGAGCCGGGTCAGCTTGGTTGGGAGGGGCTGGTGGTCTTGTGTGGGTATTGTTATTGTGTTGATGATGGTGGTGATGGTAGTGGTTATGGTTATTATTATGACTGTGATTGTGCGGGAGGTCGCGAGGTGGCTGCTGTGGGGGGGACGGCGGCGTCGGGGGTTGGTGGCCGCCGTAGCGTACTAACTTTGGTAGGAGCTCGGGCCGGCCGCCAGCCAGCTCAACTTGAGCTTCCTCGGCCGACTTGTACTCGCGCGAGCGCGCGGATTGCGGAGGAGGCGGGTGGTGTGGGGATGGGAGCGGGGCGCGGCTCTGGCTGGCAAACAGGGCGTGGCCGCTGGACTCGGGATGACCCGAAACGTTGCCGCCGAATACGTCGGCAATCGGGGGGAGGCGGTTGTTGGTTTGGTGGGCAGGCATGTGGTGGATGTGCGACGTGCTTGCGAGGTTCGATGGCTGGTTTGTGATGTGCCGTGTCAGGGGGTGCGGGTTGTGCCTCCCCGTGAACGTCTGGCCGAGGGGCGCCGACTGGATGACCCGTTCGTTTGCGAATTGTTCGTGCGACGGAGCCACGATACTCAAACCCGGCGGCGCGCCGCGCTTGCGGGCTAGGCCAGGCGTCTTCGCAGCGAAGTGGGATCCTTCCTTGTCCCTATCAGGCCCATCTCCCTGCTTTGCCGACTGTTGTTGTAACCTCGCCTCAATGATTTGTCTCTGGTGCTCCCTGACGCTCATGCTGCGATTCAACTGCTCCTGCTCGGCGGCATCTTTGGGGACGAAGCCTGGCGACAGACATGCGATGCCAACCTCCTGAATGCCCAGGCCATCGCGCGCGGTCAGGGGCCGACCGGTGGCGGGAGATACGATGTTTGTATTTTTGGAGAGATCTAGCTTTCTTGGGCGGTGCCTGGCGGTCTGCAAGCCGGGGGAGCCAGGTTCCTTCTTGACGACGATTTTCGGTCTTTCTGTGTTTCGAGATCTGTGCGTCGTTGAACAACCATGAATTAGTAACGTCGTCCAGGCGAACAAGTCGAGCCAGCGGCCAGCTATCTATATCCTGGGGCTTGCTTACGCGCTGGGCGGGGATGACTTTTGCGTGCTCGCCGTCGCACCCAGCCCCTTAGGGCTGCGGCTGCGTGATCGCGCTTGTGGTGCAGGTGTATTATCGTTGTTCAAAGTTGTCACTGCAGGTGGAGGTGGAGGCGGGGGCGCCGCTGTTGTCCTCTGAGCAGTCGGAGAGGCAGACGATGGGTGAGGAAGGTCAGAACCGTAGGACGGCCTGTCGTGAGGAGCGGGCGAAAGGGCCATTGCAACGGCGGTGCTCATTGTCGCTGTGTGACCCTGGGATTGTTGTTTGTGCTGCGAAAAATGGGAGTTCGAGGAATCCGATGGGATTCAGTGTTCCCGCCCCAGAAGCCCCAAAATTGGGGGTGGCAGGCGTGCTGGGAATGAACCGGGGACTGCCACGCACTGGGTGTGCGAAGCGGAAGAAGCGAGCTTGTGCGGCGGGAAGAGGGCGCGCTGTTGGGTCCGATGAACCAAGAATCCTCCGCACCTCTCGTCCGTTTGTTGCTGCGATTTCTGAACACTCCCCCAGACTCGACTCTGGCTGCAGGAAAATGCGAAAAATTCAAGCAACAAAACAGGGACCGAGCACTGTTGGGAAGACAGGCCGGTTGAGCGGCGCGATCTGCAATCCCGCTCTTTGAATAATCCGTACCAAGTAACGATTATCGGGTCCGAGTCGTTTGAGCTGCAGCTAATTTGGACTGGGCGCTTGAGAACGCTGGCAGGGCTGTGTCACACACGAAAGGCGCAGCCAAAACGTCGTTGCTTTGCCTCTCGTACTTTCCCTCTTCTGGAAATCAGTAATCCAATGCCCAGGCGGCTCCCCAACCAGTGCAAAAAGTCGCTAGGTCGCCGTTTCCAAGGTTGTTGGTTGTTATCGGGCAACAGATATTCTCTTCTGCCTTCTTGATAATTCCTCTTCAAATTCGAATAAACGACTTCGAACTCGGGTAATCGGAGCGGCGTTTGTGTCTTACTGAGCGAGGATTATGATCCCTGGCAGTATCATTAACGTTTGGGTGCTGCGTGCCGTATATACTTCAATCAACGGATTGTGACGATGGGAGCTCCAGCCGAAGAGGAAATGGAATCCGTCATGCCCGCAGTGCACCGAAAGCACGAGGGGACTTATAAAACGAGGAACTCGACGATGCCGAATGACAAGGGGCTCCTCAGGAGGGGTCGCCTGGGACGACGGGAATTAAGGAGGAGGGGCTTTCTGTGAGACAAGGGCGGGAACCTTGGAATCCTTTTTTCAGGGGAACACAAATGAGAACCGAACCAACGCCTCGGCGAGCAGAAAGCAAGCGAAGCCCAAGGCTAGGTCAGGTCTGATCCAGTTCTCTTCAACCAGAAAATCCTGGCGAATCCTCACCTGTTCATCCCTTCCATCATCGTTACAAGTATTCGTGGTGTGAAAAGTGAAGCTGGACAACTGCAGGCCACTGGTTCCAGTGTTTGAGGTTCGACGTTGTGGAGCCCTGGGTGGGCTGGGCGGAGGTCCGCCGCCTTGGCTGGAGCTGTGCACTGCAAACCCATGAGAATCTCTCAATCTCTCGAAGTCTCGGGCTTTCAAGATGATCTTTCCTGTTCGACTCACGGCCAACTGTCTGCTGTGCCTTGCGGTACTGGTGGCCTACCTAAGACGGCCAGGACCACGTTACGGTTGTTTTTATTTAATATTCGGAGTGCTGCAAAGAAGGCTTCCGAAGCCCTCGACGTTTTGGATTGAGCCATTGCCCCATGTCATGTGGATTGGTCGAATTGCGCGGTCCAACGTTTCTGGGACCCTGCAACGTCCAGGCTCCTGCAGCGCACTTTGCGTGCGAGCCCAGCACCTGAAACTCGTCTGGACTCCGCACAGTTCCATCGTCGATGAGTTGATGACAGGGCCAAGACGATTGGGTGCTGGGGGCAACTCGGTGCTGAAGCATTTTTTCAGCACCATTACCTTATCCGTACAAATTACGGATGCTGATGGAGGAGGCCATATGGCGAAGACGTGGAAGTTGCTTGGTGACGGTGGTCGCAGCTAATGCTTCGGTATGGCTGCTGAGACGTGGTCCTGATTGCTGTCGCTGTCAATTCTTCCCGCTCATGCAGAGGTGTGGGTGGTCTGAAGTCGCATCGTCCCGCATCACCAACGGGGAACCGTGGTTGCCGACTGTTAGCTCAAATAAGGTTCAAACATGGCCCGTCTGTTCCTCGGAAATTTGCCCGTGGCTGCCTCGTCTTCATAATAAACTCTGTCTCGTCGAGAAATCCAGACAACGCGCAATGCCTCAGACGAGACCCATTTGGTTCCGAGTCAGTCCTTGCTTGAGGTTGCTGGAGAGGTCCAGGGTTGTGCGACAAACTCGAACCTAAGGGGCTACCTCCACACATCCGTAGATGCTCTGTGAATCATAGCCGCACTGTTGTCTGCTGAAATTCGACACGCCCTCTTGTTCTGACGATTGCAAGCTCGCAAGCTCCTAGCGGTTGGCTCAAGCCGTACTGTGCACAGAGTCAGGTAGGACCTGAACTTTTGCGTGGCCCGGAGTAAGCCAATCAGCTCGCCTGCCTCGGTTCGTGGTTGGTTCGCCTGAGACGGCCGGTGATGGTGGTGAGCCACCCTCAACCGATGAGCGGATAGGAGGCTGTTCCGTCGCTCAGGTTCGCTGGGCCGTTATTATCCAGCAACGGGACACTGCGAAAATACCAAGCCGGGTCGTTGATGTGGTTTCCTAGACGGGATCAGAACCTGTGATATTGACTCTGGCGCCCAACCCAGTGCTGCGCGCAAGATGTGTCCAGCGGTAGACTCGATGTGATTGCCAATTCACATGCCACTGGCGGCTGGTGTTCGCGATACTGTTGATTTCGGTCGTGTACCTACTCGTTGGTCGTCTTAGCCGCTCTGCAACACGCACCATGGCGCAGATATGTGCCCAGAACCACGTTTTGAGAAACGCGTCCGCTTACATGTATACTTCCGAGACTCCGTAGCTGCAATTGGGCGAAAAGATTCACCTGAGCAGCTGAATTGAAGAATGTATGGAGGTAGAGCCAACTGCAAGTTTCTACCCTCTCGTTACCCTTGGTCTTGTAGGGTCTTGTACAAGCTAGCCCTGGTTTGTTCGTTAGCATGACACAGGCTGGGTCACTAGCCGTGAAAGGGACTAAAGACACCAGGGTCCGTAAGAAACAGAGAAGAGAAAAAATATGATGAAATGTAAAGACAAAAAATAAGAGAAGAGACAAGACAAAGAGAAAGACAAAGATAATGATAAAGAGGAAGAGGAAGAGGAAGAGGAAAGAAAGAATTATACGGATTAGTTACATGGAGGCCGAAGTGAAAGAGGATGAGGTGGAAATACGTAACGTTAAATTCCGCGCTAACAAATAAATCAGGGTTGTATTCCAGGTTGTAAGGCTGTATTGGGGAATGGGCTTGGGGGGGGGGGGGGAGACACGCGGGCCCCAATAAAATTTTCTGGAGCCAATAAACTGATACGACCTCATATATTTCTCTGCTAGACGGCGTATTCCATCACCGTCACAAACAGGGAAGATATCATCGCAAAAATAAACGGAGACACATATATTGAAGATGTCGAGAGCCAGGTCCAAGAAGGAAGAGTCCGCCGAGATCGAGTCCGATATTGCCATGGAAGAGGCGCCGACTTCTCATCAACCCGAGGATGAAATGTCGGTGGACCAGAACGAGGACGAAGATGCGGGAGACGTTGAGGATGATGAAGATGAGGAGGAAGAGGAAGAAGAGGGTCAGAGAGTGAGGCTGGTATGCCACATTTCAAACTCCAGTTATTGGTTTTGATACATTCGACGGACACGAGTCGCTAACAAGCTGAGCAGCTCCCTGGCTCAACACCTACTGCTGCTTCGTTCGAGTTCCTCAACGAGGGTCATACCCTTGGGAACGCCCTGCGATACATCATCATGAGAAAGTGAGTTTTGCGTTCTGTGACTGCCAACCCTGACTCAACATTTTTAACCGGACACCAGCCCCGATGTTGAGTTCTGCGCATACGCCATTCCCCATCCCTCCGAAGCAAAGATGAACGTCAGGATCCAGACCTTTGGTGAGTTCATGACACGGCTGTCGACCATGACCATGCCATTCATACTGACGAACTTCGCAGAGTGTACAACGGCAATCCAGGCCCTGGAAAAGGGGCTGCGGGACCTGCAGGAGCTCTGCGATGTGGTGTCTGAGAAGTTTATTGACGCCCGCCAGAAATTTGCAGAGAATTCTTCATAATATTCTTCTCCAGGGTTTTGCTAAGGACGGCGTTTTGGGCGTGGTTCGGATTTGGTTCATGCATAGATGGGGCACTAAGGATGGGTTGCGTACACTCGCGTGTTTGGCATTCACTTTCTTTATTGCGCATGCTCTGAAAAGAACAGGACAAATGGACCCTTCTAGTTGCGGCCCTAGAGAAGCGAGTCAGCATTTGAATGATGGGGATGGACGGACGCCACCCGACGTACCTCGAGAAACCCTTCAATGAAATTTGACGGCAGTCTCTTCTCTCCCCTGAAGCTCTCCTCCTTGAAGAAGGCCATAATGTGGTTCGTCTGGCGCCAGAAATTCATCGTTTCCTGCGTATAAGCCCAACATCAGCCTCGGCTGTTCAAGAATGTCAAGGACGTGGAGCATCTCAGGGCTCCCTAGCAGTCCAGCATCTTCGCGTGACCTTCCAAACGCGCCCATCCGGTGCAACGGCTTACTTGATAGTCGGCGTTGCTTTTTAGAAGAAGAATATCGACGACGGGCAATTTGTTGACGAATCTGTGGCGCTCAAACTCCTGTCGGACGCGGGATCGGATGGCCGAGACGGGGTGCGGAATAGAATACATCGTTTGAATTTCAGGCGCCTGGGCAATGTCCAAGTCAGCGCCGCCCTCGATATTTCATCCGGCAAACAGCATGCATTGCTGGGAAGGTCATACAGCCCGAATCCAATTTCGATATGCCGCAAGCACCCTTCGCTTGGCGTCGGACCAATTGGCCGCTGCTGGACGTCAGTCGCTGATCGTGGGGTGCCGACTATATATGGAGCTCACATTGCCTGGAGGTGACGGCAAACTGGGTCGGCGAGATACCCATGATGGGCGGTGCTGTGTGCCTCTAAGTTGTAGTTCGGTCGGCTGGAATCAGCAGGCTTGCGGTTGGATGCTTCATCGGACACTTCCAATGCCGGAAGCTTTGACCATCACGGCAGTGCCCCACCGACACCTGCTTAGTCATTATGAGTTTTCATGCTGACTGGAAAGCATCCAAAAGACATCCTCCGAACCGCTTCAGATTTTGAGAAGCAGTGTCGCATTATATCCTCAACCAACAACTGTGCAAGCAACCACTAGCGCTGCTGCTGCACAAGGAGCGTTGGACAGCGAGAAAGAAGGCCAATAAGTGAAAACAACATAAACAATGCCCGCTATCCGCCCCGCCTCCAAGCGCAAGGCCCCGCCAGACGGCTTCAGCGACATCGAGGAGGATCTGCTGATCTTCAGCAACAAGATGAAGGACGCGCAGAACACGCCGACTGACAACATCCCAAAACACCAGGCGCAGTGGCCCATCTTTCAGATCGCACACCAGCGCAGCCGCTACGTGTACGAGCTGTACTACGAAAAGGAAGCCATCAGCAAGCAGCTGTACGAGTGGCTGCTCAAGAACGGCTATGCCGACGCCATGCTCATCGCCAAGTGGAAGAAGCAAGGGTACGAGAAGCTGTGCTGCCTGCGCTGCATCCAGACCAAGGAGACGAATTTCAACTCGACGTGCGTCTGCCGCGTGCCAAGGGCGCAGATGAAAGAGGACCAGGACGTGCAGTGCGTAAACTGCGGGTGTAGGGGGTGCGCGTCGACGGACTGAGTTGGGGGAGGGAATATCTGGGAAGGATTTTGGTGCTCTGGGCTATGAGGGATGGCGGCTTCTCCGGCGATGCGATCCGCAGGTTATGATACCAACGCTTCGTCTTACCGGGCTTGGGATAGTTGTATGGGAGTTAGGGAGAAAGTGTAAGAGTTGCCACCTGTCGTTCGTCTTATTTGCATGTCAGATTGCTCACCGGGTCAGGTACGACCGAACAGGATGGGGATAATGCATGGAATTCGCTGGTGGTCTGGGCCTACGAAGTAATGACTCGCAATGAGCATGCCTATTCATCAGTATGTCCCGTCTGCGAACCTTGCATGCATCATACGGTCGCCAACATGGTACCTTTCCCTCAGATGGGCTCTACCCTTTGGCAAAACCGGCCTTCTTGCCCCGGCCGAACCGGACACTCATCGGGACGAACCGCAGCGATGACATGGCGCTGGACAGATCCTCCATTTCCTGATCCGGCTGCTGCTTGGGGCTTATCTGGCCCGGGTCTTGCGCGTCACAAGCATCTGTTGGTTCAGATGGTTGCTTTGTGACACCAGATTCCTGCCCCCGGTTTTGGGAGGACCCCGGCCCTGGTGCCGTTGCGGCGCTAGATCTCCGACGACGCGCCCGGCCTTCTACCAATAGAGACTGCCGCCCATCGATGCCGTCCCGTGTGATGGCAAAGAAGAAGTTTTTGGGGTACATGTGCTTGTCGATCAAGTGCATCTTTCGCTTCTGCGGCGTGCTGCATTTTTTCTCGCAGCCTTCCACGAAGCACGAGTACTGAGGCAGGTGGTCAGTGGTTGGGCGTGAGGTACGCTTGCCGGCGGGGTCGGGCTCTGTCAAAACTTACCGTGCGCTCCCCCTGTTCCCGCCGCAGCTGGGCGAATGAGTCGTGCGTCTCCTCGATATGCAGGTCTAGGAAGTGGGCAGATGGGAAGTTCTTGCGACATTCCACACAGCGGTTGGTGTGTTGGTCACTGTAATGGGTCTCGTATTCGTCGTATGACGAGAATAACACGGGTTCTTTGTGAGGAGGTAGCGAGCAGCGCATCTTGATATCGCGGCCGTTGCCGTTGTCGGACAGGTCGAGCTCAGGGATTTTGGCAGCAGGCGGCAAGCCATCGCCGGCGCCGTTGCTGCTATGGGTCAACAGGCCATTGCCATTGCCATTGCGATGCCCCGCCACCGCCGTCATCGTGTTTGGGCCAACCGCTGCCGTATCCTCTGGAGGGATCTCTTCAGGCTCACGTGAGCGCTTCATTCTTCAGAGGTGACTTGAGAGTGTAAGGGAGAATGGAGTTACATTCGAAGGCCTGTAAAGTTCCATGCCGGAAGGGACCCTTCTCGTGACTCGAGCGTGTTGGAGTATCAGCCTGTCCAATGGTGATGGGCCTGAATGGACTTGTTGTGTAGACTGCCTTAGTACTATGAGATGGGTAGTCCTTGGTAGGAAGTATAGGTGAATTCCACGGACACGATTGATCTCAAAGGAACAGTCGATCATGGCCTGAAAATGAATTGCGAATGTGCAAGTGCTCCAGAAAGCTTGAAGTTGCACCGGTCGAGTTCACCTGGGAGCCACCAGGGCTGAGTCACGCCGGTGATTGGCTGTCTTGCACGCCGCACTCGCTGAGTGGAGCAGGGTTGTGTTTTCTGACCCAATGTGGTGTCGCTGAGAGAGAGAACGGCGGGCCGCTTTTGTGAATTACATCGATCTCTGGAATCGCCTGCGTTACTTTGCGCCTCTTCGGTCGCGCATATCTCGTTGGTGCATTACTGCTCGATAACACTTTGATTGACGTCGTCCGTCATCTGCGGGTCGTGAATACGGATACGTGCCTTGAGTTCATCTCCAATGCGCTCACCACCTGCAGCTACTGTGCCCGCCGAAAGTCGCAGCGCCCCTCCTCGAACAACCGCCGGAGCGAGTGCGTCACCAAGTTATGGACCGCCCGCGAACCGCCGACTCTCCGACTCCTGCGTGTGAGCTTTGGCCATAGGCCTCTGGCTTACACATAAATAAGCGCTGCGCGCTCTTGCGCGCTCTTCCACACATTATCGCTTCTCGCTTCTCGTCTGCAGAACACCTGGGCTTCCAGCAATGGCCTCGACCGCCACCGCTGCAGCGGCAGCCATGGCCACAATGCCATCGATTGACGAAGCATGGCAGTGAGTGGCCTTCTTCTTCCTAGTTTAGTGTTGAGATTACGATCAATCGTGCATTCTCGAAAGCATTCGCTGTGATGGTGTCTCAAAATCGACGGCACCCAACAGTGTTCGAGCTCAGGCTTGCTAACCCGGCCTCGCAGAGTTGCGCAAAAGCTACGCGCTGCCATCCAGAAGGAGCTCGAGCAAGTTCAAAAGGTGACACTGGGCACTACCGAGCTCGCCCGGTTCGAGAAGGTCGAGAAACTGATGGAGAAGTGAGCCGGCGCCAGGATAATTTTCCCTCTACACTCGAGTTGCTAACTCACGGTCCTAGCTACCGCCTCGCTTGTATCGAGACAATTTGGCCCAACATCCGTGCTGCGAATGACAAGGCCGCCGAGGATGTCCTGTGGCAGACCCATACCCTGGTTACCAAGGCTTACCGGAAGGTGCTCTCGAGACTGCAAGGCAACGACCACGTCGTGTTCCGGCGAAAGCTCGAGAAGGTCTATGCCAACTATCTCAAGACGGCACAGTACTTCTACAGGGGCTATCTCCAAAGGGTCTGCGCACGTTACAACATGAACGACCTCCAGCGCATCGCTCGCCGGGCTGAGCTCGAGGAGATGCCCGTGCCAGACAAGGACAAGGTCAATGCTGCAGCTGCGGGTCTTGAAGACGTTGTCAGGGGATCGTGCCATAAGACGCTCATCTATCTCGGCGACTTGGCACGATACCGCACACTCCTACGCTCCAAGGACCGCCAATGGGACGGTGCTCTGGCCTACTATCTCTTGGCCAACGAACTCATTCCCGACTCCGGATACGGCCATCACCAGTGCGGCGTCATCTATGTTGAGACGGAGGACCATCTCCAAGTGGTCTACCACCTCTACCGCGCCCTAGCTTGCGCCGTGCCGCACCCAAATGCTCCGACTAACCTTGAGCGCGAGTTTCGTGAACTCCAGAAACGGAAAAGCTTCACCACTAAACATGCGCTGGTAACGTGGTTTGTCAAGCTCCATGCATTCTACTCCCAGGGAACCGAATTCACCGAGCGTAAGGAGCTGGAGCGCGAGGTTGACCACCGGTTCACCATCGCCTTGAAAACTGGGACTGGATATGGCTCAGACACCGATTTGCTCAAGTTGGTCCTCATCAATATTACGGCATACGTCGCCGCTCATAAGAAGATTCAAGGTAGGGACATTGGATATGGTCGCTTGTGGCTGAGCTTATGCTGACTAGATGCAGAAAAATGGACCGAGGAGGGTTCCCAATCCTGCCAGTTCATTCTCCTGCTGAATGTTCGCACTATTCACGGCATCGCAAGTCTGCTCGGAGAGGAAATCAAAGGCATCATCAATCGCAGCAGTGCTGAGGCCGCCGCTGACGCCTCCGGATCTTCCTCCGCCTCAAAGACTTCGACCAAGTTCACAGTCGCCTTCAACCGCGTCCTTCCGCTTCTGCGCGTCTACATGGCATGGCTCTGCTTCTACAGCTCAGAGTTGGTTCGTTTCCGGCCTTATCTCGAACCGCAGTTTGGGGCCATGTGCAAGTCATTGAGCATCACGCTCACTCTGTTGTTTGAACTGTTGGCGAGCGACCAGCAGCTCGGAAACACCGTCTCGTGGCGATTTCCCGAGGATGAACTCACTCTGGGTATCCAGTGCCTGAATGGACCAGAGCTTCACGACGGCTGCCAGCTCTATTACGATGCTTTCACCCGCCAGCCCAAGCCACGCCGTGAAGACGTCTCTGGTTCTGCCGAGCGCACCGAGGATGACGTTACCTTCACCCGTGCCTTGGATGTTTTACTGTGCGCCCTTGACCTGTCGGCCACAGAGTCAGATTTTCCTCTTATCAATTCCGCGACCAGGAAGGAGTCCCGGGATCTCACGACGTTCGAGTATCTTGAAGGTGGCAAGCCCGAGCCTACTGCAAATCCGCCACAAATTCAGCATTCCATTCCGACACCTCTTCCCACCGAGATCGAGCAGACTCCCCAACGCCCCGTGGTGGTCCCAAATCCCAGCGGGTCTAACGAGCTCTCCGAGGATAAGGAGTTCCACGGGCCTGGTCTGCGGCATACTGCTGGCAACGGAATTCGCAATGATGGAGTTCCAGTAGCTGCTCAACCGGCACCAATCGCGTCGGTTTCCGAATTCCTTATCGATCGGCAGATGTTCAATATTCTGAATGACTTCATCAACCCGCCGGAATCCGCTCCCGTGGCCAAACAGGACAACACCACGCGCCCTCCTGCGCGGATGAGCCGGTACGGCATGGGCTCTCCAGCAGTGGCTGAAGTCTTCGGAGCCGGAGCTTCAAGCAGCCCTGTGCCCGGCTCGGCTGGAGGCAAGGCGTTCCCGACCCTGCCCTGGGAATACTTCTACAAGCCGGCACCCGTTGACTCGGCCCTGCGCAAACCGAGCATCAATGGCGCGGGCACTGTGTGGGAAGCTGGAGGCACAGTCTTTCCACGCCCGACAAGCTCCGGAAATGCAGCTCAACTTATGAGCGCAGCCATCAATCGCAATCCGTTAGAACCCGAAACTCACCAGAGGCATGATAGCCTAGGCCGGGCAAGACTCGTCGATAGCCAGGCGGAGGCACTCCAGTCCTTGGACTTGGGGTTGGACCAAGCCAACCAGCAACACCAGGGCTCCGCGGCACGAGGAGCGTGGTCCAGTGCGCTCGCCGAAAGCTCGACCCCTGCACGCGGGCAACAGAATCTTTGGGCTCCGCCGGCATGCCCGTGGCAAACAACCTACGGCCAGAATGGGGCGGCCGCTGGCCGGGTGCCCAACTCGCCGTTCTCAACGCTCAACTTCTCGGCCAACACCTCGAGCCTTCCGCAAGTCAACAACCCATGGGGTTTGCCCACGACGGCGCAGCGACTCTGCGCCGCGCAGTCTCCGGCTGACGCCAACCAGCTCGGCGGCGGCTACCCCAGCGGCTCAGTTCCGTCCCGGCCAGGAAGCAGATATGCGAGCGACTATGCCACCGCCATGGCTAATGGGAAAAACTCGCGGGATAATGCGAGCGCCTGGTCTGACGCCCACCACACCGGGACCGGCTCGAGCCAACCGGATATTTGGGGCCCGCCCATTTCGCAGCCCGGTGGGGTGGACGACAAGACTTTCGGAAAGGCCATGGTGCAGCAGAGTATGCCGAAGCGCTGAGTTTGCCTTGGGGCTGCGAGCCGTGTTTTGCATACAAACATGCCAAAGTCGTTACAGTCCCCTGGCGCCGTCGCCAATCGGTCCACCAAGACCCCAGCTTGATCGCCTCTGGAGGCTGCCATCCCAGCGTTGGTCCAGCCCTCTCACCTTTACCCGGCCGTGGCCTGGCTCACAATGCTTGGCGCTCCATGGTTGGCACGCCAGTTCAAGTTCGAGCTGAAATTGCTCGGTTGACACGAGAAAGCGGTACGGGAGAACCCGCCTGCCTGCCTACCTTGGCCGGTCGCGGAAGAAAATCTATATACCTTTGAGACTCCAGCTTCGCCCTCTCAGGAGGTTGGTTATCTCATTTTTCCTGAGAGATCGTGACGTGGGGTTTTCTCGACTTGGACCGGCGCGACATTGGACTGAACCCGTTACATCATGCCTGGTATACTCGAGCCAACCGTTCCAGCAGCCGGTTTCACAATCGCGTTTCGGTATGGGAATTGAGCTCTCTGGAATCTCGCGGCTGCAGTGTACCTTCCCTTCCTTCGCTGGTTTAGTTCAGTCTACAAAGGAGGAGGCATGAAAGCAGAGGGTCCCGGTGGGGAAAAAACAGCTGCTTTCGAGAAGGGAGGTCATTTCTCGTTTTCTGGCTTCTTAGTTTCTTCGCCGCCCTGTCTGCTTGGTCCTATTCTGAACTGCGTTGATGGGTTCCCGGACGTTTCATGTGGCTGTTGGCGGTTGCTGGTTTGCTGGTGGACGCGGTGACAGTGTGAATAGGAGAAACCCTGTCAAAAGTTGAATTCTTCTCGACCCTGTTGAAAATTGCCAGATATGTCCACAAAACTCCTTGATGCAGAGGAAAAGGAAAAAAGGACCGCCAAAAAAGGGGTGATGAGAAGTGTCGAAAAGTCCTGATTCAAAATTCATGAATCCAGAACTCCTAACATCTGTGTCCGTGCCGTCTGCGCTGTTGTTGAAACCTTTCTACCCTGCCTGCCTGTATCTTTTCCCTATGCACGCTCCGTTGCCCCCAACGCCTGCCCTGCCGCAAAATGGAAGGTGGAGCTTCCTCTCCCTTGCTAATTGGATGTGATTATGTCGAGGGATCCGATGTTTTGTTGTTTATTCATACCATCTTCAGTCGATGCGCAGGTGCTCGTTGTTCTGGGTCTCCTCCTAGTCCGCTTCCTGGCGAGAGTAGGTACGCTTGGGGAAGGGGTAGCTATTCGGGAAGCTGGTCAGTCTCGTCTATGCTTGCGTTTCACAAGGGAGAAAGGATAGGAACTTACGAAGGACCAAGTTCCCTGATGCTCAAACTTGCGAGCCACTGGCCCATATCAACGCACTTCTCCAGCGGGCGGCCCTCGACGATGCCGGCGCAGAACCCGCCGGCGAAGGCGTCGCCCGCGCCGTTGGTGTCGTTGATCTCCTCCTTGGGAATTGCGTGCACGGGGTACTCCTTGACCTCGTCCTCGCCCTGGACGGCGACGACGGTCGGCTCGGTACCCTGGGTGATGACGGCCACGCGCTTGCGCTGTGGGTTCGCCTTGGGCAGGTTGGCCAGCGCCTTGGCGATCTCCTTGACGTCCTTGGTGCCCAGCCCGTGCGAGTCGGCGTAGGCCTCGGCCTCGGTCTCGTTGCCGATCACGTAGTCCCAGTACGGCGCCGAGGCATCGAGCGGCTCCTTGAAGAACTGCGGGATGAAGGGCGCCGAGAGCGACAGGATGAAGGGCTTGTTGTTGGCAGCCGCCTGCTTGGCGAGCTCCATGATGGCGGGAGGGCAGACTGGTGGATGGTCAGCATACCACACCTGGTGAAACAAGGAACAGGCTAGCGGCTTACCGGTGAAGTGGTATCCACCGACATAGTACGCCTCGGCGTTCTCGACAAGGGCCCAGATATCGGGGCGCTTCAGGTGCTCGAGATCGTAGTGGTTGGCGGCACCCAGGTCGGTGCACATGCTGCGGTTGTGACCAGTGATAACGACGCCGCAGCGGCCGGTGGGAATTTTGGGGTCGACGCGGTACTCGACGCGCAGGCCAGCCTGCTTGCAGGCGTCGCGGAGGATGGCGGCGTACTTGTCGTCACCGGCGCCGCCCAGGTAGACGACACTGTTTGGAGGCAGCATGTACTGCGCACCTCGGGCCGTGTTTTGGGCAGCGCCGCCGGCAATCAGCTTGGCATCGTAATTGTTCAAGAGGTCCTCATAGAGATCCAGGTGGTTGGTATTTGGGTCGGCCAGAATGGCATCGTTGGCCTTGAGCCCGTATTTCTCGAGTAGAGCATCATTGCCGACAGCCTGGATATCTGGTGTGTGTCTTTATGTCAGTCGAGGCTCCCACACTGACATTTACACATGCACATCAAATTCAGGGTGTTGGGCAAGAAAGCGGTCGAAAGAACCAAACAATTTCCTGTCCGACACTCAATTGCAAAGGGAAAGCCGCTTCGATTTGGACTTACCGAGGAGAGGGTTCTCCAGGCAAAGCAATCTGTACTCCTTGTCGGCTGCCATGTTGCTAAGCCGGCGGTTGCGGTAAGTTGAGGCGTGGAGGTAAAATGAATTTGTGCCCTTTGGTATCGGTGTTTTGGTTGTTGTAGGAGAGCAGCGGCAGCTTAGAGAGGGGCGGGGCAGCAAAATGGTGGGGTTCATCCAGCTGCCGCCGCCGCCATCGGCCAGCCCACTTTTCATCGGCAGAAGAGTCTTAGGAAGGATCGACGGGAATGGCTTGGCAAAGATGCCGGTCTTCGAGCAAGCCACTGATCCCGTTCGGAAGACGTGGAAGGCCAACGAGGCCATATCTCGATACCGGGGATCTGGGAACGCATGGGAATGGAACGGCTGTGTCGAGAACAATCGTGGCAATGAGATGCCTGGATATTGGTCCAATGGAGTATACCTTATATCGTCCTGACTAGGTTATTGACGTCAGAAGGCTGGGCCTTTTGGTCTGCTTCTTTTATTATTTCCAACACCTACGATCTTTCGGTCACGTCGGTAGAGTACGTCGGATATGCCCAGGTTACCGTGTCGAGGAGATGCCTCGCTTTATCGCCCCGGAAGCGACGAGTTCGCCCTGTTTGATTCCCAAGAGTATCCCCTGACTGCACGGCCTGCCTCGGCTGATCCCTCCTGCGGCGCCGGATCTTCGAGTACTTTGCTTTGTCAACAAGACTCGTCCCGACCGCGCTTGGGAATCTTGTATTCATTTCACGGCCATGAATGCTTGCACAAAGAGCAAGTCTCCCGTCCGCTTGCCTTCGCAGTCCCATAACTACAAAGACGCAAAAGACCAATGCAATCCGATGAACCCCTTGCCCAGATGTAGAACCATGAAAGCCTTTACTCCTTCGTCTTCTGGGTACCACGCAGCAGACCCGTCCTTCTCGCAGCAATAAGACCCGCCTTCTGACCCTGGGCGGCGTACCTCGAGATGGTCGACGCCTTACCGATGTGTTGATGGTTACCCTGTCGCGCCATGTCAGATACCCAACGTTCCAGCAGCCAATTGGTCCTGCAGCACTTACACCACCGTGAGGATGGTCGACGGGGTTCATGGCTACACCACGAGTCTTGGGCCAGCGGTTGCGCTTGACAGCGAACTTATGCTTGGCACGCGAGGCCTCTGTAAAGCATCCGTCAGAACCTTCATCCAACCTCCCATAAACTCCAGCGCCAGCTGCGTGAGAACGTACTCAGGAGGGGCTTGTCTGTCCTGCCACCACCAGCAACGATACCGATCATGCCACGAGCGTCGCTGCTGACGACCTTCTTGGCGCCCGAGGGAAGCTTGATGCGGGTCTTGCCCTCATCGGGGTTGTGGCCGACAACGGTGACGTAGTTGCCGGAGGTGCGGCCTAGAGCACCACGGTCGCCGGGTTTCTCCTCAACGTTGGAGACGACGGTACCTTCGGGGATCGAGGCGAGGGGAAGGACGTTGCCGACGGTCAGGGCGGCGTTCTTGCCGGCGTAGATGAACTGGCCGGTGTACATGCCCTCGTTGGCAATGAACGTCTCTTGGACCTTCTTGTACTTGTAGGGCGAGTTGAAAACGACACGGGCGAGGGGCGCACCACGGCCGGGATCGTGGATGATCTCCTTCACGATACCCCGGATGTAGCCATGGCGCTCGGCATAATCGAGGCTGCGGAACTTCGCAGGGGCCTTCCGCAGGCGGGTGTTGGCAGTGAAAATGCTGCCGCGGCCCTTACGCTGGTTGCGGATCTGGATGCGAAAGAAGCGCAGGTCAGCATCATCTTGTTCATTCCCCTCCTCCCAAGCTTCCCCAATGAATCTCCAGTTTCAACCGGCCGGTCGCCGCAATCGAGGTTTTGGTGCCGAGTCGAGTCGAATCCCGGGGTTGAGATAATAAAGTTCACTTACGACGCGACCCATCTTGCCCTTCCTACCTTGAAAATGTGGAAGTGACGGGGTTGACTCGGTGGTTGAAGGTGGTTGAGGTTGCGACACGGAAAGCTCCAAATTGGTGAAGCGATATTTTCCAAATTTCTGTGTGGATGCTAAAGCCACAGTTGATTGGTGTGGCTGTCCAGGTGCCCTAACGTGATGAGAGCTGTGGCGCTCTGAAGCTAAGACATTGACCGTTGTCATCAGCTGACGTAACACAGTACGCCCACATGTTTCTCAGCTCAATCTCGGTGCCCACGGCTAGAAGGCAGCCAGTTGCTCCACGGTCCTCGGGCAATTATGAACCGTTGAGGTATCAATGTTCAGAACGTGTCTTCTGGTTCTGAGTTTAAGGCCGTCTCAAAGCTGACGATTGAATCATGCGCAGAGAAGCACTTAGGGCCAGTGTGGTAGCGTACAGTGACGGAACTGGCCACCTTCGCACAGTACGCGACTCGATTATCAGTTTGCGAGCTCCATCCCCAACCTCCAGTCCTCCGCATCGCAACCTCGCGAAACGCGCGTCTGCTGGGTCAGCGACAGTCGTTAACGACATCCAATCGGCATCTGCAGAATGGTAAAATAAGTTTGACTTGCACTTATTTTGACTGTTTGTGTCATGGTTGACCTCTGGGCTAACAATACCTAGGTCTACATCCACTGGTGTGATCCTCAGAGCTGAGACTTGATGGTTGTGGAGATTGCAAAAGCTTCTGGACCGTCATGGCGCGTGGTTCTGCTGTGCGGATCCGGTTGAGAGCGAGACTTGAACCGCGCTCCAAGGGTGATCAACCGATTACGGTGCAGGCTGCCCCAGCCAAGTTCTCTCAAGCGGCTGACCACCTGAGCTGATAATTTTTCAAAGCATCGCAAGGTTCTGCGTGAGTCAAGTCTTTTCCCCGGGCAAGACTCAAATTGAGCCTCTTCTGCGGTCTTGATGCAAAATTGCATTCGAGGGTCACCTAGGAATCGTTCCCCGGTCGCGCCCCCCTCTGTTCGGACATTATGACAAGTCACTTGAGCGCGCCTTACCGGCGGCGGATCTATTGCTGGGAAATGGCTCAGAAACACGAGACGCGGATGTGGTTCGGCTGTGCAAACGATTTCGGGTCGTTCTCTCACCATCCACGGCTGCTGTCTGGAAGATGACGATGGATGGGCCGTCTGCGTGCGAAACCCCACCAAAGTTGTGCTAGAAGGCGGCACCACTGCAGAGTTGCGGAAATCGTGGATGAGGACGGTTTTGGCCGGGCAGAACAGCAGCGGTTGAACCTGGATGGAAGAGGCGGGCCGATTTGCGAGCCTCACCGCACGACCCGCTTTTGCCAGATCCCGCCAGCAGTGCAGCATCAGTGCCATCTCACTATGACGTCCCATCTCAACAGCAATGAACGGGCGCCACCACGACGACCACTCCCTGGTGCCTTGGAGACATGAAGTTATAGAGGAACAATGGTTGGAGTTCGTCTTGATAATCTGGGTTATGGACATGTGTATAGCGCTGAAGATGTCCGTGTCATGCGAACGACACTTCGATGGCGGTGCTGTGATGGTAGCGGACAGGGGGAATGGATGGCAAGGGCAGGTGATGGTGGGACTCAGGTTGGCGCACAGCTAGGGGCAACGGGGAGAAAGTTGATCTGCTTTCTCTTGCCTGTACCGGCAGCCTTCTGGACAGACTGGGACGTTGGAGTAGTTGGCGCAGCTTGCCCGAATTGATTGTAGTCGTTATGATTCAACCTATCAAGTTCCTCGGAGCTAAAGGTAAGCTAGGAGGGCCCTGGACCATCATGTTGGGCCGGTACGTAATCTCTTGCAGCCGATTGATCTCTCTCCGTCAACTGTCAAGGCTCCTCACTTTCCTCCACTTCCCGCGCCAACTCCCAACCTCAGCAAACTGCCATCGCCGACAACTGGTGTCAACCACGACCAAAATGGCCGAGGATGACTCTTCTGAGCTTTCTTCGATTTCTTCCCTTTCAGAGCCGCCATCTGATGATGAATCCGACATCCAATTGGAGGAGCGCCACGGCATCCTGAAATTCTTCCACAAGGTGGACAAGAACCAAGCGCTGGAGCCCAAGGAGAGAACGCCCCCCAGACCCAAGCGCGAGCCTTCACCACCTCATGAATATGTCCTAGCAGACAATCCAGATATTTCTGTACGTATTTCCGTTGTTGATCGCGTCTTGCGCGCGTGGCAACGCGAGAAGTTATGGCCGTCTTGATGGCGCCTCAAGCTGACTTTCGCCCCTCCCAGTTCATCGTCATGTTCCGCGCCCGGTTTTCCGAAGCGTTTCCAAAGAACCTTGCGAACTTTGGCCCCCAGGAGCTCGAGCGCGATGTCGTCGAGTCAATTCCGGGTGAGCGCGTTGAGCACTTCCTGTGCGCGCTGCTTGGCTTGCTCCTCAACCGCAAGCAAGATGTGAAGTGCGTATCAACAGAAGAGGGAGCAAACCATTCTAATGATTTATTTTCGCCTTACTGACAATCCTGGGCCCACAGACCTGGACATTACAACCGCGCGCTCGAGGAAGCTATCCAGACACACAAGGGGCAATGGGCGAAGGACTGGGAGAGCCAGAACCCGCTTGCGGGGCAGGCGACATTTGCGTCGATGACGCCGGTGCAACGGGTAAGTGCTGGACTTCTCAAACCTCGCGAACGGCTATATTTTCCACTCTCTGTTCGTCGCTCTCGTACTCAGGGTGGTTGTTAATTCGGTCTGGGTAGCTCACGCTGTTGCGGACACTCGTGCAATGGACCCTCTCATCGTCGGATGCTGTCAGGACGATCATCAGTCAATCATACAAGAACCGGCACGACGACGATCTTAACATACCCCTGAGCGTGCAGCCTTGGGGAAGCGATGGCGACAAACGGCGGTACTTCCTGATTGAGGGCAACGACGACACTTCATTCCGGGTATACCGAGAGAGCAATCCAGCTGGACTGCAGCGGACGTGGTGGAGTGTCGCCGGCAACATCGACGAACTCAAGGCACTCGCTGAGAAGCTCGAGACCCAGGACGGCGGACCGAAAGCCAAGGCGTTCGCGAAGAGAATCATGCTGAGCATCCCTCGATTTGAGGCTACAGAGGAGAAACGGCGGCGTAGAGAGTATCGCCAGATGCGCAAGGAACAGTTCAGGCGGCCCGAGCCTGGCTTCTCGCTGTACGAGGGCCGCACCAGAGGCAAGCGCATGAAGTACACATACTCAGATGACGAGAGGGACTCTTTCTCAGACTCCACCACGCGCCGGTCGACCCGCAACACCAGGAATGCCACGCCTGCGGAGCCCAGCGGTCCTGTCACGACGGCCAGCGGCAGGCAGGTGAGGGCGCCCACTCGGCTGAACGCCGAGAACGCTAGCAACGGTGTCCCCAGCGCTTCCACGAGCGTGCAAGGAGATGGTGAGGATTTGGAGATTAAGCAAACCACCCGGTCAGGGCGTCCGCAGAGGTCTGCCGCCGCAAGTCACGGCTCGAATAGCTGGGCGACCAGGAAGCGGAAGAGCGAGGAGTACGATTCGGACGAGTCCGAAGAAGAGGAGGGCAGTGAGCCGGACTTTGGGGACGATGAGGAAGAAGAACACGTCCCGGAGGAGGAGTCGGAGGTGGACGAGGAAGAGTTTGAGGAGGACGACATCATGGATGAGGATTTGGACGGCGTCAAAAAGCCCAGCTTGATCTTCACGTTCCCAATTCGAGTCTCGTTTGACGAGAACAACAAGGTGCGGCAGATTCCGGGCCCGCCGGTTGCGGTCGAAAAGCAAAAGCACCCAAGGACGGCGCACCGCAATGTGGTTGTTAGCGGCGACTCCGAGGTCAGCGATGCCAGTCCTGCGGAGCCCGTTGTCACGGAACCTGAACCGCCGGCGGCCGAGGTCATTTCCGTTGCAACAAAGCGTCTGACACCACTGGAGCCTGGCGGATCACAGTCCGAAGCGGGTGTGAGCCAGCCAGCTGAGCCAGCGGAGAAAAGCGCGGCGGGTGCGGACCAGCCGATGGTTGACGCTGCGGATACAGTCAAGTCGCCGCCGACGCCCTCGAGCGAACCGGCGACATCTCTGGCTCTTAGGGGCAGCCCAGAGATCGCCAGGTCTGCTCCTCGGCCTGCTGATGCCGTCCCCGCCGAGTGATGGGTACCTCAAAACAAGATATGGAGCTTTATTGTGACTTTATGGGAGTTTGGCGCCACGGCGAGACATGCCAAGAATCAACCGGTCTATTATTTAGATGGCATGGCTATGTCAAAACAGTGAGCTTACTGGACGATACACGGCTGAAAAAGCGGGAATTGGTCAATGTGCTTTAAGACTCATTGTCCGTAATAGATTTGTTGTCCCAGCTTGCAGATGAACCAAGGTGTCGCCATACATAGCTGGACATGTTCTTACATAGAGGTCCATCCCTCTAGACCCCTCACCACCCCTTTCTCATATTCACCTTCCTCTCGGGCGGTATCGGCCAGTTATTGACCCCATACCACCACCGCCTCAGCCGTGCCCCGATCGACGATCCGTGGATTCGGGCGTTTCGGTTCCAGTGCTGCCAGCCGCAGATTGCCAAATTGTATAGAATGCCCTGCACAAATGGCATCATAACCTGTAGTTCCTTGCATCAGCAAAACGTGATTCGATTTCAACCACCCGCTCCAATCCGTGCACTATCATCCATTCCCTTGGGACGGGCCAAAAGCTCACCTGATCCCTCGCCGTGATCCACACAACCTTCCACCACGTGTCGGCATTCCGTATGCTCCAGAGGTAGCTTTGCTCGAAGCGCAGGTCGGGCATCGGCGGGAGGTGATGCCGGCGCGGCCGCGGCTTGATGCGCGAACGGTAGAGCTCCTCGTCTTCTGTCTCGTCTTCGTCCTCATCTTCCTCTTCCCCCTCAATATGATTGACTGTCTCTTCGTCGATGCCGCCATCGTCGGGAAAGACTGGCTCGAGGTCGACGGGTTCCTTTCTCGAGGCTGCTGTGGACGGGTTCAGGTCGTGTTGCGGGGACGGGTGGCGGTTGACGTGTGCTGTCTGCACTGTCTCGGCTATTTGCAGGGGGATTGAGGCGGACATTGTTGCTTGTGACGAATGGGGAGAGTTTCAGTTGACTGGCACCGGGTCGAGTCAAGTGGGAGAGGTTGAATCGTGAGCGTCGAATGTCTTGCACCCCGGCGCATGCATCATTGCTCCAAGAGCCCCACAACGGAAGCAGCTCCTGGGTACCAGGTATGGTACAATAATATCCGTACCAAGGCTACGGATAAGTCGAATCTACCCAAGTCAAACCCAAGTCAAGGCAAGTCCAAATCAAATCGCGCTTTTCGTAAGTAAGTATAGCCTCAGATTTGACTTATCTGACTTGATAGACTTGCCAAGACTATGTAGTGGCTAGGTATAGTACTATAGAAATTCCTTGAGTTAATGTCTTCAAGCCACCCTCAGCCACGGACGTTGGGGGTCGAAGTGGGAACTAGTAGCTTCGGTGGCTAGGGTTATATACGGATTTGGCTAGACTTGGCTAGACTTGCAAGTATGTGACCAAGTCTCAAGTCAAGTCAAATATGGCTATGCTTAGGCAAGCTGTTGGGCAGCCAACAGTTACATGCTCAAGTAAGCTTAGATCAACCAAATGGTATTGAACAGATTGAGGTATGAAACGAAGCTTGAATTGGAGTCACGATTCCAGAGTGACCACACAAATGAAGGATCAAGATAGTGGGTTAGGGTGCCTCAGAATGTCCCTTTCTTGTTGGAACAGAAAATTGTGCTCTCTAATCCTCCCAGGGGAAATTACCCCCTTATATAGAGACATTGTGCCATGATATGACGCTTATGTCAGGAACTGTGTCATTGTGATGGATCTGTGCTGACTGAGAGTCTCGCATTGAACATCAGTGCTCAGTCCGTGAATCTTGGTGCCAAGGAACCCACTCAGTTCAACACAAGCCAAGTCCAAATCTGAGCTCAGACTTGACTTGTTTGACTTAGCTGGAGCCTTGGTCCGTACCATCTCACTCTCCGTACCTTACCTTTGGAACACTGAGTCTGAGCGGGCTGATATGGAGACTACCCAGCCAGAACTCCAACAAGTTTGCAAAGCTTGCGGTGGACCTCTTCAAATGAATGTGAGTCACGTAGAAGGTTCGGGGGGATTATCTTCATGGGTTCATGGTACGTGCAGAGAAACAGGTATGGTGAGTTACTCATTTCCAAGTTGGTTTCGCGTTTCACTGTTCGCGTTCAGCCTTTCAGCCCCACCTGGAAAGACTTCGATTCACAGTCTGACGACACACTCAACCCAAACCATCGAGTTTCAGCCACTAATGACCATTTGGTGGCGCACCCTGGGTAACATGTGGGGCAGCATGTGTGCCCGGGCCACCTTTGGCCCTGGGCGAAGAAAAGGCTTCACTGTCTCGAAACCCCTCTCGGGTCCAACCCCACCACCAAAACCAAGAATTTCCGGTTGCAAAGACATACAAGCGAAAACTCTTAAAAGAACAGCCAAAGACCTCCCTTCTTCGAGGAGGAAGCTTACTTATTTCTTCTAGAGTCGGTCTTTCTCTGATTGATAACAATCCTTCACCATGAGCGACCCGAATGCGAGCGAGGCGGAGAAGAACGTGAGTATCACGAGAACCCCCCTGAAGATCCAGGGCCAACGGTGTCAGCTAACGATGTTGCCGGTTAGATTGAGATTTGGAAGGTGAAAAAACTCATTAAGCGGCTCGAGGCTGCCCGCGGAAATGGCACCAGCATGATCTCCCTGATTATCCGTTAGTCTCCATCCCGTCACCTCTCAGCCTGTGCAGCGCCCGCCTGGGCCGCAATTTGTTACATGTCACTGACGACCTCCCACAGCGCCGAAGGATCAGATCTCCCGTGCGGCGAAGATGTTGGCAGAAGAATATGTACGTCTTTTGACTCACGATGTACCATGCTGGACCCCCACATCCATTAACACACGTTGTAGGGCACCGCCTCCAACATCAAGTCTCGCGTCAACCGTCAGTCCGTGCTTTCGGCCATTACCTCGACCCAGCAACGCCTCAAGCTATACAACAAGGTCCCTCCGAACGGTCTGGTTGTGTACTGCGGTGAAATTCTGACCTCCGAAGGCAAGGAGCGCAAGGTCAACATCGACTTCGAGCCATTCAAGCCCATCAACACGTCGCTGTACCTCTGCGACAACAAATTCCACACCGAGGCTCTTGCTGAGCTGCTCGAGTCGGACCAGAAGTTTGGTTTTATCGTCATGGACGGTAATGGAGCGCTGTTCGGCACCCTCAGTGGTAACACGCGTGATGTTGTCCAGAAGTTCTCGGTTGATCTTCCAAAGAAGCACGGCCGTGGTGGTCAGTCGGCACTGCGTTTCGCCCGTTTGCGAGAGGAAAAGCGTCACAACTACGTCCGCAAGGTGGCCGAATTGGCCGTGCAGAACTTCATCACCAACGACAAAGTCAACGTGGCCGGCATTGTGCTGGCTGGTTCTGCCGACTTCAAGAACGATCTGAACGCGTCCGATATGTTTGACCAGCGCTTGCAGGCCAAAGTCATCAAGGTCGTCGATGTGTCGTACGGTGGTGAGAACGGCTTCAACCAGGCCATTGAGCTCTCTTCCGAGACGCTCGGCAATGTCAAGTTCATCCAGGAGAAGAAGCTCATTGGCAAGTACTTTGAGGAGATCAGCCAGGACACGGGCCGGGTTTGCTACGGTATTGAGGACACGCTCAAGGCACTGGAGCTGGGCGCTGTGGAGACGCTCATTGTTTTTGAGAACCTCGAGGTCACGCGGTGGACGCTGAAGGACAGCAACGGCAGCGAAACTATCCTGCACACCACCAAGCAGCAGGAGCAGGCCAACCGGGACAAATTCATGGACAAGGAGACGGGCCAGGAGATGGAGGTGGTCTCGCAAGAGTCGTTCCTCGAGTGGATCGCCGAACATTACAAGGATTTTGGCACCACGCTCGAGTTCGTCTCGGACCGTTCGACCGAGGGCAACCAGTTCGTCAAGGGCTTTGGCGGCATTGGTGGCATTCTCCGGTACAAGGTCAACTTTGAGCAGTTAGCCGAAGTGGATGACGATGATGACTACTACGACGATTGACAGTTTGATTCCCTCGTCGATCACGAGGGACCCAGAACTGAAGCCATCACGTCCGAGCCGACGACACCCCATGCCGGCCATGCGGCCGCTGTGCCGCGAAGCCCAGGGAAGCTTCTGCCCGCTCAGCGGCGGCTGATGAAGGGCTTCTCGGAAGGCCCCAGCCACGACCACCATGTGTCGCGTCCCAGCCCGCTTCGCTCTGTGATGACGGCTTCTTGAATTGGGTGGCGGATGCAAGGTGTGCTGCCCCTACGGGCTCCCTCATACATGCTTTAGCCTGCTGACGAAACGGTTTGCAGGAAGTATGCCCGTAGGATCGGGAAGTCGGACAAGGACAAGGTCATTGCAGGGCATCAATCAGCAGATTGGTTTACATGTTTGTGACACGGGCTGGCGGGGCTAGCGGTGGTCCTGATACGCGGACGTCGCTTTGAGCCAGGCGGTGTCTGTCCGGTCTTTTAGTATCGATTCAAGAGGTTATCGAGACTGAGTAGCTAGCGACGGACCAACACTCGTTCATGAGATTCTAACTGCGTAAATGGTGCGAGACGTGCTGATCCAAGACTTGTCTGTCAAGTAACCATGGAGAAATGCTAAGTGAGGCGGCCGAGTTCGGCCCCTTCCACGGGCCTAGTGGGGTCCCTTTTTTATTCAAGCCACTTTGAAGCTTTGGAGAGTGGATTGGCCCGTCACAAGGGGCATCCTGCAAGGTTTGGTCTTCATGTGAGCGTCACACATTCTTGTGTCTCGTCGTACGCCCTTCTATGGACATGCTCAGGACAGTGCTTAATTAGCTCCAGGTAGCCATTGGAGCGTCCCTTCTAGGACTTCTCCCCTGACTCAATGCCCCAACTCGCAGTCTGAACTATTCGACATGGTTTCATCAGGCGATCACCTAGCTCCGGGTGAAGAGGGCATCACCAACCCAACCGTTGCTTTTCTGGGGCCGTTCAACTCGTATTCGCATCAGGTATGAGAATGCACATGACGTACGATCCAGGGAGCTTCGAGTCGTCAGTTAGCTCACTTCCCGTCCAGGCCACAAAGATTGTTTTCCCCGATTCAAAATGGCAGCTCCAGCCGACGGTGACGATCAAAGGTTAACCCTCTTCACCAAATCTAATTTTTCTAACCTAGAACCAAAACGTTGACACCTCAACTAGAAGTCTTTGACCGCGTGCAATCCGGCGCCTGCCCCTTCGGCGTTGTTCCCTTTGAGAACTCGACCCACGGCACCGTCACGTTTACTCTTGACAATCTGGCCGATCGCGCGGGCGAGTACGCCGACCTTGTCGTCTGTGACGAGGTTTATCTAGATGTGCATCATTTCTTGCACGGCCGCTTACCACCACCGCCTTCTTCTTTTTCGTCTTTTTCTTCATCACCACCACCACCACAACAAACACCTGGCGACTCCGGCCCTAAAACGGGTGTTCCCCTAGCAGACCTGCGCCACGTCCGACGCGTGTATTCGCATCCGCAGGGCTTTGGCCAGACGGCTGCGTTCTTGCGCCGCCATTTACGGGGGGCCGAGACGATCGAGGTCAGCTCGACGAGCCGCGCGGCCGAGCTCGCGGCTGCGGACGCGACGGGTGAAAGCGCGGCGATTGCGAGCGAGTGGGCGGGCAGCGCGTGCGGGCTGGATGTGCTGGCGAGGTGCATCGAGGATCGGGAGGATAATACAACTAGGTTCTTTGTGCTTAGGCGGAAGGAGAAGCAAGGTGGTGAGTGGAAAAGGGGCAGGCAAAGGAATCTTGAGCGTGAGGGAACGGTGGGAGAGGAAGAAGAAGCTGAAGACAAAAAGGGGGATGTGTATGGTGGGGAACGGTATAAGTCGCTCGTGTCGTTTACGGTGCCGCACCGGCGGGCGGGTGCGCTGGCGGCTGTGCTGGATTGTTTCCGCGGGAGGGGGCTCAACTTGACGAGTATCAGCAGCGTGCCGAGTCTGGATGCGCCGTTTCAGTACTTGTTCTTTGTCGAATTTGAGGCCAGCAGGTTTGATGATCCCGAGGGAAGAGTTGGCGGCGTGTTTGAGGATCTGGAGCGGGTTGCCGAGCGGTGGAGGTGGTTGGGGAGTTGGAGGAATCGGAGGTGCAGAGGTGATGCGTCTTCGACTAGTGGATGACAGAAAAGGTGGCCTGATCGAAGTACCCACAGGAGGGCATATAAAACGGCGGCCTAATATCTGGAAGGCTATATCTAATGCTTGCCCTATAGACTCTTAGGTGAGCTGTTACAGGAACTGATCTCTTGTGAAGTTGGTCCATGAATATAGATGGAACGGCTGGGCTTGGGCTGCGGAATTTGGGAGGGCATTGACCGCAAGGCAAGTAAAGATATGGGATATGACACAGATCAATGAAGCTTGTTTTCAGGGGAGTTGGGGAGGGTGATAATATCCTGCTGGCTGAGCTACAGATGGAGGTGTAGGGTGCGAGCGAGGTCTCACATCAATCTTTAACTCAGCATGCTCTCCGAGTCGTTAATCTACTGCCCTCTCCCTTCTCGACAGAAGTCCAAGCACACCAGGGGCGAGGAGGAAAGGACAAAGTACCAGCTCAGAGCAAGACGCCTGTTATCATTCACCCTCTCCAGGCCCCAACACGGAAAATGTCTCCAGCGACGACCATCTTGCGAGGGCTGCCTTGTCAAGCTTGAGCACTCAAACATGAGTCCTGTCATCGCGGGCGCGTTTGCCACGCCGTCTCACCCTCCATGCTGATATCAAATGTTTGACCAGGGCCAAAACATGTCAAAACCTGTCAACCTCCCGTACTCCCAATCCCAACTGCCAAACAAACCAACCATGCCTAAGAGCCGCGTAGAATCAGCATTGTTCCCGTTTCCATCCAGCGCGCCTGGGAGTTCAATACGCCGATAGCCCCTGCTGATTGACACTATACCATGTAGACAGCACTTGATTTCCTCCGCCCCCTTGATAAGAATATGTGAAGCGAACAGGGTGGGCGACAGGACGACGCTGGTTAAATAGAATGTATCCCGTCCGTTTCGACAACACCGAAAATATTAGACAAACCGACAACCATTGCTCAAGCGACGCCAATTTGCCGTCTGAGATATGAAGGGGTATCGCTTGCATCCATGCCGTTAAGCAGACCGTTTCCGGGACCACCCACGGTCCCAATGTAAAGAGAGTGAACGAGGTATTTGTCCTTGGCCAACGACAGCCGAAGAAGGGTGTTCCCCGTTGCCAAAGCGGCGTGTGCTCTATTCCTTGTGTCGAAGACATCCCGGTGCTTCGCAGTACCGGCAAGAAACCGAGGGCGCTGCTGATCATCCGACCTAGCTGTCACACTCGTCATGTGAATGGCCTTGCAGGGCTTTGACAAGTGCTTTTTCAATGGGTTCGGTATTCGACCAGAAACCACTGCCTGGCACGGGGCCGGCACGGGAGGAGCCCTACACTCCGGATTCGTCGCCCATAACCTGCTGGCCCGGCACCGGCCCGCCGGGCGACCCCTGGTTGCTCACCATGTCTTCGTACTCGGCAATCTGCAGGGCCAACTGCTTTGCGGTGACGTCGATCTGGATGAGCTGGCGGGTGGCCTTGTCGGCAGCGCGGACTTCGGCCATCGCTCGATTCACCATCTGCTGCAGCACCGGGTTGTTGGCCCACAGCGTACCAGCATGATTGACGGCTCCCATCGTGGGCGCATGAGACTGCAGCAGCGGGTGGGAAGCCGTAAAGCGATATGTGGGATCGCTGGCCAGACTGGCATTGGTGGCTGGCAGGATGGTTGAGTGCTGTGGGACGACCTGGGGATTTCTTGTCTCTGCGAGGCGAAGTCTCCGTCAGGAAAAACCCAATCCCAAGTGCGGGCTTGAGGATACAACCTACCATGAAAACTACACCTGGCACCGCTGGCATTGAACCAGCAGTTGGCACAGCTACCGCACATCTGGCCATCCACAACAATGCAACTCGTCCATGGGCCATGGCCTTTGTGGCAGTTCTTGCAAGGAACGCGCGCCGGCTCGCCCGCGATATGGGCAAACAGGGCCTCGACGTTACTACGCCGTCCGAGGTTGAGCGTCTGCTCTGGCCTGCGCTGCTGAGCAAGGCGCTGGCCGGGCTCTCGGGCCAACCGCTTGGCCAGCGCGCTCTCCACATTCAGCTCGCCGTACCCGGAGTCCCTTGCGAGCTCCTCGGTGGTCTTCATCATGGACGGGTCCATCGACTGGTGGCCGGGTTGCATTCCCTGCGGTGTGCCTATTTGGGCGGGCGGCTGATGCTGATGCTGATGCTGGTGTGCATGTGGGTGCTGGTGCTGATGTTGATGTTGATGTTGATGTTGATGTGCATGCTGGGCATGTGCTAGATTCTGCTGCATCTCCTGCAGTTGGTCCTGAACTGGCTGAGACATAGCGTTGGCCGGGGCGCCGCCGCCGCCGCCGTTGACCAGGATGTTGGCAGCGGTGAGGTCGACGTGGGGCGGCAGGCCGGAGGCAGTGCCAGGGTCGTGGCCGTCCTGCATGTCGGCCTCGGGCTCTGCTTCGCCGTGGGCGTCCTCGGTGAGATCCGTGTCCATGGCGGCGGCAGCGGCGGCGGCAGCTGCATAGTCGTCGGCGGCCATCCTCACGTCTCCAAAGACGGAACTGGGATCGGCCTTGAGATGGTCGGCCAGGTCGTGAACTTCCACTTCGTGGGCAGCCAGATGTACAGCCACCTGGCGCGGGGCGCGTCCGCGTGGCGGAGGGGCCGGCTTCGTCACCTTATTCGGTCGACCACGCTGTGACGACGATCTCATGCTCGAGCCCCGAGAGGGATCGTTGAATGGTTCCCGGCGCGGTTCGCGATGGCTGTGTCGGAAGCGATGGCGGCGATCCAGCAGCTGTCGTCAGCTGTAAGACCGGTCCTTTGGTCGTTGAAGTTGAGGAAGAGCGGGAGCGACGAAGGCCTGCTGCTCTGCGGAGAATTTTGTATGGACTTGTCCAATCACACGACCACATGAACTCTGGCAGGGTGGGTCTACTGGTCTGTGCGCAGTCCCTTGTTGCAGCCAGCAAGAATGCTCGCGATCGTTCGTTGGAACGCCCCAAAATGGACACTCAAGCTTCTTCCATTCTACTGGCATTCCAGACCTATAGCAACGAAAGCCGCAACTGTTCATTATATCGTTGCTGAACTTTATAGCCGGCGCCGGCGCAGTGGTTTATCAACCAGACATTTCCCGATGACTACAGTTCTCGTCCAACTGTTTGTGCTTGCTCAATGTCAGGGAAGTTGGCCAGCACACTGCTCCGTGATGGTACCTACGGATATGGGTATGGGAAGCCGGCAATTGCCAGAGAGTACCATATTCTGGCTTATCTCGTGCCGTCGATGTCTGACTCAACCATGGCATGATCGGTTTGGCCCCTCAGCTCTGCCCGCTGTCTGTGGTCTTTTCTCCTTCTCTCTTCTCTCTTCTCTCTTCTACCTTTCTCAATTTAAACTATAAGAGGGCGCCTTTCCCTGTGCCGCCGAGCTCTTGTCGAGCTCAGCCGGAGTTCCCGAACCCAGTTCAAGACTCATTATGCCTCAAGAAAGCGTAGGACTCATAGAACCTCGGGCTTCTGTCCCCTACTAGGCTGACGAAACCCAAACCGTCTTCGCAGCACTGAATAGCAAGCTGGTTAGTTTCCACACCTTGCGTAGAATGAGACATTAGGGCCCGGTGGCAATCCAACCGATGTCCCTCGACGGACCGATCTGTTAAATGGGGTAGCCGAGAGCATAGTTTACACATACATTATTTGGAGCTGCACTAACAGGTTGAAGGGAGCGGTATCTGCGAGCATGCTGCCAGTCAACGCCGCTCTCTCCAGATTTGACTCAACAAGCCATTCTTACGCTTCCAATCCAAACCGTCCGTTTCGAGGATATTGTTTCATGTTCTAGGGTACACGGAGCTTTGGCACACGATCATGTCGCCTTCGCATTAGTTGCTGGGTGCCCATGCAACTTCGTCCAGCCCCTGACCTGCGCATTCATACCCCTCAGCACAAAGAAGTAAATAATCGGCACAATCCACCCCAGCAAGGTATCAGACACCCAATTGTTCCTGGGAGACCCGCCCATCACGCCGCAGCGCATTAAAGTCCCCAGAAACGACACCGCCACAAAGTACTCGCCGTTCTCGAGCCCTTCGATCGCCCGCCTTGCCACCGTGTCGGGCGTCTCGGGCGGCTCGTCCTTTTCCAGCTCGTGCGTGATGCCGGGCTTGGTCTGATTTTCCCTCTCCAGGCCTGGGCTCATAATCGTCGCGGGGTACACCACGTGCACCTTGACCGGGTTATCTGGGTACAGGTTCAGCTCCATGGCCAGCGTGTCCGCCAGGCCGCGCAGCGCCCACTTGGAGGGAGAGTACGGGCTGTACCCGACGATGGCGAACAGCGCGAGCACCGACGCCGTGAAGATGATGTGCTTGGGCTCCGAGTCGGGGTCCGTGCTGTTCTCGGGGGAGAGCCACTCGCGCAGGATGGCGCGCGACATCTCAGCCGAGCCGAAGTAGTTGACGTCCATGTTGCGGCGTGCGGCGGAGAGGGAGTTGTCGTCGGTCCAGAGCAGGGGCGTCGACATGCCGGCGACGCACCAGACGATGTCTGGGCTGCGGCCGCCGTTCCAGGCGATGGCCTCGGCGATTACGGCCGAGGCGTAGTCTGGCTCCGAGACGTCGGCTGAGATATAGGTGAAGCGCTGAGTGGATGGGGATGACGCGGCGGCTTTGACGTCGGCGAGGGCTTCCTCAAGCCGGCCGATGTTGCGAGACACCAAGATTAGGTTGGCGCCCTTGGCGGCTAGCTGGACGGCTGCGCTGCGGCCCATTCCCTCCGAGGCGCCGGTTATGAGCACCGTCTGGAACAGTTTTGTTAGCGGTGTATTCCGAGGTGAGATTACTTGGAGGAAATGACATACTCGGCCCTCGACGGGCATCTGGTTCTTTCTCCTGAACAAGCCCATGCTGGCGATGAGAGCTATGAGAATACCTAGAACGCCGGTTGCAATGGGCAGTGGGATACCGAGTCTTGACAGGGTATCCATGGATGGAAGTCTTAGCTGGTCATTGGAACCTGTGATAAATGAACCTCCGAGAGTCCCCGTTGTATGTGACGGAATGTCTTGCATTAAGACGGTCCTGGCCTCTGAGTGGTCGGCTCAATTTCAAAGTGGGCCCTGATCGAGCAAGTGTGACTCCCACTAGGCGCACATCCATGTGTGTATTATGTAATCCCAAATCTGCTTACATAAACCAAAAATGCATCTAACGCAGCGTTGCCCCGCGCCAAAGTAAACACCAAAGTCAAGCAATTCTCAAGTCAGAACTCGGTTCAGTCGGCAGCTCAGGCTGAAACGGGATAATGTTCGGCACTACCGGATCCAAGCGATGCCGGGCGAAGTCGGTGCAGGACGACGTTCGCGAGATGTTGGGGTACGCATCTCGAGAGCCCGGGAGATATACACGAAAGTGTTCAGTGGTGGGTTTCTCAAGTCGTCGGCCTAGATCACTCTGGTCCCAAAACCGACAAAGCGCCTGTCTCTCCAGCCACGGTCGCCTGCGCCGCCTCGACAACCTCGAATTTACTAGGCTCACGCTTCGTACTTGACGCTGGGAGAGTGCTTTTCGTCGCTTTTGGCTCTATACGGCGGGGCTCTAGAAGGTGCAGTGGAGCCCCGTCACGTATTAAGCGCCAGTGCGGGTGAAAGTCTTCAAGAAGAAGCGGCTCGCCTTAGCGTGTAGTTAGTACGTGTACGCATGGGAGCCCATAGACGCATGTGAAGGTGCCCGTACAAGTAGGCGCCGGAGCGGGATCTTTCCACCGTAACTGCCTTTGCTCCTCGACCCTCCGTAGCGCTTCGTGCGAGACCCAGCCTTGTACAGCTCTATATACAGCCTTGTCAAGCTCGAGAGGCGTACGAATCTGCTGCTTTGCTTGGTTGGACCGTAACTCGGCGAGCTGGTTGTTTAATGCAAGCCGAATCGCCTTCCACGCTTCGAAGAGGTCGAAAGTCGACCTCCGGAGGTAAGACTTGAGGAGCGCGTGTCCCTTCAACACGGGAAGTAGCCGTGTTCCCAAAATGAGCCTGCTGGTCGACCCACGCAGCAACAAGCTTCTCTTTGTATGGTAGAAGCCATGTCTCCTTAATATACCCGACCTGTTCGAGGTTCGTTAAGGCATACTTCCTCTCGAACTCCTTAAGGCGCTCCTCGTACGTCTCTTTAGTTGGCGAGCTGAGAATTGAGAACCAAAAAGCGTAGAACTCTCCCCATTCCTCGGCTGTCTGGATAACAGGCTGGCACCGCGCGAGGACTGCCTTATTTGCGTGCCAAACGCAAAGAAACGTCGTCGACGGAAAGAGAGTTGAAGCCGCGTTCATGACTGCCAGGCACCGGTCTGTCAAAATGACTGACGGGAAGACTCCGCTACACTGCTCGTACAATGTCTTTAACCGCTCGAGGGCCCGAAAAGGCCCTCGGGAGGGCGGCAATCGTCTGGGAAGGTGGCCATTGTAGTGCTTTTGGTGTTGACTTTGGTATTGACTTTGGTGTTTACTTTGGCGCGGGGCAACGCTGCGTTAGATGCATTTTTGGTTTATGTAAGCAGATTTGGGATTACATAATACGCACATGGATGTGCGCCTAGTGGGAGCCAGCAGGTGTGCCAGGCTTAGATAAGATAACCTTACGTTAAACTTGACTAGCGGCAACAAAAAGTTCTGTTACAGATTCTGGAGCAGCGAACTCCACACAACGCCGGCTCACAACAACCAGACAGTAGCCAATGCTATAAAACCACCCGGGCGCAGCTCTTCAACTCTAGTTTTGACGGTACGTTGCTCGACTTTTCCACAATGGCCAAGAAGAGAAAGGCCACTCGCAAGTCGGAACCCAGCGGGCCCCGCGAAGTCGACGCCAAGGACGCGCGCCTGACCATCAAGACGTACGAAGACGTCGCCGACTCGGAGGACGAGTACTGGGCCAACCATGACCGCATCTACCTTGACGACGACGACGACGAGCCGCGCTCCAAGCGCCTCAAGAGGCAGGAGAAGGAGGATGCCTTCCTAGAACCCTCGGACGAGGAGATTCTCGGGGAGGAAGACACGGACGAGAGCGAGGCAGAAGAGGAGGAGCGGGCTTCGGCCAAGACAAAACGGGGCAAGAAAGGTGGTGTGGCGGAGGAGGATGTGCTGTCTGACCTGGAAGAGAGGAGGGGCGACGAGGAAGAGGGGGACGAGGGTTGGTGGGGCTCTTCAAAAAAGGAGTACTACAATGCCGATACTATCGAAACGGAAGCCGATGCCTTGGTATGTTGTTCGTCATCTGTCTGCGTAGCTACGGCCAGATGCTAATATCCTTGCAGGAAGAAGAGGCAGAGGCACGGCGTCTCCAAGCCAAGAAGCTGGCCAAGATGCAGGAGGCTGATTTCGCCTTTGATGGGAGCGAATGGCTTGCGCCAAAACATAAAGCCGGAGAGGCAGAGGAGGTCGTAACCGAGGTCTTGAAGGAGGTCGAAGTAACAGAGGACATGGGTCCCGAAGAGAGGTACAAGCTCTTGCAGGCCCGGTATCCTGAGTTCGACTACCTGGTGGACGAGTTCAGGGAGCTGCAGCCGCTACTATCGGCATTACAGAAGGAGGCTGAAGGGAAGCCTACCAAGTCGCTGCCCGTGGTCAAGTCCTGGTTGCTCGGGTGCTACGTCGCCGCCTTGGCGAGCTACTTCGCCATCCTGACTTCGCCGACGCGGGATGGCGATGGGTCATCGGCCACTCTGAACCCATCTGAACTCAGAGATCATGAGGTTATGGAGACGTTGGTGCAGTGCCGTGAAGCCTGGCTGAAGGTAAAACAGCTCAATTCGACAAAGGCTGTTACCTCTAACGCTGGAATGCTCTCGCCGCCTGAAGAGGAGGACCTTGAGATGCTCGACGCTATGGCTGTACCGAGGCCGAGGACGGAGAAGCTCTCCAAGGCCGAGATCAAGGCAAATAAGAGGAGAGCTTCAGAAGCGGCCAGAAAAGCTCAGGCGGTTGAGGAGTCCCTGGCAAATCTGTCGACGCTTCTCAAGAGCACCAAGAAGGTTGGAAAATCTGCTACTGTGTCTGCTTCCTCGGCTGAAGCAGGCCACGACGATAACCGCTCCGATTTCGGTGAGGAGGAAGTTCTTGACGCCCGGGCAGCCGCCGACAAGGCGCGCCGCAAGAAGAGCTTGAAATTCTACACTTCACAGATAGTGCAGAAGGCGGCCAAGCGTGCCGGCGCCGGCCGCGACGCGGGTGGCGACATGGACATTCCCTACCGCGAGCGACTGGTAAGTCCATCCCCCGACATTTCTTGGACAACGTCTGCTAATACTCCTTACAGAGAGACCGTCAAGCCCGTCTCAACTCCGAGGCTGAACGCCGTGGCAAGAAGGGCAGCAAGTTTGGTGCTGATCTCGGCGGCGACGACAGCGACGGCGATGAGGCGGCGGCCAAGCAGATGCGCGGCGACGAGGACGAGTACTACGACATGGTGGCGCAGGGCGCGCAGAGAAAGCGGGCCGACAAGGCGGCGCGGTTCGAGGCGCTGGCCAAGGCACGCAAGGGCGAGCGCGTCGTGGAGACGGAGCAGCTCGGGCCTGACGGCAAGCGCCAGATTACGTACCAGATCCAGAAGAACAAGGGGTTGACGCCGCACCGCAAGAAGGAGGTGCGCAACCCGCGCGTCAAGAAGAGGATGAAGTTTGAGGAGAAGCAGAAGAAGTTGAGGAGCGTCAAGGCCATGTACAAAGGCGGCGAGGGCCCTGGTGGCTACCAGGGAGAGCTGTCGGGTATCAAGACGAGGTTGGTCAAGAGTATCAAGCTGTGAGGGTAATATGTTCCTCGTGATTGCCTTACAATCTACGTGGCTGCCCGTTGGCGGTTCTGTTTAAGCAAGTGGTTGCCGGAGCTATACATCGGCAATCCCAAAGGTCCTTGCCTCAATCATGCCACACATTATGTGCACCTGCCTACCTTACTTTACCCAGAAGCGCGGGGCATTGTCTTCAGCTGGAGGTGCGCTATATGCCGCTGCCGTTTGACCAAGCCGCTTTCGTTGAGTACTCCTTTGCTCATTTCCCATCTTCCGCAGCACGAGTGTGTCAGACAGCGTTCCAAGGCACATGTGTCTGCCATTAGCCCGTGCAAAGCCCTCCAAACACAGTTTCTTGCTTCCTTGCATCAATTTCACACTCCCAGCTTCGGACATTCGTTTTGTGTGCTAAATTCCGGAGATTGCATGTTTGAGCTGAAGTGGGAAAGAAGAACGCTTGATAACATTTTTGCTTGCTAGCGAGCTAATCAACGGTTCTATCTATGGTTCTATAGTGTAGCGGTTATCACTCCGGATTCTGATTCCTCTGAGAAACATTCCGGCAACCCCGGTTCGATTCCGGGTAGGACCTTACCTTTTGTTGAGCTCCTGGTTTCGCGAGCTATGGACGAAGAAGAGTATGTTTACCTTTCTAACTTCGAAACCTCTGAAACGGTACGGACGTAATGACCACGGGCTTTGCGCAGCCTGTTATTGGGCAAGATAAATCAGGGTTCGTTTGGTGACAATGGAAGGTTGGGGTTAGATGGGGTTCTACGGAGTACTTCTGTACCGTAAATACACATCTGAATCTCTATTTACCAATAGGAGATTTAGAGAGTTTTGTCAAGACCCCTGCTTCGCGGCTCAACCAATCTGGCGCTCTGTCACCACGAGACGGCCAGGCGTGACGTCAAGAAGGCGCGCTTCCCGCAACGTCATGCCCTCTCCTTCCGCAGAATCCTATTGCAGTTTGCTGTAGCACTCCAATACGTCACTCCAGCCCAGGCAGATGATGTCGTAATGAGGTAGTGCAGACCCAGCTGCAGAAAGCAGGAATGGGGAGCAAAAGCTTAAGAAGGGGGTTCATGACGCTTGGCGGGCCGCTCGCCAACATACCTACCATAAGACCCTACATTCGCAGGCCAAACCAGTAATCACTGAGCTGATCACTTGTTCTTGAGCACTGTACTGTCGACCAACATCATGGAAACAATTAGCAACATCGCGAACGCGGCCACTAAGGCCATCTGGGGCGAGGGCCAAACCAGTCAGTCCGGCGAAGAGCCAGTCTCGGGCAAGCTGGGCAATGTGGAGGCCGGTGAGCCCTATGATGCGGGCAACATCGGTGGTAAGCTTGACAGCGACTCGCTCATAGATTTCCAAGACGCTCACACTATCGCTGCAGAGTGAATCATGCTGTTCCAACATTAAAACTATCTCCTTACCTATCCCTCGGGTAGAAACCAGCAAGGAGACCGACGCTTTGTCAACCGAAAAGAAGGATACCGAGAGATTAGTGCCCGGCACAAAAGAGAGCACGTCTGATCCTGCCAGCGGCGCCGACGCGACCAAGACGACAGAAACGTCCCTCCCGCTGCCTATGCCCAAGCCCGAGCCCGAAGCCGCCACCGAGAAGCTGGGTAACGAACGTAACGAAAGACGAGTCCCCGGAACAAAAGAGAGCGCCTCTGACCCTGCCAGCGGGGCCGACACGACCACAGAGACAGGCACGTCCTCCCCGCTGGCCATGCCCAAGCCAGAGCCCGAGGCCGCCACCAAGGAGCACTTTGCCGGAACAAAAGACCAGGAATCGCCCGCCACCACCGCAACCAGCTCAGCGGGCCCCGCCAAGTTCGCTCCTTCCGCGATGGCGATGCGCGAAGACTCGACCACAGCCCAGAACGACACTCGCCCGCCGCCTGTCTCTTCGGAGGACAAGTCTGCCACCCAGGCAATGGAAGGGAAGAAGCAGAGCCTGACACAATCCTATGAGGAGCCCAAGGGCGCAGCCATCAACGTCGAAGGGCCCGGCCCGCGGCCGCTAGCAGAAGTTGCGAGGGAGCACGGCGGCGACGCCGGGGCCGCTGCCAAGCCCGCGTCCGCCAAGTCCGAGCAGTCCGGCACCGTTCCCGGGACCCACCTGCCCGAGATTGAGCGGGACCAGCAGCAGCGGAGGAGGGACAGCGGCAAGGGCTTAGGCGAAGCTCAGGAGGGTGGTGCTGGGATGGGAGGAGAACATGGCGGTGAAAAGATGGGCGGTGGCACGGGGGAGCATTATGTCAAGTCTAGTGGGCTGGCGGCGGAAGGCGGCGATTTTGATGCGTCGAAACCTGGCGCGGGGAGGGAGGCTGATCGTAAGTTCTTTCTCTGACTTGTTTTTTGTTTTTGTTTTTGACACGCTGTCCTTCTTCTCTACCTGTACACCGCAGACTGCCACATTGTGTCTAGGTAACTGCGCTGACTGTGAAGTCTTGTAGGCCTGCTCGAGCAAAAGGGAGTGCACAGGGAAGTTAAGAAAGGCCATGGTGATGGGCATGGTACTGACACCGAGGCTGGTGGCAAGGAAAAGGTCCACCTGAAGGACAAGATCAAGGCGAAGCTGCATATGAATCACTCGTCGTCGTAAAGCTTTAAGAGGTGGAAAGGACAGAATGCATGGCAACAGAAGATTGGAGCAGACAGATTAGGAAAGTCTTGGCATTGCTGTAAGTGGGACACATGGTGAGAGAGGGCTGCAACAATGACGAGTCTGTTAGGGTACTCAAGGACTAGGACTATTCAATGCGCACATGATTTTTCCTTAGTACTGAATGTTGAATCTTAAGTTGTGGTGTTCACCGGTGTGTGCTGTGGTATTTTCCTGCGTGAATTATGCCTGAGAAGTTCAACACCACTGACGCCCTGGGTCTGGGTGCCGAGGGGTTGTTTTCAGGTTGTGGAGTCTTCCAGATTTCTCCATGGCTGGTATCATGGTCAGTCATTGCGTTTCTGAATTTTGGGCCCGGCATGATGGCCTAGATACATGATTTTCCAGTGAGAGAGTGCTTGGCCCAACAGGGGCTACTACTACATGGTCACTATAAACAATCGAACTACTGCATCGACGAGACCATCTGGCAGGAAGAAATTGCAGGCGGCATTCTAGAAGTTTCAGCTTCCATACTATAATAAATGAACAGAACCCTGACTTCTTCCTCTGGGATATAAACCAGCCCTGCTCTCGCCTGATTTTGGTCGCGGCCTCTTTCTGATCAACTATTCCCCTGGGCTCCCCACCACCACAACAACCAAAGAATACTCGCCTTACTTTGTACTGCAGCATAGAAGTTTATTCAAGGTATTTCTCTTGGTCATCTATCTATATATAGAAGCAAATCAATCTGCCACAAATCCGGATGGTCATTAATCACATGGGACCTTGACTGGTCCGCTGCCGCTGCACACCCATGATGCAAGACCGCCTCTCAAACTGCACGGTAGATTTGGCTGGGTTCATTTCCCCCTCACCTCGGTGTCACCACACAAGGCCATCACCACGAATAAGGCCAGATAAGAAGGCCCAGACATTCCGGTAACGTTCCTTGGACGGTTGAGGCAGAGGTTGAACCCAGTCAAGGGGAGAAAAGATACACTGGGTATGATTAAGTTAGAAGAGACAACATTCATAATGGGGTGAAGCAGGAAACCCAACTCTGTCAACACCAGTTCCCCTCAAAAGCGAGCGCAAACATTGTTGTTGTTTATACAAGATCCGTCTGGAAGCAACACACATGCAGAGCAGGCAAACCCCACTCCAGTGACACCGCGAATCCCTTACTTGTCAGAATGGTATCGAGACGTTATAAGCGTGGCAGCGCATGTAAGGGTTGTGAAAGAACGGTGCATGCGGGCTTCCTCCGAGGTCTGAGTCTGGACAGGACACTTACATTAGATACCGTGGCCAAATCCCTAGACAGAATTGTAACAACAGCCAACCCCCTAACCAGGCACCCTTACACACCAAGAACCATCTTTAAGCACACAACTGAAGCTCAGCTCGCAAATGCTTTTCTACCTGAAAGAGTAGAGCCGTGTATGATGTGACAGACAAGACAGCAGGATACCTATGCCGGCATAATGTGCACTTTGTGTACCGCCCCAATTCCAACTCTACATCTCGCTACTGTATCCGACGGAGACTTGTCATCCACATCCCAAAGTGAAAGATTCATGGTATGCATCAGAAGAGATCTTGCCCTCGTAAAAAACCACGCTTATGTACATCGAGATCCGGTCTTTCCCAAGACCAAATAGCAAAAAAAGATGCCTCGACCAAAATGTAAAAGACCAGAAAAGTAGCCGCTAAAAATGAGAGCAATAAAAGTAAAGAAGAAGAGTGGAAAAGAAACGCCACCGCCCATTCCTCATCACACCCGTAGTAGGCAGCAACGTAACCGATGCCTCTTACGCCGGCGGCGTCAGAAACGGACTCAGCATCAAATCATCCGCGCTCGGCCGCTTATTATGATCAATCTCAAACGTCTGGGCCAAGAATTGCTTCGCCTCGTCGCTGGCGTGCTCGGGGATCGTAGGCGTGGCCTTGGCGCCGCCAATCTTGAAGATGGCCTGCAGCTGCGTGCAGTCCGGGAACGGGTGCTGGCCCGTCATCATCTCCACCACCAAGCAACCCAACGACCAGATGTCTGCCTTGCGGGTGTACGACGTCTGCTTGACCACCTCGGGCGCCATCCAGAACACGGACCCTTGCAGCGAAGGGCGGTGCTTGTTGTTGTTTGCGCCGTTGAGTATGTTTGTCGCCTCGAGCTTCTTGGAGATGCCAAAATCCGATATCTTGATGGTGCCCTTGTTGTCGACCAGGATGTTGGCGCCCTTGATGTCGCGGTGGATGATGTCGCGGTTGTGGAGATACGAGAGGCCGTTGAGGATCTGACGGACGAAGCTGCGGACGAGCGGTTCGGGGAGCGCGCCGTACGAGTTGAGCATTGTTTGGACCGAGCCGCCGGGAACGTACTCGAGGAAAATGTTGAGGTATTCCGCCGACGAGCCGCAGCCGAGGTACTGCACGATGTTGGGGTGGCGGAGATCGCGCAGGAGACTAATCTCGCGCTTCAGGGCGTCGATCATGCTCTTCTTGCGCGAGTCGCTCTGGCTATTCGCGCCGGGGGACGGTGTCTCGACCTGCTTGACGGCGAGAAGTTCGCCCGTAACGGCATGAAGGGCGAGGTAGACGCTGCCGAAGGAGCCTTGGCCAATCAGTGCACCCTTCATCCACTTGCTGTCGTCCCATGACTCGCCAGCCAGGAAGCTCTGCAGCTCTTCGTCGGCGTCCTCTCCATCCTCTGTTAGCGCTTGGTTGACATCCTGCAGCGACCCAGAGCCTCCTGAGCCGGTGGTGCTCCCATCGAAGTAGCTATGTCGGACCACGTTGCCGTCAGGATCGGTGATGCTCAGCGCGGCCGTGTCCGAGCCGCTGTCGGCAAACGAGACGTACGATTTCCGGTTCGGCTCAATAGGTGAGGACTCCTCCTGCAACGTGTCGAGGACCGACGAGGCGACCGAGTCTCGGTATCCGTGGAAGCGCGGCTCGCGCGCGCGAACTTTGGCGATTTGGTTGGAAGCAGTCAGCCAGCTGTCTGCGATGGTCGGGATCGGCGGGGCGTCTTGAATGCTCGAGGCAAAGCTCAGCGTGCTTGCAACGCTCAGGCGGTGGTTCACCCTGCTGAGTCGCTGCGACCGTCGCATGGACATGCGGGCTGTCCTGTCTATGGCTTCACGAGAGTGGTCCGGGAAGTAGCTGGTCAGGTCCGAGGCGATCAGCTCGCTAGGTGGTCTAAGTCCGCCAAACTGGCGTAGCATGCCTTTGCGACGGGGCACAGCACGGGCTGTCTCAATCACCGCTGGCCGCTCCAGATCTCTGGCCGCGTTGTACACATTTCTTTCTCGGTCCTGGTATGAAATGGGTGAAAGAGGAGGCTGTTGAATGGTTTCCCATGTCTCGCCAAGGACTTTCTGCGCCTTGATTTGGCTGCGTTTATCCATGCTTTCCATGGCTCGGTTGTGGCTTTGATGTGCTTCCTCCATGGCGATGGCCGCAGCCCTCTCGAGTTCTGACTGTCCCGGTTCTCCGGCAGGCACCCGTCTCAGAATTAGGCGGTTCCGCTCAGGTCTCGTGTGGTCCTTAATGACCCGCCACAGTTCGGTGTCGCCGAGACGGCGGCACTGGTTCGGGTCTGGTTCAACGCCGTTGAGCACCCAAAAGCAGTAGTTCCTCTCGTGATCCTCTCTCAGGGCAAATTTCCGGAGCGTAACGCGCATGACCTCCTCGCAGGTGTTACAGTCGGCAATCTTGACGACCTTGGTAACGCCGCCCGTCGAGATGACCCGGATAACGTCCTGTCCTGGGGGCAGAGCAGCCATCAACGAACCGTCAACGCTGGACTGATTCCTTGTGTGCAGCCGACCAGAGTGTGGCTGGTCGGGAGACGCCATGGGAAATCTTGCCGACGGAGGGGTTGGCTGGCTGGTATAGGTTTGGGGCTGAGCGAATCGTTGGCGTGCGGTCCTGAAGTCTGCGCTCGGTAGGGGGGAGGTCGGCCGCGACGAGGGTTTGGAGTGATCGGCGACGGGGAGAGCAGCCGAGAGGTCGTACTGGCGAGAATAGCGCTTGTTTGACGGCGTCGGAGGTACAGCGCGGGGTCGAGGGGAAGATGATGACGGAGCATAGTGCGTGTCAAGCCCTGCGAATGACTCCTGGAAGGATGATATCAGCGGCTTTGCGCATGGCGTTGAGTTGAAGCCTGAACCTACCCTGTTTCGCCTCCTCTGGCTGGCGTATGTTTTTGTCCGTAGCTTCTTGATGCTCAAGAACAGACGCACCCGGTCTCCAACCTTTTCGACACCCATCTCTTTGAGCACCTCCTTGTCGATCTCGAGCAAATTCTCGCCATTGATGTGGTTCTTACGGAACACCTTCTCGTACTCGCCGCACTTGACGCTCCGCAGGTACTCGCACACTCTATCCTCATCCCAGTTCTTCACCGAGTTGGGCCCATCCACATCATCAAACTCAGACTCAGTCGGGCTGGCGTAATTCTGCGTGGTCATGGGAGCTGCGGGAGCTCGTCTCGCGGGCGGGTATGCTGACTGTGATGCTGTCGTGACGACGCCCGATGGCTGGCCGAGCGACGGGGGGAAGGATTTGGAAGCCAGCATAGCCATGGCGTCCAAATTATCAGGCTGACAGCAGCATGAGAATCACTTTCGCTGCCGGCGGAGCTAAGGTGATTGTCCACTGTGGGAAGTGATGGGACGTGGCGAAGAGCCCAGGCTCTTCGTCCTCAGACTTGTGCGCCGCAATGATTTCACTGTCCGTCAGACAAAAGCAGAATACGGACGGGTACCGGAATTGTGATCAACGCGCGGCGCTGTGCGACGATCCAAGATGTTCTCCTGCTGTCCGGCTTCTTGGTTGGCTTCCAGCTTACTGTGGTAGTTTCACGTTGAAGGGGGGATGAAGAAAGTCGGGAAACGGTTCAGAGGCGTCGTCGGCTGCTGACCACGCTTCTCATGAGGAATTTACCGATGACGAGTGGGGCGCCGAACATTGGATGCTGCTCACGTTAGGGGCCTCGCGCTAATTTAGGCTGATGCGGTGTGAGCTCGGGGCTGGCCCCAGTGGCAGGAGCGATGTTTGGTTGCAGCGCCGTCGTGGGAAAGATGGGGGGTTGAGGGGCATGTCGCAGGCGGATTGGCTAGGCTCACCGATCGCTTGAGGCGCCCCCTCGAGATGAAACCAAGCTCGGGCCAACGCAGGCGCTTGTCGGCAAAGGATTGGAGTCCAGCCATGTGGCAACAGGACCGGACTTCTCGCCCCATCTCGAGATAATAGCACAGGAGCAACGCAAAGGTGCCGGAAAAGGCCACCACGCCGGGCTTTGTCTCCGCCCTCTGGTCAACAAGGACATGTCGCATCTCAACGGAATGCCTTTGTTGGTCCGAGACGGTCTCTGGCGCCATCTTCGCAAAGGCTCACAATGGCGTCTGCGCCGTCCAGCACGCATCAAAGAGCATAACTTTCAGCACCCATTACCGTTCCGCGCCTCCTGCTTATCACTGACAAACAGCCTCTTGGCCAACCCCCACAGCCGGTAGGCAGGCTGAACTCCCTCAGTCGGTAGGTGCCGGCGGCTTTGAAGGCACAGCTGTGCCTCTGGGCCGTGATGCGCAACCAGGAAACTGGAGTGTTCGGGCCAGGTTCCCAATGCACAAACAATTCGGGAAACGGAACCAAAGGGCGGGCAAGCTAAGGTACTACAGGCGGGGCAAAGCAGAGCTCAGGTTGAGCAAGAGCGGCCAAACTCGGGCGATGAAACGGGATTTGTTTCATCAAGCACCACCGGCAGGGGCGGGGTCTCGATCTGGTAGCGGTAAGCGCTGTGCTGCTTACAGAGAGCTAACAGCAGATTGCATTGATCTGATCGGAGGGCAGTCAGAACAGGGCTAGCACAGGCTCGAACTCCTTTCACCGAGACTTGTGGCCGGGTTGATCACCTCAGCTGCTTATCTAGAATTCGGGGTGGGAACCGGGTTGTGCCGTCCGAGACATCAGCTTGACGATACTCGAAGCTTGACCGATATTGGGTGCTAGAAAGGCTGCCAAGCATGGCAATGGCGGATGTAGGGGTGCCGCGAATTCACATACTCATAAAATAATTGGCGATCCGATGTTGTCCCGCCCGCCAGCAAGCAGAACCCGAGGCTTTGCTGACGGATGTTTATCCGGGCACCCTGATGAGGTGCTGGGCCACCAACATTGGCGGCGAGGATGTAGGTAGCCTAGAAAGCCTAGCCCAAATGACTCAATGCAAAACCAGGTACGTACATTGATGAAAACATTACTTTTTCGCATTATCCGGGTGTTGGAAAAAGGCATTGTCGCGTAGGGTAAGACAGGCACGGCTGCTTGCTGCGGGCTGATCAATTTGAAACTGAACCATGTGCTCCCCGTCATCATATTCTCGGCCTTGTCCTACGCCGAAGTCACTAGTGACTGCTATTGAGCAGCGCCACTTAAGAGGCGGTGCACACTTCGAGTCACAGGAGATCGGTGCCACAATACGACATATGGCGAAAACCCACAATTATCATCTTGGCGGAACCCAACAACCGGGTACCGTATCTTTTGTTTGCAACACCGGCATTTCTCTAGCCTACCTGGATATCGTTTGTGCATTGTTTCGGCACCTTCAATTTTACCAAAATCAAGGTTGCTCTGCCTATCCTTGTAAAGATACATGGATACTATGTGTCTTTGGCTTGTCGAACGCTTTACCTCTCAACGTTGCCCGACGGACAGGTCTATCTTCCCCGGCCCCAAGCAGGGTTGGCACGGCCTTACTCCTGATCTGATTGGATACGGATATGATCGCTCAAGCGCATCTCACAATGGCCATAGGTGTACTCGTACCAAGTCCCACCGACATACACGTGCTGCTCTGAAAATGAAGTTCTGTCTGTCTGATGCAAGTGCCTTTCTGCTGCTTTGCTGATCGACAAAGCCTCATCCGGTTCTTGAACCTGGTGGAAGCCAACGCCTGGCCTGGTGTCCCGAGATTGTCTGACGGGATTGGCCCGATGTTGAGCGGAGCCCCGGTCAACAACGGCTGAGAACAGTGCCCATTGGACGGTGTAGCTGACAATCACATCATTATGCAGCAACAACACGCACCGTCTCCACCATGATTCCAGTCCTGGATCGACACCATGAGGATGGCGCGGGTGCCCGGCTGTTGGGTACTGGGAAATGCCCATTGAGGTAAGGGATAGCATATGCGTGTGCGGTTGTATATGCCATGTCCTCGGGGGAAACCATTTCTCTTTCTATGAGGTCTCGTGCACATACGCCGTGTCTTGCCCCTAGGTTTCACTTTCACTTTTCATCCCACCAGGAAACACCCAGTGTGGTGATCGGTGTGTCGCTTTGTTGATACTCGCTAGACGGAGCGACAGCAGGAAGCTCGGCTGTTGCTTGTGTGGCCGCCCGCGTGGTCGTGTTGACAGTTCTAACCCCCACAGAACCTCATCGACTCAATCTGAAGCATTCACATCTGGATTCGGGATAGCGGCTTCTGAACAACGCCCGACTGAACTCCAGCTGGCTCAGATGACCAGCCGTGCAATCCGGCCGCTTCTTGCTCTGCGCCATCGAGCGTGCACAGAATCCAATCCTTCGGTGCAAAGCCATCGGGCGCTGAAGCCTCGTTGACCTGCTTCGTGTTCGGTCCCTCAGGCCGTGCGTCGTGCCGTCGAACCAATACACATACTGCGTCGAACCGTGCTACATAACTTACCATGTCTACTGTGGCCATCGAGGTGAACAAACGACCCAGCCCGACAGCGCTAGCCGTATCCACGCCCGAAAGCCTTGAATCTGGTACGAGCTCGTCAACAACAGGGCGCAGCTCCCCCTCGAGCTTCGACAGCAACCACAGGACCTTCTCCATCAGCTCTATCGCAGGCCGGTCATGGCGCTCGTTCAGCAACAAGGAGCGAAATACCACCCCCGACGCAGGACACAGCTTCCGGAGCCAAGCCCGAAGGCTATCCAGGTCAAGACCCCTATCGTCCTCGTCCCATATCGATGATCGTAGACGCCGCAGCTCAGCCCTCTCTGACGACCACGGTCGGCTCTCGCTTTCAGCCACGGATAACTCGAGCCTGGCAACAGCGACTTCGTCTTCTTCTTCCATCAATTGGGCAGCGCAGCAGGTTGAGGGGTCCGCCCCGCTAGAGCCGGACACCCTCCTGCTAAAATCGAAGACGCCATATCTGGTAGTGACGACAAACTACCTTGTAAAGACGAAGAGCCGCGCCGACGCCTTTGCCCTCCTCCCAGGATTGGCGACAGAAGGCACCCAACATGAAACCAGAAGCCCGACTCCGGAGCCGCTCCTGGTCATCCCCATGGACACCATTGTGTCCGTGTTCGCGGCAGAAAGCCCGCGGCCGTCCTTTGGCATCGAGGTCTGGTGGAGGACCCCTCTGGCTGGCCGTGCCTTCTGCCGGTCTGACTTCTTCTTTGCCAGTCCCAACGACCGGAACGAGCAGCTGCACCTGATAACCCGGGCCATGCAAGCCAGCCAGCAAGACGAGAACGGCCCTGGCCGCTGTACCGAGGATGTCGCATCCTTACTGGACAAGATGCTCGAGGTGGGTGAGCCAAGGTTGCACCAACACAAGCCGGAAATATTTCCTGTTGTGCCGCGTGGTAGCACACGGAAGGAGTACATGCCCAGGCTTGAGGATGCCACGAAGAAGCCTCAGGAGGGCCCTGCGTTCTACCTCATAGTCGGCACCTACCTCTGCTATTTGGCCGAGATTCAAAAAGCGAAGGGCGGTGATCCCATCTTCCGGCACAGGACCTTTGGTCTGGTCACTCTGGAGTGTTTCGAGGGTGAGGGTGTGCTTCACGAAGAACGGTTCAATATTACGTTTCGGTAAGCCGGCTCTCAGAAGTCTCATTCGCAGGACCAGACAGAGCTGACAACATCAGGGAACCGTTCAAAGCCTCGGTCACGCTCGAGCTCGCGAGCCGCTACTACCGGCAGATCATTCGCGTTTTCGGCACAGCCGACCGCTTCCTCAAGCCCGCTTGGCCGCAGCTCTGGCAGAGCCTGGAGATCTTCCGCGTCACGGGACTGAAGGAGCCGCAGTATCTCGTGCCCAAGGAAGACTTTGGGAGCTTCCAGCGGACTCTCAATGCGTACCTGGCGGCCTATCGCTGCGAGGATGTCGACTGGGAGATTAACTGGAAGACACGGTTCGCTCCCGAGTTCCGGCTGCTGCCCGGGAAGCGGAAGCCATACTCGGCCTTGCAGCTTCTGGCCGTCTTGCGCGCTCTGCGGTACAACGACTACTTCAACTCGTTGTCGTTTAGGGATGTCGACCTGTCGGTGCTGTATGGATTCCGGGACAACACCCTTAGGAAGGTGAATGTTGCGTACCTGAGCCGTACTTGTAAGCGCAACCCTGTGTCCTGTAACCCCGTCAAGTGCTGACTTGTTCAGGCGTCGCCCTCGGGCTTGACGAAGTCGAGATGCTGAGGGTTAGTCCGGTGCTGCACCAAGAATTCCACGCCCTGGCGTTCTGCTCCGAGACGATCCGGCAGATCGACTTTACGAATTGCAGCAAGACGCTGGCCTCTCGACTGGCTCAGTACAAGAGTCAGAACCCCAGCCTCCAGTTCCTTACGCCAATCCTTAGCTTATTGAGGTCTGGTATTACCAAGTGCAATCGCTTGCTTGTTGGTGGGAACGTTTTGCCTCAGTTTGACGTTGAGGATCTCGGTAAGATTAGCCCTCTACAGCTCAGGTTGATATGATTTGCTGACCTGCTTCAGCCGAAACGATGAAATCGGGAGCGATTCAAGCACTGGACGTATCGTACTGCGGCCTTGATGACTCCGGTCTACGGGATATGATAGTGACGCCACTCTCAGAGTACCCAGGATTGCTTCAGTCTCTGTCTTTGTCCGGGAATCCAGGGCGTCTTCCAGCGCACATCTTACCCGGACTGCTCCAGTACCTTACCGAGATTCGGAAGTTGAACCTCAGCGGCACCATTCAGGCTGAGAGCTACATCAAAGGCTCATTGCTCCCATTCGCGGCCCTCGAGGCTATGGAGAGCCTCGAAGAGCTGGACATCTCGGGATACAAGGTTAAAAATCTGCCAAATAAAAGCCGTGTCTTCAGTTGACTGACTATTTTCCCAGATCGACGAGGACACGTTCCAGGATTTGGCGCGGTTCCTGCAATACCGGAGTTGGAAGCTCGATCAAAGCCAGCCCCTGAAGTTCAACAAACTAGTCCTTAACCACTGCGGAATCACCGGCACCCAAGCTGCTCAGCTCTTCGACGCCATCGGCGAGGACCACGGCATGCACCTTTCTCTAAGCGGCAACGCGATCGAAGACGGCATCGAAGCTCTCGTGGCGGCCATACGCAAACAGCACGGCCCCGCCGCTCTGTGCCTCGAGATGATCGAGTTCAAACACGAAGCCAACTATCTCGCCCTCATCCGATCCCTCACCAGCTCCCGACACCTAACCCTCCTCAGTCTAGCCGGAACCGCCCCGTCCCCTTCCTCATCCCATGGCCCGTGCAGCAAGGATCTCGTCACGACGCTCCACGACTTCTTCGCCCGCAACACATCCATCAAGTGTCTCGACCTGTCCGGCTTCTCCGGCAAGCTCGACGACGGCCAACTCCCCCGGGGCTTCGGCCGCTCGCTCGCGGGGCTGGCATTTAACTCTGTACTAACCCACCTCCGCATCCGCAACCAGAACCTGCACGACGACGCGGGAACCCTCGGCCGCGTCCTCTCGTCGAGTCTGACGCCCACCACCGCCACCGTGCTGGCGAGCCTCGACTGCCGCGACAATAACTTCAACCTGACCTCGCTCCGTTTTCTCGTCGACTCGATCCAGTCCAATGACAACCTCATCGACTTCCCCCTCCCGCGCGAGGAGCGCGACGCCATATGGCGGAATGTGCTGCGCGGCCTGCAGCGCACCCCGTCTAGTGTGGCGCTGCCTGCGCTGGGGACGGTCAGCGCGGCGAATCCGTCGCCCGTGCCGGTGAGGGATCTGTTGCGGGAGGAGGAGGTCTTGCTGAGGGAGGTGCTGGATGGGTTGGTGGCAAGGCTGGAGGGAAGGTTGAGAGAGAATAGGGAGAGGTTGGGTTTTGGGTTGGGAAGAGGAGGTGGTGGGGGAGAGAAGGCAGCCAGGGAGAGGCATCGGCATCGGCATCAGAGGAGTGCGAGCAGTAACACGGCGTTGGGGCTGTTTCCTGGCGAGGAGGGGTGGGGTTGGCCTGCTGCTGCGGGTTCGGATGTGGCGGGCAGTATTGATGGTGGTGATGTGCCTGGCTGGAGCCGATCTCCGAGCACTGGATCTGAGTCAGGCGGCGGCATGGCGAGTCCCGCCGAGACGCTGGATCCCGTGTCTGAGGTCGAGACACCTGCAGAAGCGGAAGACGAGGGGCAAGATCAGGTGCGGCTGGGGGCTGTTATGTACGATGGGGAGACTGATGCGGGGAAGTTGTCGGGCGACGAAGCAGTTGACGAAGGGGATGAGATATTCCGGAAGATGGTGGACGACTTCCGAAAGGCAGGGTTCGAGGTCTAGAACGATTTTCATAAGGCGCGGCTTTGGTTTGGTCATTACGATCCGGCGAAAGGCGGGGTTGTTCGGTGTACATATACATGTATCTGTACAGTAAGCATGGGCATGGCGGGTTGGATGGGGATGGCGTTTGATGCGATACTTCTATTAACAGATACCCAGAGATAACAGTCAAAAACTAGAGTTCGTATGGTAGTTGCCAGTTCAAGGGCTGGGACTAAGTTCTAGTATAAAGTGTGGAACAGTGTTCAGTATGCCGTGCAGATTTTCCCTCTGAAAATACATGACTAACTGCAATATTTGGGTATCTTTCAGTTCAAAACCGGGCCTACTACTTCATACACAACTATACAAATACCGGTTATCTTCTCGCGTAGTCTCAACTCGGCCGAACAACACCAGTACTGACGGCGTGTCCCTTGACCGCAATCCCGCCTTCAGGCCCTTCAACCCACACGTGCCAACTCAGGTCGTCGCCTTTCGGTTTGGTCCTGCGCAGGCACACCCTCATGTCCTCATTGCTGAAGAGAGGTGCAAGGTTACGGTACGTGATTGACTTGACCGAGGGCATCCACCCAGACTGTTCTGGCGTGCTAGTGGTTGGCCAGGCCTGCGACTGCAGCCGCACCAACGCCGCCCGCAAGGCCGAGAGCATGAGCACCAGCGTCAGCGGGCCGTGGACGAGCAGTCCGGGGTAGCCTTCACGGTAGCGGGCATAGTACGGGTCGATGTGGATGGCGTGGGCATTGTAGGTGAGGGCACTGAAGTGAAAGAGCAAGGTATTATCGGGTTTGAGGGGGAAAGTGAACTCCGGGACGGCGGTGGCTGCGTTGTACGTCAGTACCACTTCAGCCACGAGGTCCAATCAAGACAAGAAAAGAATGAAAGAGACAACACACCTTTGATAACCTTCCGCGCACTAATCCCCTTCACAAGCCCCCTCCGCTCCCTCATAAACACCAACCTTCTCGCCTCCTCAACAGCCACCCCCTTCCCATCCAACAAGCCCCTCCCGACCTCCTCATCCGTTACTACCCCTTTTCCGACCGGGACAGCACCATAGAGCCTCTGCACGTCCACAAAAACCCTCTCCATCCCTTCCTCCTCCTCCTCCTCCTTCTCCTCCCTATCAACCCCCGCGCTCTTCATCGTCCTCACCTCCACGGCATCAGGCACGACCCGCTCAATACAAACCACCCTCCGGCCATCCATCCTCATCAGCTCCCGCCATCCCTCGCGAAACACGACGCGCCCGCCCGCCCACATGCGGCGCACAAAGGGCGGGCCGGGCCAGTGGGCCGGGTCGGTCCCGTCGGGCATGAGCTGCGAGGGCGGCAGCTGCAGGGGGAAGTAGACGAGGTGGTGGCCCTGTGGGAGGACAAGGTCTTTTTCATCCGGTGGGGGTAAGGAGTGGTGAATAGAAGGGAGGAGGGATCTCTTGGACAGTAGTAGCTGATGGTCCGGGGGAAACATGGAAGGGACGTGGTCTGCCAGGGAGAGGGTCAGGAGGTGAGAGTGGGTCGACGAGAGGATGTCTGGGATGATGGTGGGCGGTTGGGAGGTGAATTTTTGGCGGGACGATTCGAGGTAGGTTTCCACCTGAAAGGGCTGGGTCGCGGTAGGCTTTGAGTTGGCGTCATGGAGATGGGAGGTATAGCGTGGGCGCTGTGGACGCAGTTTGATGGGTAAACCGTGCCTTCGGAGAAAGGATGAGAGGATTGAGGGTCGCATTTGTTCGTCGGCTGACGAGGATCGGGACCCTTTGTCTGTGATTGCAGTTCTTAATTCGACTGGCTTGAGAACCTGATGGTCTCCGTGATAGTTGCAAGTGTTTGAAGAACGTTGTCAGGGTCTTGATCGAATCGCTTACCCAGCTGGGAATGAAATACTTCCTGATCAGGCATAGCGTCTAACTTATAGGCTGGCCCGTCTCTCTCGACTTTAATCTCTTCAACATTTACAACTCATGATGGGCAACTTGCATCTGGTCGTACTAAACTTCTTGATATCTCATGTAGCTGCACTACTTACCAATCGAGATCTATGGCCTACTTATTACAGTAGATTTCGAACGGAATCCCGCAATTTACACTACCTCTCTCTGTGGTATTGGTGGTTGGTAAAGACAGGCTCCGACACCCAAGTGTCTAGATATGAGGATGAGCCGGGCATAATCTCAAAGGCATCTTCACTGCGCTGGCTTCCTCTTCGTCAGACTCGGGCATCGCTAACCATCCGTGGATCGCGATCTCCATTTCGTCCACTGCAAATCCGTCCACACGCAGCCAGCCGAAGATGCTCCGCGTCGCATTTTCCGACACAAAATCTCTGTCGATATATAACTTTTTGTAGTTGATCGGTAGATGGCTCGAACTTGGATTCTTCTACTGCAGGACTGGAGGGCTTGGGTACGCGCAGACATCAGCGCCGTCGAGCGTCTGGCGTGTTGTTGTCTTGCCATCCACGCCGTCCCATATGAACCCTGATACCGAAGCCCATGGCCCTTGCACTGGGCATGGACCCGTACTTCAAGATCGGTATGTTCAAGCGGTGTACCGCCAAAAGGTCTCCATTGGCAGACGGGCACCCGGATATGCGATCCGGACCGCGAGAGGAACAGTAGCCGGCAGTGGTCCGCCCGGGAGACCCGGCCGTCTGCCACGAGCGGCTCCGAAACGGGTTGCTGGATGAACGACTGCAACGTCCTGCTCCATGCGGCATCGTGGAGGTCGATGGGGATCATTCTGAAGCTAACGTCCTGGAAAGAGCTTTTTTCTGCGGCCCAAGAATTGTGACGCCGACCCAAAGCGGCGCCACCTTTGGTTGTTCGGTCCATCAGCATGCGTCCGAGGACAAGAGGTCGTCTTGGGCAAGCACATCAATCGCTGCTAGTGCCCCTTGAAGCCAAGGGGTAACGGTGTTGCACTCGACGCTAGTATCGTAGAAGCTGCCTAGCAACATAGGGCGAATCCCTCTGGCGTGGCAGCCGATAGTAATAAGACTGTCTAGGTAGCCGTCCTGGACAGTCCAGCCCTGCGGTAACTGCTGCAGAAACGAAGAGACAACTTCGGTCGGGAGGTCAAGGCAGCTGGTTGTGAAAGCTGGCAGCTGCAGCCCTTGGCCGGCACACATTGATGGGAAGAGCAGGCACAGCGGCCAGGGCGTCCTGACTCTGGTCGGTGATATTGCGGCGAGCGCAGACCTGCCAAGAAAACGAGGGCTTCTGAAGGGAATGGGAGCACTGCCGAATGACCTTGAGACTGAGAGGTTGTCAACAGTGTGAACTGGTAAGCTGGCTAAAGCCGTATTGACCAAGGGGCAAAGAAGGTGTCTTGCTTCAGCAACATTGTCGCCCGCCAGCCCTGGTCCGGGGCAAGTACCGCCGTCCACCATCGAGTCTCGTCTGGACCGGCATCGCTGATGTCTACTTCCTGACTGCGGTGACCAGCCAGGAGAGATGCGACCGAGTTTGGGGACCGGTTATCGGCTGTGCTGTTCGTATAAACCATCGATACAGCCTCAGGCACAATCTCAGCCCACAGCGCAGAGAGAATGTAGGCCTATGCCAGGATAAGCACAGGAAGGTAATTTTGGACACCTAGTGCGAACCACGAGGCCAAGCGTTCTCCGCTGTTCGACGTGCTGCGACGTATAACGATATGGGGTTCCTGGCCACGACACTGATCTGCACGTTTTGGTGAAAAGCCGAGAGTCCATGCTCGCAATCTGGCTGTGCTGAGCCCCAGCAGAACGGCCAATTGCGTATACTTGGCTGTGCCTGGCGTATGTTACGTGCTTCAGCCGTAGGTCTCGTCGGAACGAGGGGCATGGTAGGAACGCGCTTTGTGTGTCCAGGTAAGTAAGTGAGTGGTAGACCTGGTTGCTCGATGGCAGCATGGTACAGCATAGACCATGTTCTGAAGCTTTTCTTGTAGTCTTCTCTAACATCTCCGGCCCTCAACCGGACGCTGTCGGCCATCTGTAAACAAAGGGGGTTCGTCGCCTGATGGTCGGTCAGGTTGGCACTAGATGGTCAGTGTCGATTGCAAAGTTGCAAGGGCGGGCGGTTGAGGTACTATCATACGCAGTGCGGTTCTCTGCTTTGTGCCGAGGCTGCTAAAAGCGGTCGCATGTGTTGACTTAACATGTCCCCTTCAATGTTTGTTTTACCTGCATCATGCGCGAAGTTACAACTTTAACGTTGGTCGACTGAGAGTGAGAACATATCATTGAGGGTTAGGGTCTGACATCATCACTCAGTCTCGGACTCAGTCTCGGACTCAGTCTCGGACTCGGTCTCGAGTCGGATAATTACTAGTACTAGGAGACACTACACAGTGATCTCCTAGGCGGTTTAGAAACCTGACTGCAGTTGTGAATAGGTTAGGTCGATGTGGTTGGGCGGTTTGCCCTCTTAACTATCGCCATAAGGACACCAAGTCTGTTTTGCTTCTAAGCGTGTCTTTTACACCGACAGCTCCCATACCAGTACAACAGTAACGTTATCCCAGATAGGTGCCTACCCTGAGCTACCTTAGACTGCAAGATACGGGGTAACCCGAAGAAGGTAAACTCAAGCGTTTGCCTCCACGCCTAAGAACCGGATCATCCCCAGCAGGGACGTCAGCTATCGTTGGGACAGGTATACGTAGGACTCTGGACTGGCTTGTGACGGACGGACACGGAATGCGTTGATCCTCCCTGGCACAATTCATGTTGGCGACGCAGATTCTAGGGTTTTAGACAGACAACGTGTCGAACATCCATCTGATCCAATACTGTCTGACTACAACTTGCTGGCAATTCATTGATCCTATGCTCACCTTCAATACCACATCTGGACCGCACACAACCCTTTGAAAACAACGTAAGTACGGATATCCGTAGTTGGTTGTGTATGTCTGCATTGCCTATCAGCTCAGATCCACAGCTCACAGAATGCCAACCAAGCAAGGACTGAAAAATCAAGGACTTGATGACTTAGAGAATACTACAAGGAAAATAGAAATGTCGACTGGTATATGCGCCAACCACTTGCTTGCCTCCTGTTCCCTCCCGCATCCATATCTCACACAAGGCCATTTGCCATCCTCCAACTTCCCTGCTTTCTCAACGAAGCCCATTCCAGCCTCGCCTCTGCCTGCTACCGTCACTGTTTCCCTGCCTTCCGCCCTGCGCTATCCTCTGCCATCTCAAGTGCTTCCCTGATGCCCGCCGCGTACCCAGGCCTTGCTCTGCCCACGCCATATCATCCAGCATTTAGAGAGAGGGAGGGGTGGCAGCTAACTGCGCTGCCTTGACCAGAAACAGGCAAGAAAAAGGTCGATAGAAAGAGAAAGGTTTCATACACGATTCAAAAACACCAACCAACGCGACGTCATTATTAAACAGAATATTTTATCCTCCCTCAATAACAGATACGGCTCGTTCATGCGCCGATACGACCCAGGTCGATTTTTCATAATCCGGGTCCGGAGTCGTGGAGTAGGGAACAGGCCTGAGATGCATGGGACGGCGGAGGGTCATGATTCCGCCGATTCCCACACGTATCCCGGGGTAGGGGTATCTTCGACGGTCTAGTACGGTAGAAGGCGGCGCAGACTCTGGTCCGAGAGTGCGGCTGCGACGACGAGAGAACCGCCGCGGATCTCTTCAAATAAGACCGCAGAGACGGAGATTCTCCTGGATGATAATGTCTGTCACGAAAGATTAGCACCTTGCTATGCCTGCAAAACTGTACTCGCAACATACCGTTGACAGCAGCCATGACGAAGCGAATCTGTGTCGTGTCCGTCGCGCATGTGAAATGTGTGTAGATCTGCTTGCTCTCGTGCTGGTTCAGGCTGACGAAGCGGTTCAGAATGTAGTCGCACGCCGCGCCGTAGTCGTCGCCACCCTCGTAGTCGGGGAAGTAGTTTTTCATCGGGCTGACCGGCAGCTTCTCCTTGAACCGATCGATCTTGTTCAGGAAGAGAATGATGGATGTCTTGATGAACCACCTTGAGTTGCAGATTGAGTCGAACAGAGTGAGGGCCTCCTGCATGCGATTCACCGTCTCGTCCTCGAAGAGCAGCTGGTCATACTCCGAGATGGCGACCAGGAACAGGATGGTCGTGACGTTCTCGAAGCAGTGGATCCACTTCTTCCGCTCAGATCGCTGGCCACCGACATCGAACATGCGGTACGTGAGTTCACCGATGATGAAGGTCGTCTCGGTGATACCAGTGGTCTTGACACGCGACCGCAGGACGTCCTGGTCGTTGGGCATGTAGTCGGGGGCCGCAATACGAGCGATGTTATCGAAGTAGCTTGAATATAGTCAACACCAATACCAACCGGACCAACAGGTGGGGCGGAACCTACTATCGCGCCGAGTCGTTCAACTGGTACTCCCGTGACCGCTTGAAGCAAGCCTGGACGCCCGCATCCCTCCACAGCGCCTCAATGGCATTGCCGACCTCGGGCGGCAGAACATCGCCCTCAATTTGTGCTGGTTGCATGAAGATGGTCTGCACGTGGTACTCCATCCTGGAGTCCGCCAGGGGCAGCTCTAAGGACTCCATCGCCTCGAGGATGACACGCATTGACTGGACGGTGTTGCTGAAGATGATCTCCTTGAAGGATTCCCGCTCGTCGCGCGAGTAGCCGCCCTCGTGAATGAGCTTCATCTGCTTCAGAATCGTGGACTTTCCGGATTCACCAGCACCTGATCAAACTGTTAACCGCCATACCGCTCCGATAGGGGGCGGCGAGCCGACGAGGACGGCCGTGAGACCCAGACGTACCCAGAAGCAGCATCTTGATTTCATTGCGCTGTTGCATGCGATCCCTCTTGAGCTGATTTTCGATCTCCTCGTTCCGAGCCTTCCCCTCCTTCTCCTCTGTGCTCATTCCGCAACCCATCTTGACGGCTTGTCGAAAGAAAAACGATGGTAGGGAGTCTGTTTCGATTGAAAATGGTATTAGTGTGGCCCTGCAGATAAGATGCGCATCAGTTATGCTGCGTTGCTAGCAAGAAGATGCGGCTGCGACCGTCAAGCGAGCAGACCCTTCAGCAATGCGATCAGGCCGCGACGGACAAGAACCAGAAACATAGCTCATTGGCAAAGATCTCGAATGTCGCACCCATTGACCGGGCCGGCACCGATGATTCCACACGAATTCGGATGGCTGAGAAGAGATGGGGCGACGGTGGCGTTGCACTCACGTTTGGTACAGGAGGTCGTTGCCCTTAGACCGGTCGGCACTCGAATTTAGAGCCGCAATCAAAAACTCTGCAGCAGAAAGAGCGACGCGAAAACAGGAATCTCAATGACGTTGAGGCAGAGACGGCGGGAGGTCGTCGCCAAGGCAGTGGCACATAGAAGGTTGGGGGCTTCACTGCGTTGTGGTCGCGAGGGTGTGAACCGGAGGTTGAGAAGGGGGAGGAGGGTGGGAGGATCGGTTCTGTTAATTGTGAGGAAACGCGGAGCATGCACGCTGAATTTCGGGGGATGCTGTGACCCTGGAGAATAACTGGCCAATCACAGTCTGTAACATGCTGGGGAGTGGGGCTCTCAGGATCCTTGCGAGCTAGTCCGGATCAGAAGGGGAGCGCCCCTGTCATGGAATTGGAAGAGAACCACCAACCAGCGGATACCGCCGCCTTTGCGCCGCGAGTGCGCACGATCCCCGACGAACGAGGTCCACAGATAGTGTCAACGCTCCAGCTGCAACGGCGACGCCGAAGTCAAATCTGTTCCATCAATTTTGAAGGTCTAATGGGAAAGCGGCAAGGAAGTACCGCGCTCTCCCACGCGGTCGGCAGAGGGATGCGTGTGTTCCACGTTTCTCAATGGTCCGGACAACAACCCGCAACACCAGATTTCAAGTGGCGCCTTTCGCTAACGAGGAACCACAGTGACTAACTGGAATTGGCATTCCGAATAATGGATTATCATGCTTTCGGAAATGTCATGTGCCGCGATCGGGATGATCGAGCCCGACAGCATGCGGAAAAGGATATATTGCTGTCGAAGAACAGCCCGTTTCTCCTGTTTTGTTTCTGGCGACCACTGCAGCCTCTTGACGCGAGTCTCGATGTTCTGAAGATTGATTGAGGGTCCAGTCTCGGTCTGAGGCAGACCGGACACGGCCAGCCTGACCGTCCTGGTTCACCTTCCGCGATCTGCTGCCACCGAAGAGCCCTCACCCATATGCTGTGCCACTCCTAGCAACCCGGAGTCTGTCTGTTCAGGTCCAGATCACGGCACGGCCTACCGACACTTTCATCCCGATAGTCATCCTTGGAAGCATGATCGGCGCCGTTCGGGCTGCTCAAGCCAAGGACCATCAAGCACGATTGTTTCGACATGGTCTGTGGGTTGATGATCGGCACGTTTTGCGATAGCGCCTACTGTCCATACTCAGGTATGTCGGGCTTAGGGGATGCTCTCGTCCATCAAGTGCAAGGGCGAGTCAGGTTCATCGGCACATTGGTTATGGTATGCTTCTTCCCCCAACTCTAGCGATGCCTATCGAGCTGTGCTCGTGCAGCCGTTCCCATTCCCAGGTATCCGGGCTTGATGGACACCAGTGGGCCCCGACTCCTTTTCGAGAGCCATGCGACGAAATGACATTGACGAATTCGGCCGTGGCCGCGAACTCTGCCTCCACCCATCATGGAAGATGCCGAACTGTGATCAAGGTATCTTCGGTTGCTTTGCAGGAAGCAGCTTTGATGTTTCTTGAGTCCGAGCCAACGTGATAGAGGTGTTTTCGCCCAATCCTCATCGATGTCCTTTCCATTGGTGAGATGTAACCGACCCGCATCCCTGGGTTTAATCCTCCATGTCTGTCGCGGCAGATGCACCAACCTCTCTTTGGTGGTTCCTGGAAACCTTAGTTTCGACAACTGTCCGCTATGTGCGCCGAAACATCCTCCATCTTTATGCAGTCTAGCATCTGAGACGATTGCCATATTCAGCCACGTCCTCAGAATGCAGCACCGTTGAGATGATACTTCTTGTAATTTGATTAGCTGTCCACATTTGCCTCTGACGGGGTGGCGTTGACGCCTTTCTGAGTTATGAGTTTTCAGGATTGTCAACCACCCATATTATTCTCCGCTGCCCCTGGCGTCCCCCGCAAATGAGATCGACAGAGACCAGCCGATCAGCCAAACGTCGATCGTGGCTACGGATACATCTACGGAGGTAACCGTAAGGAGTACAAGACACTAACGTTACCCTACGTACACATCAGACCAGCAAGCGCGCGAGCGTCCCATCGAGGTTGCTTGATAATGAAGAGAATGTCCCCTTTTGAACCGCTCTCATCAACTCAGCTGGGACAGTGGGAAGTAGATCCTACATACAGGAGCGCTATGTTCCAAAACTTCCCTCAACGCCGGAATATTGGTAGGCAAAGCTGCTTGATCCTTGCTGAGTCCCGTCGTGTTGGAGATCCTCGCCCCTCTTGCTCCTGGTAAGTAACTTAATTGGATTAGCGTGCTTGTTGGAGCCGCCGGAAGCTTGCGAAGTTCATGGAGGGTTTTATGTGATGCAAGAGAAGTAATTCTTCGCGACACTCGCATGACGACTTCAGCTGAGAGCCGCCCACGCCGCTGCGGGAGACGTGGTGAGAGGCCTCGTTGCCCGCCTGTGCTGTGTATAAGCCCAGAAACTCCAGTTGCCAACAAGCGCACGCCGGCATTCCTAGTGAACCTGCATCGCGCATCAGCTCTCAGGATTCTCAGGAACACCCGGAGAGCCCCACCACATGCCGAGCAGATGGATGGCGCAAGGAAGATTTCTCATTTCTTTTTCCAGGTGACCTGCAAGGAAAACGAGCCCCCCCTTGCTTGGCAGAGCGATGGAGCAAATAAACTGAACTAGAATGAAAAGGGCAATCTTCCAGAAGCCGGGATGTTCAGGGGACGATGGGTGGCACAAATTCATGTGCCACTTGAAAGGACGACGGAAACTGACAGGATTGGATGCTTGTCATTTGATGCGCTGTGGAGCGGTCCCTATTTATTGACTTGTCATACGGAGGAGGGTACCTGATCAATGCTTTATGTCGGGTGGGAGGACTCATAGGAAGAAAAGGCTTTTGTTCTTGAATGCCATGTTGCAACATGAGTTTGCAGACGAAAACTCCTTTGAGGGCTGTTTCACGGCCGGGAACAGCTGAGCAATCTTGGACTTTCAGGTTCTGAGAAGCGGCCTACAGAGTACGGACGTACTGTCAGTTGAAAAGCCGCTGGCACCCCAACAACAGAACACGCAGCGGGCCATGCCGCGCGACGAATCGCATTCAAGCTCGTGGCACACGCCGACAAAGTCAGGGTCAGGGGTAGTCAGCACTTCACGTAAACATGCCAGTCGTTGATGAAGTGCGTTGGAATAGGTATCAGTATCTTGCAACACCAGAGTACACTTTTTCTTGATCATCTCATCAGTGGCAGCCCCTTGCCTGCTCCCTGGCTCTACGATGGCCTCTTCAGCAATCCATATGTCCCGGCTTGGCGGGCGAGGTATGATCTCTAACCCCTGACGGCTCCTAAGCCCACCATGTAAGAGGCGTCTGCTGATGCCCGTTTGCAGTCTTCAACCACAGCGCTAGCCAAGACATAGAGGCCGAGTATGACCGGCTGCGCGATCTAGCGCGGGCCGAGGGCGACAAGAAGAAGTCCTGCTTCGATCGGGTACGGCGTCCGGCCAACTCACCGCCGCCCTGGCCCTACCGTCTCACCAAAGCCACCTTTGCTGACTCCACCCCGATGAGCGCAGGCTCACGAGGCATATGAGCGCGGAGACGGCGCGCAAGCCAAGGAACTCTCGGACGAAGGCAAGCGCCATCAGAAGAAGCAAGCCGAGTACAACAAGCAGGCGTCCGAGCTCATCTTCCGCGAGAACAACGCGCCCGGCCGCGTCGCCGAGGACACGATCGACCTGCACGGCCAGTTCGTCGAGGAGGCCGAGGACATCCTCGAGGAGCGCATCCGCTACGCCCAGAGCACCGGCCAGAGCCACCTGCACGTCATTGTCGGCAAGGGGAACCACTCGACGGGGCACGTGCAGAAGCTCAAGCCGCGCGTCGAGCGCCTGTGCCAGGAGCTGGGGCTCGACTATGCCACCGAGGAGAACGAAGGTCGGATGTATGTCGACTTGAGGGGTGGAAGAGTCGAGGCGCCGCCTCCGTTGCCTGCGCAGCCGCCGGGTTATCAGGGAGGGTATGGTGGTGGCGGTGGTGGGCATCACCAGCAACACCATCAGCATCATCACGCTGACAGCGGCGGCGAATATGGGCAGCGGCCACCACAGCAGCAGCACCAGCGGCCGCCCCCACAGCAACGGGAGGAGGATATTTTCAGTTGCCTCAAGAGCTGCTGTCTGGTCATGTAATAGGGCGAGCGGTGGGAGTTCATGGGGATGGCTCGGTGGGATCGTTCGTGCTGAGCGGGCAGTGGCCGTGCGTTGGAAAGATGGTCGCAACATTGAATTCCTGCTTGGTTTTGTGACGTAGGTCACGGTACGTTATGTTGGGGAAGTCTCATCGCATACCCTGAGCGCAGTGTCAGTGTCGGACAAGGAGGCTTGAGTCCTAGGACTAGTATAAAGGAAGTGCCCAACACCGTACAACTTGCGCCTTCCCAGAGCACTTGCCTTCCTCTAGGCACCCTCTGCTGGCTGGCTTATCCCACCCTTGGCCCGGGTGCCCGAGGCCTTAAAACCCTACCTTCTCCCACTTCTCCTGTAGCTGCTTCTCGGCCAACCTGGCGAGATGGTTGATCTCCTTTTCGCTTCCCATCATCTCGTCTGCCCGCTCGAGTGTGCGCGCCTCTGCCCCCGAGCGCCCACAGATGCTGTCCAAAACCACAGCAATCCTCCGTCAGCATCTGCTCCGTCGAAAGGCATCTATCTTCCTGCGCCGATTCACCACCGACGGCATCTCCGGTATTCGAACCAGCGCCGTTAACCATCCACACCACGACCCTCAACCATCCAAGAAACCAGAGCCACCAAGACACCAAACATAACACAAACATCAAAATAGACATCACCCGCAATGAAGATGGATCGCAACCCTGTTGTTTCCCATTCCTCCTGCGGATCATGGTACCCCGCCATTCACTCAAGAATCGCCCTCGTCACCTTCTTTATGGTCTGCGCAATCGGCTTCATGTGCCTCGGGTTCTACGCCTCGAACCGCAACCGCCGGGAGGGAGTTTCCAACCGGCTGATTCAGGGCCGTCACAACAAGCACCATGAGGACAATTACATCGACAACGAAGAGGATGTCCCCCACCAGCACCAGTTCCACCAGCACAACCCCGACTGTATGCACAAGGACAATTGGACCCACAAGACCAACCTCACGCTCAAGCTGACGGAGGACGGGTGGAGGATTGTGGAGGAGGAGAGAACGGTTTATGAGAGGGTGACACAGTGGGTCATTGGGATGTTGCATGACGTTGGGAAGCGGGTGTCCGAGTTAGTGTATGGCGCCTCGAGGATAAAGTTGGGATCGGAGCTCCGTCTGCCCTCGGTGAAGGACGTCGAGTCTGGGGGCGCGAGTCTTCCGTACGGGTATGCGTATGCGTATGCCAATAGGTATCGTGATGGGTATGGGGTCGGCGATGGCACGATCGGTGGGCAGATTGACGGGTTCAAGGCAGCTGGGGAGAAGTCGGCTGTGATGGGGGATGTCGGAACTATGGCGTGGCCGTGTGGGACGTTTTCGACAGATCTTTCGGCTTGTCGGCTGCGGAGAAATGGCGGAGGGACGATGACAGTCGAGGGCAAGTGTCCCGTCTGAAGGGCGTGAGTTTTGTGATGTCGGCGGCGATGGGGTAGGTATTGGGGTGCACTTTGGACTATACAGCTAGCAACAGCTCTGGTTTTTGAATCGATTCCGCGTTTGATTACTGTAGCGAGAGGACACGCCTTAGTCTCAAGCCAAACAAAGGAAAACTCGCATCTTATGCCTCTAAGTTGAACTGATGGAACAGGGTTTGTACAGCCGGTTGGCCTGCCCACGCCATCCGCTCTCTATCCACGCCATTATGAGCTGGTGATCACTCAATTACCGTGGTTTGCCGAACGCCTCCAGCCCAGCTCCTCCCCCCCGACCCTGTTCGCGCTTCATACCTGCTTCTTGATGTCCCGCGCCGCCGCCTTCAGGCTGTAGTTGCACTCCTCATATGCCCGCCCCGCGCCGAAGCCAACACCTACAAACGCGGGCCACGCCCTCCTTTTGAAGATCAGCACTGAGAAGACGACGCCGAAGCCGACGCCCAGGGTGGACTTGATGATGAGGTTGGAGAGGCAGCGGTCCCACTGTTGAATGTGTTAGCCAAGGCAATCGATTCCTGCTGCCGGGGGATGATCGCCGGAGATGTTGACCTTCTCGTTCAGGAGGGCCTCGCTGACGGGGCGCGACACAGCCCTGGAGGGTGCGGGAGGGGCAGTCGTCTCGGCCATGGCGGGCGCAAACTCAAAGTGACGTGACCTGGTTGGACTGACTTCCCAGAAGTTGAAGCGCTGTGTTAGTGTGATTGAGCTGTCAAGAATCATCCGGGAACCCCTACCTCTTAGCAAGTGACCCAATTGACGTGGACTTGAACGCAGTAGGCGACGGTGGAAAGCAGATCGCAGCTGTCCCTCGTCTCGTCAATGAAGCTATTTTGTTTCGAGCGCATCTCGTTGCCAAGAGCTCCCATGCCTGTTAAAGGCTCGGTTGTTCGCCGGTGTCTTCCGAGGGCGGTCAGCAAACCTGGAAGCTGCAGGGGTCCATTTGCTGGAATACGGTTCCGACGATGGTGGCAGAATTTTTGGCAGCCAGAAGAGCTCCCACCATTGACTTCAGTCACTGCCTTGCGTGGGGCAGGCACATGCATGCGCCAGCCGCAAGTTCGATCGAAGAGGCTCACAGCAATCTACACAACATGACACTGGCAGTCTATGGTTGAAATGGGGGAACATAACAGAGTGAGTATTTCTCTTTCATTTTTCGTTTCACTCGTATCCTGATCCCCATGCTCACCTGGACACAGACAGGCGACGCCGCCCTCGTGCGGGCCGTTCGACTCCTCGATCAGGGCGATGCCGAGGCGATACCGGACAGGCTTGAAAGAGTATGGAATGCGCTGCAGGATTATCGTCGAGGCAGTCCTCACTCCGCCGAGATGCTGTTGCGATGGCTCCTGAAGAACATGGCTGGATCTACCGCAAACACCGAGCGAGTTCGACGATACCCACGTGTTTGGGACATCTTGGGCGCCGTGTTTGCCTTGGTTCCGACCATTTCCCTGGCAAAATCGCTGGCGGATCGCCGCTTCGTGGGCATACTCCAGCAGACACTCAAGGAGATTGCGGCGCCACAAGAGGAGGAGGTCGCCCAGAACACTGGGACAGACTCCGACGTGGACATGGCCGACGCCTCTCCTCTAGAGAGCCCGGGCAACCCCCGAAAACGCAAGAGAACCGACCCTGCCAGCTTCGATCTCAAGATTCAGAGCCAAGTAGCTGGTTGCCTTCAAACCGCCGAGTCCGTTTTTGATGCCCTCCGAATCCTCCTGTCTCGTTGCGAACAAGAGTCCCTGGACGGGCCAGTGGCCCACCGGATGGGTGCCGAGCATGTCAAGTCGCTGTTCGCGGTATCTGCGGCCGAGATTATGGGCATCTTGGTTCCGTGGCTCACCATTTGCGGCTTTGCGCTGGACAAGAACAAAGCCGGTGTGGTCAGAGAGCAATCGTCGTGGGTCTCGACCTGGGCGGCCTTCTGGGCGCTTCACCGCCAGAGTGCCGCTGATGCCTCCGAAGTCGCAACTCACCTGTCTGGGACTGCTTTCCGTCTTCTGGGCAAGCTCACGGGCACTTCGAGGCAAACACAACCCGGCATGGATGTTGCCGTCCAGGACCGCTGGGCGAAAGAACTCCGCCTGTTTCTTTCGCGTAACTTGATCTTGCCGGCCAGGGCCCTGTTCTTGACAAATGGAAGCAAGGAGGTGGTGCAGATCGCAGTCGACATGTCAAGCGCCTATGCACACATCACCTTTCCCGTTCTGTTTGACCTTGTCAGCAAATCGCCCCTCGAGTTCGGCGGGAAAACGTCCAGGAAGCAGTACGAAGCGTGGATACAGACAGTTTTCGATGCCATTGTGCATGCCTCGAAGAACATCAACCGTGAAAACAGGAAGCTGGCCCTCCGGGCGATCATGGAGATGGCAGCGGGGCGAAGCACAAGCCTGTCGGCTTCCAGTCTTCGTGCCGTGTGCAAAGACTACGCCATCGGAAAGAACAACTACGACTGGAGTCTGCTGCTTTCCATCATCACACTTAATCCCGATGTCTTTTTAGTAACTGAGGAGGGAAACCGGCTTCTTGAGCAGGCTCTCGAGAAGACGAGAGAATCCGATCCGCTTGATGCCGCAGATTCAGAGGAGGCAGGACGATTTATCGTCCGGCTTGCTGATGGGTATGCACAGGCTCGCGATCTGTCAACGTTTATCAAGGTCTGGCTCAAGCATCTTGCTCCTATCAAGGCCAAAGCTGGTCTCCCACCTCTATGGGCGCAACAAGAGCTTGACGAGACAGTCGCGAAACTGATTCAGACATCTTTAAACTCCAATCAGCTCGTTGACATCTTAGACTGGCTCTCGTCACAAACCCAGCCAAGTGAGGGCACTGCCAGGATACACATACTCGAAGCGATATCCAGCGGTATCTCGCAGGAAGAGTTCGTCGACGCCGCAAACATGAAGACCTTTGAGGGCACGCTCTTGGAGAAGTACTCCAAGAAGGACCTCCCGGCCGTCTCTGCATGCCGGTGGATGGTTGCCGCAAAGGCCATATCCCGGGGCACCCTAGAGGAAGCCGGGCAGATTTGGTCTCAGGTCAGGTCGGACATCAAGAGTGTTCTTCGCAAGTCACCCGTAGATAGCGAAGGCACCTTTGCTGCTTTCAAATGCTGTGTTGCAACCTGGCTGGCAAACCATCCCGGCGGCGCATATGAGGATGACGCAGCCACTCTGATCTGCTCGTTTGCCGAGAGGCTTGAAGAAGATGGTGATTCCATGGAGATAAATCTTTCCGATGGCGGTATCCCGGTCAGCAAAGGGACCTATGTCTCTTGGATTCTGTCCGAAGCGCCGCGCGTCTTGAGGTGAGCAGCCGTACTTCCCCTTCTATGGTACAGGCTAATACCCCTTCAGTCTGCTCGTCGAAAAGAACGATCACATCCCAAAGGCGGTATCCTCTCTCTTGGCTATTCCCAGAACCGAAGATGCAGGCCGTCTTGAGCCTGTTCTAGCTGCCTGCCGCCTGCTGCTGGACCGCGAGAGCAGTTCTAATGACCAGAAACTGATGGGTAGGCCGGCAATAGGACGAACATGATTACCAACTGCTAACACTCCGCAGACACGTTGATCGAGACCATGATCTCGATGATTCACACGTCTAAGTCGGGCAGGTTGTGGCCACAGACAAAGACCGCCATCCAAGTTTTACTCGGCGTCCCGACGGAAGTGCTGAGCAGAACCCAGCGTGAAGCAGCTATGAAGTCGCTCGTTTCACACCTCCCAGGAGAGTCAGACAAACCAGATGCTATTGCACCGGATTATTGGATGTCGGTGCTCAGTCTCATGGTCAAACTAATGAGACGGCCAACCTTCTACGAGGTATGAGCTCATATCTGGGGGGTGTAGTGATCAAGAGATTGACAATCACACAGGGGATGAGCTTCTCTCATCTTGAGTCAATCGGGCGATGCCTTCTGAAGGCACACAACCGCTCGAATCGCCGTACTCGGGAAGGTGTACCAGCAGATGATGGCTCGGGTAGCTCAGGTGCCTTCAAATCTCTGCAGCAGTTGGCTATGCTATCCATTCGGTACGTTGACGGCTACTCGTTCTCGCTGAGCTCGACTGACTGTCATAAGGCAAATGGCAAGTGGGAACCCTGAAGAGCGGGAGAAATCATATCTGGAGGAAGCCGCCTCGCTTCTGCAGAGCCCGTGCCAGGATTCAGACGTATCACGGATCGTCCTGCTCCAAGCCTACATATCCACCTTGCAAGCCTCGCCTGCCCTTGAAACCCTTGAGGCAGATGGCTTGGACCTGAACAGCCTCAAGAACCATCTGCTCCAACTTACGTTACCGATTATTGCATCCAAAAAGCGGAACGGCAAATCCTTTCCAGCACTGCTCATCGCCCTTGAGGCACTGAGCGACCTGGACCGTGAAGCCGTGAGACAAGTGCTTGCTAACTCCGCCCCTGGGCTCCTTAAGACGAGCGACTCACTTCTCGAAAACGGTGTCAAGGCTGGTTGGGGAATCCGCATATTTCTGGCGAATTTCTTTCCTGAAGCACTTACTTCCCCCTTGAGAGTCAGGATGTCCCCCGAGACATCAACTGCCGCTGAGCAGGAAGACGAGCCACGGAGCAGCGAGCCCGCTGCAACGCTAGGAAAGACGGCGTTGCTACGGTATGTCGATGCCGTCGTCCGGTCTGCCGACGAAGAGACGAAACGGCGGTATCTCCAGGAGCTTCTGCTCGAGGACAGCGATGGTCCAGACGTACTCGGTCGCCTGTTGGTCATCTATCGACTGGTCCAGCATCTCAAGGGTGAGCCACCTTGACTGTAACCTTTCCCGGACACAGACTGACCCAAACAGGCTCTTCACGACCCTTGGCTTCCTCAGACCAATTCGACCTCTCCCAAGCCCACAGCATTCTCTGCGGCCGTCTCATGCGAATTAAAGCCCCGGCTCCCTTCCTCCTGACCTCAAAGGCGATCCACCTCCTGCTCGACCAGAACCCCGCCAGCATGACGCAGTGGAACATCGAGCTTACCCTCTGCACCGTGTCAACCATCTCTCTGCAGCCCTCAACGCAGGCCCTCATCGCCGAATCGCCGAACATCTATCCCTCCCTCTGCCGTCTCGTCGAGATGATCATCAAGCGCCACAGGAAACGTCTCGATGGTCACTTCCACGCCCTCATTACCCCGCTGCAATCCCTCATCCGCCTGCTCCTCTCCCGCCCCTGCACCCACCCTCCCACCATCGGCAGCAGCACCACGACGGCAGTCACCTCCATCTCCGCCTCCACCACATCACCTGAGCAAACAGCGCAGTGGGAGAAACACGCCAAGCTCTTCGCCCGCTTACTCACGCTCGTGTGCGAGCCGACGGTGGCGTCCGTGTCGCGGCACTCGCACTCCCACTCGCACGCGAGCGGCCCGCTCGATTCGGAAAAGGACCGAGCCAAGCGGTACGCGGGGCAGTACATGCACCGGGTGCTGGCCGAGTACGTGCGGCTGCAGCTCGAGTACGTGGTGCCGCACGGGGTGCGCGAGGCGCTCGAGCCGGGCATGTACTCGGTCCTGGACATCACGGGGCAGGACGTGCTGCGGAGTGTGAATGATGCCATGGATGCGAGCGGGAGTGTCATTTTCAAGGAGATGTACAAGATGTATCAGCGGTTTGGGAAGTGGACTGGTGTTTGAGCCATGTACGTATGTACGTAGCGTGAGATATTCAATGGTGTAGCTGGCTAGGTAGTTACTCCCAACATTGAAGGGCTATATTGCGTCTATTTTGCCCACACGTTGTTTATAATATTACATTTTGACATAACATCTATATCACCTTCTTTCCCTCCGCTCAGTTATCCTCTGCCAGTGCTGCGCAAACTCTCTGATCCCGCCCTCCCCTGCCAAGCTCGCATCCACGACATCCTTGGGCAGCTTGTGAGCAGAGTACTGCGGGGAACTAAAGTTATACGCAGCCGGGTCGTCGTGCTCCACCAACCTCAGCTCGGGTTCCTCCTCGTCCTCCTCCTCGTCGTCGTCCGTGGTCAACCCCTCCTCCCCTTCTCCCCCTTGCCCCTCCTGCATGTCCGACGCAAACCCCAGCAGTGGCCGAGCAACCGTCTTCGCCAGCAACTCGCCCCAGTCAAAGAGCAGGGTATCCGTCCGCGGCGCCCAGGGGTTGATGTCGATCAGCCTTGCCCGGCCCAGCACCTTGCGCTCTTCTCCGCCGTTGTCGTCGTTGTCGTCGCCCTCGTCATCGTAATCGGCCTCGGGGATGTACACGTCAAAGACAAAGTTGCCGTCGGGAAAGGTGAAGCGCATCTTGTTGAAGAGCTCGATGGTGCGGTGAATGATTTGCGGGCGCAGCGAGTCGAGAAAGGCGTAATAGTTGAGATCGCGCTGGGTAATGGCGATGAGGCTGCGGGACTTGACGAAGCAGCGGAATTCGAGGCTCGGAAGTGGGTTGAAGAAGGATCGGAGGACGAGCACGGGGTTGTAATCCCTGGGTGCTGGGGTTGATGAGGCGCTGGTGGTTGTAGACCCTGAGGTAGGGGCTGGGACGGTGTCGTCGAAGGCGTGGTCCAGGTCGTGGGATATGAAGGAGGAGGACTTGAGGAGAATGTAAATGTCGTTGGCCGAGGTGCATTTCATCGTGTTGGGATGTCGCGAGATCCAGGTAGCGTCTTTGGGTGAGGACCAGTTCAGTTTGGGGGCGACGGCGCCGCCGAGGGAGGAGATGGCGGAGGTGATTTCTGCGTGGAGAATCGGGAAGCGGATGTCGGGAGGCAGGCGGGGAGCGGACGCAGGCTCGTCAGAGTCTGAGTCTGACTCGGTGTCAGGTTCGCCGTCCTCGCGGCGGCGTCGTGGGTGAGCGGAGGCCGGAAAGGATGGCTCCCAATCGTCGTCGTCATCGGAATCGGCTGTGTCAGTGTCGTCCTTGCTGCTACCCTCGTCGGCGAGAATGATGCCGTCCTCGTGCAGCCAAGAGATGAAGTCAGGTGTTAAGGGGATGATGCGGGAGCGAATGCAGGAAGCGCGATATCTGGGTTCGTTGGTCTGTTAGCCCGTGACGTGCTCGTGAGACTCGGACTGCAGCGGACTTTGGAAACCAGTAGTCGTAGGCGCAATGGAGGATATGGTCCCTCGTGACGGGAGGGAAGGGGAGCTCCCCTTCTGGGAGTGTCCCTTGGGACGCTGTTGGCTCGATAGCGGGCATACTGTTCGAATCGAGCGTCGTCGTATTCTAAACGGATTCGAGCTAGGTCACCAAGGAGGTATTGAGGTGATGCGTCGATCTGATCGGTTCGGCGCACTGCGGGGAGTGTACTGGGACGCAATGGAGGGTTGATGGAATTTGTGGTGGGGTTGATTCATTGACGTACCGCAGCGTTATCGATAACCACAGAGGTACAGTACATACATACTGTTAGTTAACCCCAGCGGACCCTTTCTGTCGGCCATTCGCGCTCTTACAGGTATTTGCACAGTGGGTTGCCTCCTAACCAACCCAAACCTTCACCAGTCAACTGAGCATCTTACTATTTCCCGTCTTTCGACCGCTACTCTTTCGACAGACGTAAGCAAGCAAACAAGCAAGCACAATGTCAGACAACGTCGGCCTCGCGACGCCGCGCGGCTCCGGCACGTCGGGGTACGTGCAGCGCAACTTGGCGCACATGAAGCCGCGCGACATGGCCGCCCCCTACCTGCCGCGCAACAGTGACGCCGACAGCATGCGGCACAAGCCGCGCCAGCCGGACCAGGGCCTGTTGGAGCACGACCGCAAGCGCGAGGTCGAGGTCAAGGTGTTTGAGCTGCGGGACAAGCTCGAGGAGGAGGGGTGCGTCTTACCTTGTAGCCACTCCTTTTCAACTTTTGCAGATCCGGGATGAAGCTAACAATCTGCTTGGGTGTAATTTGACAGGGTTGAAGAAGAAGAAATTGAATCGCAGTGCGACGAGCTGCGCAAGAAGCTGCTTGCCGAGATGGAGATGAACAGCCGGGACAGCGACAGGAGGCGAGGAGGCGTTGGACCTGCGCCGAGGAGGAATTTTAAGATGCATCAGGTGCACGAGCTGGCCGACGCCAAGATCAAGGAGAGCGAGCGATTGAGACAGGCCCTCAAGATCAGCAAGGACTATCAGGAGGGCAGCCACTGGAAGAGGCAGGAGGAGAGGCTCAAGAAGGGGTTAGAGCGGGAGGGGGGCGGTGCAAAAGACGAGGTGAAACGGGAAAGGAGCCGGGATAGGGACTGACACTCGGAAACTGGTGGGGAATGACGGTGGTATGTCTGGCATCAGCGTTCTGGAATGGGGTCATTGGGCGTTAGAGGTGTCTTGGGCGTATCTGGGCTGGGGTCTGGTCGATATGTTGTTCCTTACTTCTTTCTAGAGGGAATCAGCAGTCTCCGCTGCTTCGAAATCATTGAAGGTCACGTAACCGATACAAGTCTGGTGAGTCTCTTGTCATCTCCCCCACTGCTTTTGCTTACCCCTTCCGCGACAGCTTCTCGCTGACGCACAGGGCCCAGCTGAATCAAACCAGTCAAATGCCCCACCTGTTCTGGAAGGCGCAGAAGATTCCCAGAGTGCGGTCAAGTCAGGGGTCTCTGATCGAAGTTCGGGGATCACGTCAGGGGTTGGGGGAAGCGCGGAGCATGGGAAGTATCGCCGCCCACGAACATGCTGATTTCACACTGCGTGGCCCCCTTAGGTATTTGATGCCTCCTGGGGGCCCGGAATTCTTCCACTGGTACGCATACGTGTATTACCAATACCGAACCTGTCATTACATTACCGCTGAGAGCACTGTGTGAACAGGTGCACCTCCCGCAGGCCCATGCGAACCGCCATATGCGAGTCTAGCCAACCATTCTACAAGGGCGATGGGCTTGCATATGCAGCATGGGTCGTGCGACGTGCTACTCCTCAGTCGTGGCAGGACGGGATGGTAGCGTACCCCGCCCCAAGGGAAAGCTGGTGTGCCGCAGGCACTGGTTAGGGGTTGGTATTGTATTGTACAGGCCTCCGTTGTGTCTTATGTAGTACAAGTGGTTGCATGTGAGCACAGCAGTCTTGAGGATTCTCCCAGGTGCCCGACGACGTACTTCCAACTCTGAAAGTGAAGACAACTGCACTGTCCAGTCCTCCTTAAACATCCATCATGTTGGGAGACAAATGACATGGCAACTCCTCCGTGAGAGAGACGTCGGTTGATACCATCGGTTGTCTCTAGACGTTACCCTTGAAAGCGGAAAAAAGAGCCGGCAAATAATAACTGGCCGACAGAAGCGGGATGCGGCCAACCTGCAGCCAGCACACACGGAACGGCCAACGGCCGAGTTTGCCGTCGAGCAGCTGCAGGGGGCAACATGAACCTCAAGCCAGGGCAGCTGTTGTCAGGCGGCATGCGGGCGAGGTTCAAATCTGGGGTAATCGTCGTGCTCATCTCATCTGCATGTGGCATCAAGCATGAATCCAAGAGCTGGACCGACTAGCTGCTAATCAGCCGCATGAGAGGACGAAGACTAACACCGAATCTCCGAACACTCGGAGATGCAAGAGACGAATGCCAGGAAAGCGCAACTTTGGGGAGGCGTATCCCGGACTTGCTTCTGCCCACTTCCGGGCCCTAGGAGAACCCCAAGGAAGAGCAGGGCATCCAACACGGAGCTAGGTAACTCAGCTTCCCTTCCCTCCTTTCCACCCTTCCTTTTGAGCAACCAACTTCACTTGATAGTAACAAGCCCTGCCCAGTCAAAAGAGATCCAAAAAGCAGAACGCCATCCGTTGCAACCCTCGGCAACCACTTATGCACATTTCCTTCAGCTTTTCAGATATTTCACAATGGTCAGCCCAGATCCGGTAACGTTAGCCCAGTCCAAGTTTGTTGTGAACCCCTTTCCGCATCCCGTGTTCGATGTCGCTGTATCGTGCCCATGTCATGCCCCGCAATTCATCCCGTCGTCAACCCCAACCGCAGCCCTTCGGACCCCATCATCAAGCCTCCTTCACCTTGACCGTGGATGTTGCTGTCCAACGCTCCTGTCACCCCATACGATAACGAAACGTCTCATCTCAACAGGCCACAAATCGTACAGCAGCCCGTCAAGAAGTCGAGGCGGCCACAGACCCGACGGTCTGTGTTCCAAAATTCCGAAATTCCGAATGTTGACCACACAAGACTATCATTTTGGCGACAACCAAAGACGGGGTATCGGCTCGTAACAAGAGAGAGAAGGGCGACAGGTTACATCTTCCATCCCACCTTTCGCTCAGAGGAATCCAGACTCGGCCAAGACTCTGCAGAACACAGTCGCGTTAGAACCAACTCGTCACAGCTCGAGAAACAAACAAGACAGAAGAATCCAAGAATTAGGAGAAAAGCAAGATGAAAGGAGGACGCAAGTTCAGCCTACCTGACAATCTTCTCGTCTTCGCGCTCCCGCGGCTCAATCTGCAGACTCTTGTCGTACATCTCGTGCACGTCGCCGGCAGCCTGCATGTTGCTCAGGATGTAGTCCTGCAGCTCCGGCACGGGCTGCAGCGAGTAGGCCACGTTCTGGTACTGCTGGATGTCGCGAATCACCTCGGCCGTCTTGGCCCGCTTGGCAAAGTTGATGAGGTTGGACTTCTTAATGACGGACGGGATGCCGTCCTCGATGAAAGTAAGGTCCGTCAGGTACACGCCTGAAAGGGGGGACCCAGTTAGTAAAGTTGAAAACAGACACTCCCGGTCACAAGGAAAGCTGGCCTACCGAAAAATGGAATGCACGGAGGGTTGGCGGCGTGCAAAGCTTCTCTGTACTCGCCAAAATTCTTTGTGCTGGCCATCAGTTTGCGCATGGTCTCCAGGGTGGCTTGAATGCGCTGTGGCACCTGATCCCATGTCCGCTTGAGGCGAGCAATGGGCGCGGTGCCCAGCGCCGAGATGATCGACGTCAACGTGGAAAAGTTGTTCAGGAGCCGGCATTTCTGCGTTGTGGTCAGCGAATGCCGTGGATAGACAGAAAACAAGCGACAATAGACGGTGCACCTACATCAGCGACTGCCACAAAGTGCTTGATGACAACCACGCGCTTCCGGACATCGGTCTGGGACAGAATCATCTCTGCTACCCAGTTGGTCATCTGGTTGGAGTGCAGAATGAGGGCCTTGACATTCGGCGCAGGTTCCGGCTCTCCATCCCCAACCTTCTTCTGCCACGTCTTGTTGAGGCACTCCGTCGACTTGATCTTGCCGTACAGCCGCGACTCGATGATGGTGAGTTGGCGAGCGAACTCGACGACATCAATGTCGAGAAACTTGAGCTTCTTCATGTTCTTAGGCATGATGGGTGGCGGGGCGTTCTGGTTGACCGTCTGGACCATGCGGCGTCCACCCAAGTCTTTACCGTTGAGCCGCTGTTCTATCTGTTTCACCAATTGATCCACGTTTATTGTTTCTGTCGCTTTCATTGTTTGGCTGGCAAAGTTGTGCATATCCCGGAGCAGCTGCTTTGTCTCCTCGTTGTGCTCTTCCATCCAATAGTTGTCGACCCAACTCCTGAGGATATTGACGACACGGATTCGAATCGGCTTCAGCTTCCTGTGTTGCCACGTTTCGTAATCCGCTTGTGACAACCCTTCGGGCGGCTGTATAGTGAATCTCTTGACCATCATCTCAAACAGTTCGCGTGCTGTCGTGAAGGACCGGTATGTAAGAAGGAACGTGTTGTTGAAGTTCATGTCGGCCTTGTCGTGGCGCGTCAGCTGCTCCACCAAGGCAACAAGAGATCCACCCCTGACAGCCGGAGGCGTGACCTTGAAGTCCCACAACAGTTCGTTCTCGTGGTCCAGTCGCAAGAACTCTTCCTCGACCTCGGCCGCTGGTGGCAATGGCGGTGGCACAGGTTCCGGATCCTCCCCGAAGAACCGCTTCATCTTTGACGGATCGCCCTTCCGGTAGTTAGCTGGCAGGGCCTCGCCTTCAGTGAAGGATTGCGACCCAATCGGCAATGACGGCCGCACCAGGCCGCGGGATTCTGTGCGCTGATGCGGACGTTCGTACGGCATTGTTTCCACCCTCCTGAGCTGCTCTCGCTGTACGACTTCCTGGCGCATATGGATCTCTTGGTGCTGCTGGAGAACCATAGAGACCTGCTCAGAGAGCAGTTGAAGGGAAAAGCCGATATGGGAAGAGTTGGTTTCGAGCGCGCGTGCACATTGCCGGACATACTCCAACCTCTCTTCCAGTGCCTGGCCCCTGACCTCAGACCACTCGTCAGCCAACGGCCCTGCGACGGCCTGGCAACCTAGGAGCAGATCCGAAATGTTGTCGTAAAGACTCTGCTTGTTGGTGCTGAAGTCGGTGAGCTGGGGCGTCTGGAAGCTGTTGCCGAGCAACGACAGGTCAATCGATTCGATAGTGGCGATCCAGGGCTTGAACATGTCCAGGACTTTGCCCCCAGCGGCGCACACGTTGTTACCAATCATCTCGTGCCTGTAAGGGGTGACCACCTTTTCGCTCGCCACGAGGTGTTTTTCCAGCTCGCGAATGCTAGACACCAGCATCCGCTTGAGCTCGTCCAACCTCTCCAAGAGCTTGCCGTCAAGGACAGCCGTGGGCTCCACCACGCCTTCTTCGTCGTCGAGGAAATTGGAGGCGATGGGATCGCGTGGACTCAGACCGTTGTTCTGCCAGCTGCCCCCAGTGCTCGACCCTATAGCAAAACCCGGGAATAACCGAGGAATTTCCTCGCCGCGCTGCTGCCTCGCAACCTCGACATAGCTGTAAACACCCAAGAGAACGCCGTCAGCCTCCTGCAGGCATTTTTGGACTGATTCTGCATTCGGCCAGTCGGCCGCCGCGATATGCGACGAGATGACGAGCTTGGAGAACTTGGACATCATGTCGCGGAAGTGAGGATAGAGCGCCTTGTTGGTGGAGATGATGGAAGGTTGGCCGGAATGGTTATCAGTCGTGCCCGAGCCAGCAGCGAGGAGAAGGCGTAGGTGATCCGAAATATCCTCAGCGCGTGCTACATATTCGGACCGGTTGCCAGTCTCAATGGCGTTGCGGTAGCGATCTACCGACTTCTTCATGCTGGAAACCAGGCGACTCCAAGTGAGAGGCGGAGTAAAGCCATCGTCGAAAAATGAGCGCGGAATCGCAGCCGTAGCGGGCATGTTGAACGTAGAGCTGGTAAATGAGGTTGCCGACGCGACCATGGGAGCGTGCAGGAGGTTACCGTTGGCAGACGTGTCCCCACGTGACCTCGTCCCGGGGGAATGGCCGTTCATCGAGTCCATCGAGGTGGCAGGGGAAATGCCGTCTTTGGCACTGGGTCGGCGGGCAGCTGAAGCTCGTGAGGCACGCATTAGCGCCTCGCCGTCCGGTTCCGACGCCGAGTTAACATCGGACTCGTCCTCATCCTCCCGGGTCAAGCCCCTGGCGATCATTTCGGGCGGTGGTCTCGTCCTGTCGGGGATGGTGATATTCATGCGGTCCCGAGGACCCGTTTCGGCGAGTGATGAGGGAGACTCGAGCGGCAGCTCCATGCTACTCTCGCCTGTCATGGTGTTGTAGTAGTAGAGCCTGCCATCCGCTGTGGCCTGCGGAATCCAAAAGTCGGACCTGGACCGGTCACGTTCAGCGCCATCAAGCGGGAGGCCCTCGCCGTCGTCGTGGTCAGACAAGTCGTCGTCGTCGTCGATCCCTTCTTCGTAGACATCTTGCTCATCGTTTTCGTCGTCCAAACGCTCCGTGTCGGCGCCCTCTTCCAGCTCCGGCAGCTCGTCCGGGCTCGTGATGATCTGGCAGTAGTTGCTCGGAAACCAGCCTCTGACGCCGTTGATCACGCCATCCCACCAACCGCTCTCCAGCCGAGTAATGACCTGAATAATATCCCCTTCGTGAAAGCTCAAACTCGTCCTGTCGTCAGCTTCATAGTCGTAGAGGGCGCGCACGTACAGGGCACCTGCCGGTGCCGTGCCGACGATGCCATTCATGACGGAGGTCGTGTCTGCCGTGAAGTATGGGACGTAAGAAGAAGTGTCGCGGCCGGCGCTGAACACGTCCAACGAGGTCGTGGAGTCGGCGGAATCACTGTGGTAGTGGCGGGCGGCTGAGCCCGCATACGAACCGGTCGACGTGTTCTGAGCCTGAAATGCCGACGCAGGCGTCTGCGTCATCAGCATGTTGAGGTAGTCGTCAAGACGGGCAGGGGCAGCATTGGCGAGTGGGCGACTCAACGACAGCCCTGCGACCCCTCAACGGCGTGTTGCTCGTTCTCAGATTCGCGATCGAACAGACGGGCGGACTCGCTCGAGACTATGGAGGGCGACAGACTTCTCTGATCTGATAGCCGACCACTTATGCGACGGCCGACAAATAGTGTAAAGTGATGCAGCGGATGTCGTTCCTGAGCGTGCGCCAAACAGTCTCGCAAGGAACGAAAAGAGGCGCGATGGGCGATCTGACTGGTCAGTGGGAGGGGGATGGTCTGCGCGTCAGGAGGTTGAAAGGGGGGAACAGGTTCAATTCGCCCAATTTCTGGACCGAAAAGGCGGGCGGGTCCGCTGGGAGGATCCGTGCTGCCTTCTCACTCCCCGCAGGTTCTAATCTCGCGGCAAATCAGAGGTTGCGATGCTTCTTCAAGTTAGAAGGTCGGCTGTTTTGACTAAGATCAACGTGCGCAAGTCCAGCAAGTTCTTGTCTGCAAGAGAAAACGCCGGCTTAGACTTGTGATAGATCCATGGAAAAGGGCGAGTTTGTCTGGGGTCCCTCCGTTGGCGACACCTTTCGTTGAGAGCGGGGTGGCCAGGGCAGGGTACGGTACCGCAGCGGGTAAGTCAATGGAAAACCCAGGGCAGACGGGGCCATCGAAGCGCATGCTCTGCTCATGAGACGCGATGTCTGATCTTTGCGATCCCCCTATCAGTCTCTTTGGCCGAAACGGAGATGAGACTGATGCAACTATCTACTCGAAGGGAATTTTTCACAAGGGTTTGGAGGGTAGAAGCCACTGCATCTGACGTTCGGTTCAGTTATTTGCAGTTGCAGCGATGCCTTGTGCGGTCCTACCCTCATGCGACCATTTGGTCTTGGCATGCCTCTATTTCCTCCGTATGGGTCAGTCCGGCCGTTCTTGTCAGGGCCGTGTAGAGTTTGGTACGACGATGTACAGTACACTACGTTACAGAACTGTTCGATTCAGATAAAGTCGTAACACACCACACCGACGAGATTCGCATCAAGTACATCCGTAAAAGCAAAGCGACGAGCGCTCCGATACACCATCGCTTGTAACGAGTCGCAGCCCACTTCAATCTTCGTCTCCGTGGAACTTCATTGACGAATTGGTTTCTGAGTATCTTAGGGGGTCATCCCACAGAGGACACCTTCCATCTTGGGGTAGAGAACTGAGCAAAAGGTCGAGATAACCTGATAACGACGGGAGGTCAGGTATCGGTTGCTCCGCATACACAGTATCGGCTTTGGCACTCAACTGCGCAGGTCGATGGTGTTGCTGCACTCACAGAAGCCGTGCTAGATGTCGCTCAACAACAAACCCAGGATCCTCAGCTAATAAGGCGCTCCATCATGGAGTGAGGTAGTCTCTAGATCTTCTCAAGGCGCCCTGGCCCTCTCGCCTATCAATCTTCGGGTTCACTATCAAGCCATCCTTCTCTAACCATCGTGACTGCTCCTAGTATCTGTACGCAGTGTCTCTCCTGTGTCATGGATCCCGGCAAGACAAGGCATTCAGGAAGCATTGGGGAACGCTGCCATCCGTCTGTTGGAATCCTTGGGCTCATTTGCATCCGTTATGCGAGGGATACCTGGCCGAGCACGCAATATCCAAGATCTCTGGGTCTTCGAGTCGATTCTCGTCCTACATACGTATCTCGCGCTAACAGAACCACGATGGACAGTGTTGCATTGTAGCACCATGGGTCCCCCGAGTCAGTGAATTCTCGTTTGTTATACCGCACCAGCCCATTGCCTACGAGCGGCTTCAGGGCGCCAGGGCTCTTGTTGTACAATACAAGAACACTCAGCATCTCATTGGTCCCAGATGCGACTTTGATGTTCTGGTTGCTCCTCTCGTTCACTTCTTCTCCTTCCTTTCTTTTGCCTCTTAACTGCCCTGCTCCTTCTTCTCTTCCTGTCTTCTTTACGCTGTTTGATCATGACCTTGTCAAGTGATGTTCTAACAAACATAACTTAAGATTGAACTGTCTTGACAACTACACATATACAGGGGGCTTGAGGCGAGTCTCACAGATAGTATTACATGATCGGATGTGGCTTTTGTATGCGCTGGCATAATCCGCAGTTTGTCTTCGAACAGGAAACTCCCAACATTCACTTAGTTTCATGTACTTTTATCTCGGCCACCATGGCCTACTGGTCCGCCCACCCGGGCGTCGCCCTGGTTACCATCGAGAAGCTCCTGAATTATAGCATCCTGACGCCGGAAACTGTCATCAACTGGGCCCTGGTGATGTTCACATGCCGTAAGCTCGTCTTCAGCTTGGCGAGCTCTTCCGTCACCCCCATTACCCCCCGAGACCTTGAACAGGTCAAGACGGTCATCAAAAAAGCAATCACACATGTGACATACCTAGCCATGGACATCGATGGGCATAAGCACCAACCCGAGTAATCTCAATTTTCGTCTCGTTCCCTACACGGCATGGTTTTCAGAGTCATGTTGCTCCTGGACTGGACAGCACGGATCTGAGCAAGATGACATCCTCCGGAGTATGCCTGCCATTTTCGGTGACGAGCGACAAAGGAATGTCAAGGATGTCGTCTGTTATGACCACCGCGAATATCAAGATGGATAGAAACATGACAGCATGTGTAAAGTGACGACATATGAGGTTGAGTGGTCAGGCAAGCCATTGCTTCAACACAGTTCCACTGGCCGACAGGAAACGCCGCCAACCACGGAAGTGTTGCGTGGGTGTTGTCAAGGCGCACCATCAACATCCTTGATGTCCCAGTTCAGCACGTGGTCATGGAGGATCCAGAAGGGGACGTTGTCATGACCTCGTCCACCCCGCTGAGAGAGCAAACGATTAATCCTTTGACCGGGTATGAGATGTGGCGGATGGGTTGCGTCCTAGGACACTGACCACGGCGGACGTTGAAGGGATAGCGCCTCTCCTCTCTCGTGCCGTTAGCCATCATCGTACCTTGTTGAGACAACGACCTGAGAGTAAGTGTCGAAAACAAGCCGTAAAACCTCCACGAAATAGCGTCAACCTCGTGCCTAACACGTCTCGTGACGGGCCGCGCCCGCCATCGGGCTGGATAGTTCGGCCCTCCGCTGTCGACACCAAGAGCGGTGGTACGTATACGATACACCATCGGCCGCAACACGTGTCCCCCTGACGAGAGCTAGGGAGTTTCGGGCCCCGGCCGTGAACTGCGGCGTCCGGGCAGCCGGAACGGACGGAGAATGAGGCTCCACCGCCGTATAGGAGAGCATTGCCCGGATCGCTTGCATCCACCCGGCCCTTGGCATCCGCCCGCTTGAGAGGAGACCGATGGTCCTCCTGATGAACACGGGATCTTTCCGCTCTTTTCTGTCAAAGGTGCGGTGAAGCCATGACCCCGGCGACGCGGCGACTTGCTTCTTACCCCTGAGCGGTCGAAGTTGATAGGTCAGAAACTGGTGCCAGACTCATCCAAACTTCACGGCTTCCCAGCGACAGCTGTTTCAGAGAGGCCGCTGTTGCGTTTAATGATTGATGACAATGACACAACTCACTTCTCATGCGAAGCGGACTCGCCGTCAACAAGCACTATGAAGAATGGACACGCTTGGCGAGAAAAGTAGATGTGGCCAATTTCCGAACCCTCGGCCTCGGGCCATGTGCTGAGGCCCGGATGTAATCCGGATGGAGACAAGGTCCCACTTCCAAGGCTTCATGCGGAATGCTGAAACAGTGGAAGAGAGCACACCGAGAAGGAGAAGCAAACCGGCGCCATCAGCGCGAGGGAAGGCGATGACCAGGAAAGACGACGAGTCGACAGAAGAGTGTCGCGATATTCAACAACGGGGAACGGCGCCCCATGATAAGAAAGCCGCAGTGACAAAATGTTGTGGCCGACGGCGATCAACAATGGTTTGGGCGATGAGCCTCGATCGAAACCTCGATGGTCGCTACCGGCCTGTTGCCGAGCGCGCCGAGCAACATGGGTGGCTCGCGCCGCTTTCCTTTTTCCAGAAACCTTCCACTCTCAGCCCGTCAAATTCCGAAATCCAGCCGCCATTTGATCCCAGAGTGGTCGTAAAAGATTTGTGCGTGCGACTGTGGTTGTGCCCCGATCATACCTATATCTGGTTAGGTAGAATCACCGAGTCTCAAAATGAGAGCTCCAGCCTTCCGTATCCGTGGTCCTACTTCCGCAAACGCAGGGGGAATTGGCCCGAGAGCTTCGTTGGGGCTGATGAGATCCCGGAACGGTGCAGGTTTGCTTGTTGGCACCCGAAAACCCGTCGTGGAGAAAAGCAATGTTCAATGTCCCAACGCTGAAAAAGGAGGGGCAGTCAGCAAGTAGTTCGAGCGCGAGGCGGTGTTGGTTCCCTCAAACCCTCCTCAGCTGTCGGACGGTGCCCTCATCAATCCTCCCTCCATCACGAGAACCGCACCATTTGCAGCAGAATGCAGCGGCGCGCTCGCACCGACTGGCTGCGGGCCGGCCGTTCTCTGTCAAAAATATCGAAACAGGAAGCAGCTCCCGTCTCCAAATGCACCCGGCTGCAACTCTCGTGCAGGTGGGGAGGTGGGGTGCTTATCGAATGGAAGGTTCCTTGGTCTGGAGGGGTTGCATTCCCGACGCCGGGAACCTAGGAAACCGGCTTCAACTTCCGCCCCGGATTAGCGCAATTTGCTGGCTGGCTGACGACCACCGTGCGCGCAATTTCAGGGGAAAGAAAAACTCTGTTCATCCAAACAAGAGGATACGGACGCAGGCCGCCCGTGGCGTCCAGACCTGCCAGAGGTTCGGCCTCCAGTTTTGTTTGCTTATTCACCTGGAAGTTTTCGCCTCCAACTGATGCCCTCAGCTGTGATGGATGAGGCGGGTGGATGGGACGTCGTGGTTCTCTGTGGGCTCCTAGGCCAAGCCGCCAAGACATCAAGCCTGACCGGTGGGTTGTGGAGCACAGCTGCCACCGCGCTGTTGGAACCGATGAATCTCCCATCATGATCAGGCAAGCAATGGTCTGATGACAGGCTGATGAGGGGAGGTGGAGGGGCTAGGAAACTCTCGCCTCAAAGCTCTCTGAATGATGCGATTGACCCCGCCGACTGTTTCATAACTAGTCTTCATTGTGTGGTTTGTTGTGCAAAGGAAGAATCCACGACCGAAAGAGCTTGCCTCGCGGGTTGAGACGTGGTCACGGGACACTTCCACGTTGTCGATGTGGCATTTTCGATGTCCACGACGGCCAGTAATAAGCTATTGGCTGTGAATGCTTGCTGCCGCAGCCCTGCTCAAGTATTTGCAGCATTGCAGTCTTCACCCGTGGGGCCTTCTGTTATTTATGCACTGCTCTGCCAAAATCGGGCTGATGAGCACCGGCAACAGCAGCTCTTGAGAAGAGTGGATTCTCCTCTGACTCCGTTCGTTTGCTTCGCGAAGCCCCGCGATCGCGGGATGACAACGCAATGCTGCTCAGACCCACTCCGTCCCAAGGATCTGAAGCTCTTGCAGCTCTGAACTCCACTGCTCTTTCGAAGCCAAAGCAGTCGCCATGTGGCTGTCAATGACTGCTGTCAGACGGTTTTTGTTCAGCCAAATTCTTCAGGACGGGGAGAGACACCTTATCAGTGCGGCAGAGGGTCTGATTATCTGCATTACCGCGAAGATCTCTGAGGTTGAGGGGCAATGGAGACGCATTCTCTGGAAAAAGAAGCAAACACGGGTGCCGTATCAAATGGGGACGTGGGCAATTTCCGGCTCCAGCTGCCAAACGCGAGCCCGGAAACTCCGTTCTCCAACGCGTTAGGCTTGAAAGTAAATGTGATGAGCATGACACTCAAGCCTCGTGACATTCTTAAGATGGAGACCTCCGGTGCTAACTTCAGTCCCTGCCCCGCGTTCTCCCCTTTCCACCCCACCTCATTTGGAACAGTCGAATTCCGGCCACCAAGGTACTTCTTCCGTGACAGCTGCGCGACTCGCTACTAGGTAGCCTTTCTGCTTGATAGAAGAGGCGCAGAAACTAAGCTACAACACACACCAAAAACCCTCACCGCTCTGTTGAACCGCCGCTGTTAAGGGGAAGCCGGGGCAGACAAACGGTCATCCTTGGGAGACAAGTATTCGTTCGACTGGTTGTCGATTCCCAACCACTCGGTGGGTCCACAGGCTACTCGTTCCCGGCTTCACTGGGGACCGCGAGCCGCTAGACTGATTCGGGACAAAGCAAAATTGTGCCCACCTTTCACACGCAGCTCGCTGGTCGTTGTGCCCGCACCCCCACTTGCATTGGCCAGCTTCCTTTCTCCCCTCCGCGAACCTCCGCAGCCATTTCCCCCCTCTTGTCCCCCCTTCGTCAGCCATTTCGAAAACCCCTCCCGCTTTTCACCTTGCATTCTCGCATCATTCCCGGCCGACCACCACTCGCGCCTGCACATCAAGTCTTGCTCTCTGCAGCAAGACGACATCACCGATCGACTTGGCGAAGGCCATTTATTCAAACCCCACGTCGACATCTATTTCCCATGATCATATCACCAATGAGCAGCTACACGACTCAGAGTCCCGAAGACACACTTTAAATCCCACGGGAGCGCGCGAGCGAGCGAGGAAGGAGTCAGGCGATTTCAACTATCGTTCTGTGAGGAGGGTCCAACACACCACCTTGGAGTGCCGTTGTTATCGTCGTCGTCGCCGTCAATCCACACTGCAGCCGACCGGTTTTCCCGTCCCCAGCTGCAAAGGCCGACGATCGTCACCATAATGCCTGGCGCAAGCGTGGCCGTCATGGCTCCATCGGCAGCATCAACACCGGCTACCCGCAAGACCTCACTCGCCCCGGAGAGAAAGTACAAGTGCCAGTTCTGCAATCGTGCCTTCAGCCGGAGCGAGCACAGGAGCAGACATGAGCGATCTCGTATGTTGATTTTCTCCTACTCACAGTCTTGATCGTATCCTGCTCCTCGGCTACCTAGATAATGTTAACATGCGGGTACAGATACCAAAGAGCGCCCGTTCAAGTGCCTAAAGTGCCGTAGCACCTTCGTGCGACGCGATCTCCTCCTCCGTCATGACCGCACTGTCCATGCTAAAGATGGTGGCGTGCCCCTCCACAGCGACGGCAAGCGTCGCGGCGGACCCAAGACTGCCAGGCCTGTCAGCGGGCCTTCCAAGTCTGCCATCGCGCTTGATACTTCTGCTCTGGAGCAGATCGAAGCCAGCAGCGAGGGTATTTTTGACGTGGAGACTGCTGCTATGCTGGTTGCTGACCTGCAGCAAAAAGCGAACGCAGCGGCTCGAGCCGGTGGCAGTCATTACCAAGGCAGCTCGGCCATGTCCTTCACGCACAGCGAGTCGACGATGGAGCCCTCGGTCACCTACCCCAACGGCGCAATCGGCTTGCCGCAGTGGGAAGGCCTCATGGCCCAAGAACATAAGCCACACTCCATCGCCTCGGCTGCATCGGCGTCGTTTGAGCCACTGAACTCCAGCCAGCTGTCTACTCACGCCGGCCATCGTGCCAACAGCATGGCCCCTGGCCTGCAAGCCCTCGTCAATTCGCTTCCCGCTTCGGCCGCAGGCACGCCGAACCCTCAGTCGCCTTTCCTGCCGCAGCCTACCCAGAGCTCGGTCGACGCGTCTCACCCGGCGGCGGGGTTTAAGCTCCCCCAAGTCAACAGCGATGAAGAACGGAACATGATATTGGACAATATCCGCCACACTGATAGCGAGCACGCCATCCCGGAAGGCTTCCGCGTCCCTAGCCTGCCATCTCTGAACCGCTATCTGGCGACCTACTTTGGCCTCTTCCACCACCACCTGCCATTCCTGCACCCGGCCTCTTTTGAGCCAACCCAGGTGTCGCCTCCTTTGCTCCTGGCTGTCCTCTCGATTGGCGCTCTGTACGCGTTCGACCAAGAGCACGCCTATATGCTCCACATCGGCTCCAAGGTGCTGGTCAACCAGTTCCTGCAGAATAAGGAAAATTTCAGCTCACGGAAGTGCCCGCTTTGGACAATGCAGAGCTCACTGCTCAACATGATCTTTGCCAGCTGGAGTGGTGATCCGAAGGGCCTTGAATGGGCGTGCTCCATCAAGAGCCTGCTTGCCAACATGGTTGCTGGAAATCGCTACGAACTAAAGCTCCGCCAAGAAGCCCGTGAAGGTCGACCGCCGACTCGGGCCGAGTGGGTCGAAGACGAAGGTTGCCGTCGTACATACTACGCCGTCTACATATTCTTCGGTTTGCTGACGCTCACATACAACCACACGCCGGCCATCAGCTTCAACGAGTTCGAGGATCTCCAGCTGCCATCCACGGAGGCCCTGTGGAATCTCAAGGTGTCCGAGGACGGTTGGCAAGATCACCTCAGGATCTCTCCTAGCGTCACGTTCATGGACGCTCACGATAACCTCTTCCAAGGGGAGACACTCAAGTACAGCGCGTTTGCTACTCGCGTCATGATCAACGCGCTCTTCCTCGAGGTCTGGTATCACAAGCGCAGCCCGGAGGCTCTGCAAGACGTGGTTACCGAGTACAAGCTGCGGCTCGCGCTCGAGACGTGGGAGAAGTCTCTCGATCTCTGCGAGCCCGAGGCTTTCTCGGTGCCATTGAGCGCGCCTCACAAGGGCCATCCGCTGATTTTCAATGCTAAGGCTATGTTCCGCAATGCACGCGCTCGGCTCGAGGTGGACTTGAAGACGGTTCAGGAGGCGCTGCGGTACCACGACTCGTATGAGGTCGCGGCGGCCATGTCCAACGCGAGAGATCGCGTCAAGCGCTCGAGCGAGATGATCAAGGTCATTCAGGAGTGCTACAACTGCATCGAAACGGCGGTTGTCCAGGGTGTCCGTTGGGTGGCCCGCACCTCGCCGACGAATTGGAGCATTGAGCACCCCCTGTGCGGCATGGATCTCATGATCGTCCTCAGCCTCTGGCTCTACCGTCTGGAACATGACGAGGAGCCCGCGACGGCAGAGGAGACGGTCATGTACAACCGTATCCGTCAGCTGTTTGACAAGGATCTCGACGAAACTTATGTTGATCACTTGAGCTCCGTCGTAGCCCGTCTCTGGGGTTCCATGCTTGATGAGGTGGTTGTTTGGGGGTAAGCTTGTTTCCTCCCTGCCAGTTCCGACCTAGAGTATATTTGCTAACAACCTGGCACAGAATCACCCGGCTGATGGGAGAGTCCTTCCGGCTCCACTCGCAGGCCTTGATCGGCTATGTGGATGATATTGCTGCATCCTCAAGCGTCTCGACGCCGTCCATGACGTCTCAAGGCGCGGACGAGGACAGCGTGTATTAGTTTGATGACGTTGACGATTTGCTGTCTGCTGGGTTTGGGTGGGGTTTCCTAGGGCATATACCTCTCTGCGCTTATTTCTTCTTTGCCTTTTCCTACCTCTTTTTCCATTATTCCCTTGTGGGTTGTGTCTTTCGTTGGTCGGGTTCTGGCGCGGATGGGGTTGTTGGGGTTACATCACCGTCTACGGGGATTGCGTTCTTCCTCTGGGTGACTGCTGCATTTATCGTTTTTCATGGGCTCGGCAAATGGGGGCAGGTTTGGTACGGTTTCGCATTCACAGTGGTCCAGTGGGAGGACCACCGCTCCCGCAAACCCTAATATCTGCACTGTTGGCTGGTCCATGTGGAGGGCTTCAAATTTTCTTCGTTCTTCGTGTTTCATTAAAACCGCTTACTGACTTTTTAATCCTTCTCCTTCACAGCTTCTCGTCTTTTTCTGGTCTTCTGTTCTTCGCTTCGTCTCGGATACCTTGTTCGATATACTGTTTGCTGTTCTTTCCTTGAGTCTTTTGCCTCATTTTGCGATTTTTTCTCTCGTGTGTTTTCTTTGCCCCATCTGTTCTACTTCCTGTACTAGATACGGGCGGGATCTAGGAAGGAGGTACTCGGGCGGATGGATGGGCGGCTGGGACGTTGGTGGGCGGGAGGGTTTCCTCTTAGTAGTCGTTTGTTCTTGAAACTCTACTTATCCTGGTACAGCGATAGCAGTGCAGAGCTCGTTCAGCACACAAGATTGACAATCAGTTTTTTATCTCTCCTTCGCGGTCGGTTATCGTTGGTCTCTTTAATTGGGTTGATTCGGTTGACAGGTAGAGAGATATTTACAGCGACCAGCCCTTATCAAATGCGCATCTCCACTATTCACGTCGATCCCGTAGTCTGTCTGTCTGGTTGAGAATATGCGGCCCTCTCGTCCTCCCTGCCAGTCAGGTATGTAACACGGTACCCTGACGCCCTGTGTTCTTGAACTTGTTGTGGTGGACATGGGAATTGAATACTAAGTGCCCTCACGAGCTGACCGACTGACAGTGGCTGGTCTATTGGTGCAATGTGCCGTTGGTTCTTGCCACTAAACACGGGTTCCTGCATGTTCCCCTTTCTGGCTGTGTTCTGCTGTTCGAGCTCTTCGGGCGCCTGCCTTTCTGTCGCACCAAATGAAGGTGCTTCGAGTCCGGGCCCGGTCTGGTCGCATGATCTGCCTTGAAAGACTTGCTTCCATCCGGTCCTTGCTAAGCAGGTATGTCGTCTTGCCGAGCTGGGACTTGTTGCAAGACAGGCGTCCGTTGAGTTGGGAATGTTTCCCGGTACAGAAGTCTTGGTATGTGTTACCTGCCAAAGGGTTGTCGTCTCGGAATTACCTTGAGGTTCTTGTGGTCGGTCGGTCTTGTCGCCCTTCTTGGACTGGGTCGGATGTCGGTTGCTTGCTCTCTCTCACTCACAGCTTCGTGTGACGGCTGCGTTCTCCAGGCCCTGCGTAACGTGAACCACCTTTCTTGAAGCAGGGGAGCCTCCACTGCCAGGCGGAGGGAAAGCGTGTTCACGTTTGCTTCGTTTTCCGCTTCTGAGAAGGCTCAGAGCTCGAAGGGAGTCAGAAAGGGATTCTGCCATGGGCCATGGACTCATCTCCGTAGCCATGTCTGCGCCGTTCCAACAATTTCTGAGGCTGCTGCTACTGCTCTCTAATAAACCCGCTACTATTTCCTCCCGCCCAATCTTCCGCACTACTACCGCTCTCCCGCGACTGCTTCTCCTCGTCGTCCTCCTCCTCGTCTCCTGGTCCCAGCTGGCCCTCGCAGACTGCGAATGCGGCTATCTCTCCACCATCAACGGCACCACCGCCTCCACCTCCAACGATGGCAGCAACAATAATAATAACGGCCAGTATGCCGCCCTCTTCACCGAACTGCTCGAAACGGACTTCACCAGCGTCCACAGCGACGACGACGACGACGACCTCTTCCACAACACCGACGACTGGGCGCGTCAGGCGTTCAACCTAACCCGGGAGCGGGCGAGGGGCGACTACGGCGAGATGTTTGCCGCCGAGAACGTGCGTGTACGCGGCCGTAGCAGCAGCAGTGGAGGGCCGCCACCGTCGCCGGCTGAGGCTGAGACTCAGCAGCTCGAGCTGGTGGTCGGCAGCGAGCTCGTCGACGGCATGGTGCCTGTTGCCGAGCTGGATACGCAGCGGTTGGACCTCCTGTGGGGCACGTTCCGGGCGTCGATGAAGATGTCGCGGGTGGAGGGGACTTGCGCGGCCTTCTTCTGGGTAACTTGCCTCTCTCTGCTGCCGTCTCTTGAAGTGTCTCCCGTGTTGTTAGGGATGCTGATAAGTTTCTGTGTCTGGGTAAACCGGAATAGTACTTCAACGACACGCAGGAGATTGACATGGAGTTCCTGTCCAAAGACTTCAACGCCGCCAACCGCAGCTACCCGGTCAACCTCGTGCTGCAGTCACGCGACGCCGCCCTGGCCGGGTACGACGCATCCAAGACGGGCAACTTCGTCAAGGCGTACCTGCCGTTCGACCCGACAGCGGACTTCCACGAGTACCGCATCGACTACCTGCCCGGCCGCGTCTTCTTCTACGCCGACGGCGCCGTCTTAGCCGAGATGGACGGGCCCGCGGTGCCATCGTCGCCGGGCCACTTGATCCTGCAGCACTGGAGCAACGGGAACCGATACTGGTCCGGCGGGCCCCCGACCCAAGACGCGGCGCTGGCGGTCCGATACGTGAAGGCCTACTTCAACTCGTCCCTGACACAGCGACATCGCGATTGGGAGGCGCGGTGCCGCGACCCGACGGCGCCCAAGGCGGTGTGCAGGATACCGGATGTGACGCCCGACGACTCGAGCGCTGCGGGCTGGTTCTTCATGGATCAAAAGAATATGACGAACAACCAGACGGTATCGGAGGAGCAGAGCCTGTGCTCGACGCTGAAGGGGCCGTGGTGGTCGAGCGTGGCATGGCTTTCAATCGTTGGCGCGTGGGCGCTCATGCTATGACCATGCCGTTATATTTTTGTATCAAGCAGCTGCAGTGCGGTGGAGAGGAATCAAGTGTCTGTTTAAGCACCAACGACTGCGCTATATAATGCAATATTCCTTGCTGGTTACCATCAGGGTTACATCCGGCCTCTCCAGACACCTCGACACTGGAGTCATGTTAAAATGTGAAGACGCACTAAGTTGGTATTTCGCCAATACGCTGTCATCATCCAGTCTGGCTACCAATGGAAAGAGCAAACTATAGCAGCAGCAGCAGCAGTAGCAGAGCAACGGACCCCTGGAATCTTCCCATCGCTCCGCCAGAAAAATGACAGAGAACGAGGGGTTATCGCGGCGGGTATGAACAGATTTTGAATACACATAAGTTGAACAACGACAGCCACGCTCATCAGCCATGACGAAGATCAGAAGGGACTGCCATAACCCCCGTGGCGAAGTGCTGGAGCATAGAACACCTCGTCATCATTCGAAGTACGGGCCCATCGTTCCACATCACCCCGGCTTCAACAACTTGCGTCCTCAGCGCTCAAAAGCATTCTCCACTACCACATGAGTGCCGTGCATCCTTGGTGCGTCCCGTATCCACGACTCAGAAAAGCAAGCAATCTCCAGCCTGATTTTCCATGCTCACTTCCTCCCCCTGGTAGCTCTCCCACCCGCCTTTGCCGGCGGTGCAGCTTTCTCGGCAGCTTTCTCGGCACCCTTGGCTGTAGCGGGCTTCGCCTTGGGTGCAGCCTTGCTCTTGGCAGCAGCACGCTTTGCCTTCCGTGCCGGGGCGGCGGACGCACTAGCTTTCGCCTTCCGTGTGTTGCGAGACGGCGGAGGCGGTGGCGAAGCCTCCGACTCTTCCTCGTCCTCCTGATTCTCGTCCTCATCCTCATCCGCCTTCTCCTCGTTTTGTTCTTCCTCTTCCTCGCCCTTGTTGGTATTTGCGTCCTCCATCTCGATGTCCCCTTCCTCCGGCTTAGACAGCTCACTGCCAGACTTGTCGTCCTCCTCCTTCTCCTCCCTTGCTGGCGCGGCCTTCGCCTTGGACTTTGATGCCGCCTTTGTCGTGCTCGCTTTCTTCTTCTCACTGGGAGTGACAGCCTTCTCCTGCACCACCGCCGCTTCTTCTTCTTGCTCGCTCTTCTCTCCAGCCTCAGCCTCAGCCTCGTCCTCCGTCCCAGACCGCGCCTCCTGCTTATCCTCCCCGCCGTCATTCTCGCCCTCATCCTCGCTCCCCGAGCCAGACCCATCACCGTTCTCATACGTCCACTCAGCCACCCCATCAAGCATCTCCTCATCGTCGTCTTCCGAGTCGCGCTCCATGTACGACCGGTTCGCATTCCTCGATCGGCCGCTGCGCCGGCGCTCGGCGTTTGAAATCTCCCTCTCGGTTTCGGGTTTCTTCGCCTTGGTCTTCTTTGGTTTGGGTGTGCTACCGGCCTTTTTCGGTGCCGCGCTCTTGGCGGACTTGGCTTCCTTGGGTGTTGCGGATGCCTTGGACTGGACGCGGGCTTTCTTGGAGGGCTGGTGGGACTCGCCGCGGTCGTCTACAGATTTACGCTTCTAATAAGACAAACTGGATTAGTCCGCGTCTCCATACAAAAGTGGAAGAAGGGAGGTAGGTAGGTGTCGCACCTTCTTGCGATCCATGGCCCGTAGAAGCTCGTCGAGCTTCTCGTCGATGCCATCGGGCACGAGCTGCTTCTCGGCTATGGCCTGCGCCTCGTCGTGGGACTTGAGCGCCGTATACAAGCCGACGGGCAGCCCCACCCTGCCCGGATAGGCGTTGAACACCCAGTTCTTCTTCTCCTGCCAATTCCGGATGACGGCTTGTGCCAAGTCGCTCAGCACCTGGTGGTTGTTGCTGCCCGCATCCAGCGCGTCCTGCGTCTGCTTGACTCGCTCTGCGTACTTGTAGATCAGGCCGAGGTTGGATTCGGTTGCCACCAGGCTGACGTAGAAAAGCATGTACCGGGCGTGGTCGACCAGCTCGTCCAGCTCGGCGCTGTAGTCGGGATGGTGGGCGAGGAGGGACAACAGGCGGGGCATGACGGCCTCGAGCACGGGCTGCTTGTGGTCCTGGAAGTGGCGCGCCCGCGATCGGATCCAGGTCTCGGTCCGCTGCTTGAAGTCGGCGCTTGGCTCAAACGCCATCAGGAACACGATGGTGTAGAACCGGGATCGCAGCTTGTTATCCGCCAGGTACTTCTGCAGCTTCTTGATAAATCCATGGCGGACCTCTTGAATGGCATCCTGGGTTGTGAGCGAGACGGCGTTGAAGTCATCGGCAGAGAGCATCTCGTCAAAATGCTTCTGTGTGCACAGCTTCAGGAGCAGCTGTGCCGCAAGCAGCCTTAGCCGTGCCCGGTGGTGCTTTGGCGTTTTCTTCGTTTTCGAGAGCTCTCCCTTGGATCGTACAAGCTTCATGAACAGTTTCCAGACCGGCTTCGCTTTCTCTTTGGCCTCGTCAACGTCCTCGGTGCTCCTCAATCGGTTAGCGAGGGTCTTGAGGGCCAAGCATTTGGCTTGACACTCCTCATCCAGGTCGGCGTCGTCAACCCAATCCGGATCCTTGCTGCTTGCCTCTGTCCGGACCTCAAGCAGAACCTCTTGGACTGCCATGCTCAATATCTTCTCCTCGTCCTCAAGCGTGACTTTTGGCGCGAGAAGTTCCAGTTGGCTCACTGTGGCCAGCCTGTTGAGGAAGTGCTTGGCGCCGTACGACCAGTCTTTTAGTGTCCGCTGCAGGAGGTCGGTTGCGCTGACCAGGCTCTTCTCGTCCTTCTTGGCGAGCATGATGTTCACCGCATACTTGGCAGCCCGGGCGGGTTGGCCGTAGAGTGCGTAGTTGATCATGGTCCGCACAAACTCCTTATCCGCCGGTACGTCCTTGGGGTACTTTTGGGCGTAGGTCGAGCAGGCCTTCAACGTCTCCACAATTGCCGGGTCGTTCTCGCGGGTCTGTGTCGGAGCCTGATCCACAAGGTCCTTGCAAAGCTGCCCAATGTGTGTCTTGAACAGGTCCGGATTCCGCTGCGATATCTCGTTCAGTATCTCGTGGGCCGCGGCCCCCATGTTGTCCTTGTCTGACCTGGAGTATTCCATGATGGTAGCGAGGTGGCTGCGGTTGAACATTAGACAGCCGGACCGGTAGAGAAGAGGTAACAATGTATCGCGGATCGCAGGGTCCTTGCTGGTCTGAATGCGCTTCATCAGCTCCTTGAGTGCCTTGTGGACCGTCTTAAAATCATGTTCCTGGCCAATGACGAATTTGATCAGGTTGTAACTGCGGCGGTCGTTGAGCTTGGCGAACCGATAGAGCTCCTGCTCTGACTTGGTTCCGTCGGGGAAAAATTGTGAGATGTATCGCGTTGTTTTGGTGAGGTTAGCAAGCTTTTTGGGGCCATCGTCGTCCGTGACGCCTCCGTTGAACTGGTCACACTGCTTAATGTAGGTCTCAAGTACGTGTGCGAACTGGGGCCGCCTGGCTTGCATGGCAAAGAAGGCCTTTTTCCCCGTAGCATCGAGAGAGCGGACAAGGAGGAGTATCCTCTCCGCTCGTATCGCATCTGGGTCGAAATTTGCTGCTCCGGCGGCTTGAGAGCTCCCATTGGAGGCAGCGCTTTTTGAGGCCTTCTTCGGTAATGGCGGATAAGCAAGGGGTACGAGACATTCGTAAATGACACGATCCAACAAGACGTTGAGCTCAAGGTCGTTAGCGTAGAACGAGTTGTATATGCGGCTGGGGACAGCTCCGAGAGCAGCTGTGACTGCTTCGTGGCCGGCGAGCAGCTCCCCGGTGGCAACGCCCCAGAGCTTTCCCAACAGTGACATGGCGGCCACTCTCACCGCTGGCTTTTTGTCGCGGCAGCGATCGGCCAGAGTGGATAAGACTGATCCCTCCTTGCCGACGCCTCCACTGGGCCCGAGCTTGAGGATTACGTCCCGAAAGCTGAAGCATTCGACGGCTTTGACGGCCGCCAGTCTGACCTTCTCGTCGCTATCCGAGAGCTTCTCGCCAATGCCCTGAATCAGTGCGGTCTCGTCTTCACGCCCGAGCCCGATACCGCCGGCCGATGTCGAGAGGATGTAGCCGACCGCCGTTGTCCAAGCAGCGCGAATAGCGGCTGCCTTATCATTCCTCCTGCTGAGAAAGTTGTGGAAGGTCGTGTGGTGTGTTTGAGAGAAGGAGAGTGCCGAGAGCGGCGTGGTCAAGATGTTGGCTGCCGGCGCCTCGGTCTTGTCTTCATCATCCAACCTTAGCGGTGGATAAGCGGCTGGGTCCAGTGTCGGAGGAGGGGGTGGGCCGGCCGCTCCGATTCCCGAGATCATGTCACCTAGCGTCTCCGTCGCAAGTTGGCGCAGATGGACATTGTCGGCAGAAAGCTCGGCATCGACTTGGGGGACAACGTTCTGAAGAATTTGGGGCGCGGCCTTCCAGATCTCCCGGATGAGCGTGTGCGCTTTCCGCAACTCTCTCAGATCCGACTCGGTCGGGCCGGAAGGGCCTTCGTCATCCTCGGCGTCGCCGTCCCTGTGGCCGGAGGTTCCGGCAAAGTTCGTCGCGTCGACAATAACGTCACTGAAGTATTGACTGACGAAGCGGGCCATCTTATCGGGGAACACCTGGCACAGGTGCTTCACGATCTGGTAGGCCTCGGGTTCCTCCTTGGCCAGAAGCGTCGCCTGCTTGTCGTCAATCGGTGCGTGGTTGTGCTTCTCCCTGCCACTCCCGGGCGCCGCGGCTCGCAGAAACTGGGCCATCATGACGTCCACAACCTTTGCGGGCAGGCTAGTAGCGTCCTCAACGAGTACGCTCAGCAACTCCTGCATGCTATATTCGACATCCTTGGCGACTTGTTCCCCTGAAGCCGACTTTGACCCCGAGACACCGTCGAAGATGGTAGAGAAGAGGTGGAGCAGGAGGCTTTCGCTCCCGTCGACATCGAGCAGCAGGACAATGCTCTTAATCTCGGCCAAAGAGCGCAGGGCATATTTGTGCTGGTTGTTGTAAGAATTCGAGGGATCAAAAAGGGACGGTATGATGGAGGTGACGGTGAGGTTGAAGAAGTCCTAGACGTCGTTTTCAGTCAGTCATGCCAAGCCGGATGTTATGCGCTGGTGAGGGAAGCCGGACCTTCAATTGGGACGGGGTGAAGGGCGCATCGGGAGCGCAGAGCCTGAGGATATCCACTACGCAGCAAGCTGTGTAGGCGCGCACTCCCTTATCTTTGTGGTTGAGTAGCTGGTTCGACGCAACGTCTTTGGCGACCTTGACGAGCGAACCCGCATCGGTGGCTTCCTGGTCCATCTCGGCCAGTTCCCCGGTCAGACGATCGAGCCTTTTGAGAAGTGTATCGATCGGGATCGGCTTTCCAGGGCGCCATGTCAGGGGCTCGTTGAACTGCAGCTTGACGGTTCCCTCCTCTGGCTCCTGCTCCTCCGCCTCGGCGGCGGAGCTCCTGCGAGGCGCCATGGTGCGCGCGACGATGGTCAATTGCGTCGCAGAACAGATATCCCGATACAGCGGCAAAGGTCGAATCGGGATTGGTTTCGGGTCGGCCGTCGAGCAGACAGGGAGTGCGGGAATGGAGGTGGGAGTGGGCTGCCGGCAGCGCGTGTCTGCGACCTCAACGAACAATTGACGCGCTTCGCAGAATTGCTGGGGGACCAACAGTGGCACGTCGGATCTTTCGACCAAGTGCGCTATTTCAGAGCCCGCACTAAGGTGCCCGTATCGCGGTGTTGGGCCGAGCAGTATATTAAGAGAGTAGAATGTTGGATATCATCGGTCTGTCCATGATAATTATCGGTGGAGAACGTTGAGTGGTACGCGCCTTCGGATCGCGTAGCTTTTGGGAGCTTCGATGAGTGGGTCCTGGTGTGGCGCAAATCCTGGGTCACAGTATGTCCGTAATTAGCCCCCAAAGGCGGAGCTGCCTGGGCAACCAAAGTCCTGTCTCTCACACTTCAACCTCAAGGCAATCGTTTTCCATTCCACTTTCCCACAAAAAGAATACAAGCCTAACAATCAGGAATCAGGGAACAAAGGAAAATCCGTACTAATTCTCCATGGACTTGAACCTAGTCTAGTTGAGAGAATAGCTGGAATCCCCTTTCTCAGATGGAGAGGGCTGCCGCGATGCCAAGACTCAGGGGTACTGTTTACTTACCGGTTTGTGTTGCCAGTTTTCAGAACCAAGCTCGGCACTAGGGCGTTGATCTGCTGACGACGCTGGTATGACTTTGCCATGGTACTCTTTGGCAATGGAAACGCACGTCATCCCATCGTATCTTGTTGCAGTATGGGCAGACCAGGTGTCTTGTTCCAATCGAGAGGTTCTGGCAGCGCCTTCGCTGGACTGTTACCGTTCCATCTCCCGGGAGAGACAGACGGTGGTCTCTTCTTCGCTGTGTAAAGTGCTTAGGCCGAGTAAGTAATGCATAGGCACTTTGATTAACGGCCCCTAGTGTTTTGGTTCTAGGCTATCGTCAGCTTTTCCATCGTCAAGACGAGTTGCTTGAAGGACGCTTATGGAGAGACGAGAGCAACTGTTGGCTCCTATGCCATCCTCAACACCCGGGCTTTCCCACAACCGAAAAAATCTCTTCAGGTTTGGCATAACTGGTAGTAAGGCTGAATTAAAGGAGGAAACCGGCTGGGTTAACGGAAGAGAATCCTGCTTGATCAGATCCGGCATCTCATGTATGGTATCGGGCGGATTCCTATAAACGAACTATGTAAGGCCCGGAGCTCTCCTGTGAAGGGGAACCAGTACTGCTCTCTGAAAAGCCCTCTGACTTCTGAAGAGGTATATAGGCGGCCACATTGGTCTCTGATCCGGTTTGCCTGGCAGCGAAATTCCGGGAAGAACCGTCATTCCGTCCCAAGTTTGAATCATTTGGTTACAGATTTCCGGGGGTTTTCACTTGCGTTTTGGACGAGAATGAGCAGACTCAAAGCTGTTGAATCAGTCTCGTCTCGGCGCCTCTGTAAATTCTCGGCCAGCAGTCTTTCTTCCTCTTCCCTGCTCTCACCACCACAACAACCCTCACGATTGTTCTGTTTGTGTTCGCACCACTGGTCACTAACTCGTCAACCCCGCACGCAACCATCATTTCTGTTTAGTTGAGACTATCTCGGCATCCCAGATTGGGTATTGGAGTAAGTGGTGTTTGTTCTGCACTTTTTCTTGTCAGTTGTCGCGCGTGAGAAAATCCGCAGACGCGGCAGTTGCTCAGCTTGACGTTAAGGCCAAGATCTCACCACCACAAATTCGGTTTTGACCGATCCATCACCCTGTCTCTGCGTGTTGAGTCAATCCACCTTGTTAACCTTTCACGGGTTTCTGTCTTTTATTTTGGTGATGGCATCTGGCCCATCTTCTTCCCTCCCCTTACCTCAGCAGTTTTTCTCACCCATGCCCAAAGAACCACCAGCCCCGCAATCGACATCGCTAACAAGGAAGCGCTGCAATAGCCTTTGATAATACGTCAAGATGAAGACCACCGGCCTTGTCGCCTTTGTAACCCTGGCCCCGGTGGCCCGTAAGTTCTCCGATATTGTGTGCTCTGCTCAGCGCTGACATTGGCTTAGTTGACTCCATCGGTGCCCTTGCGCAGAATACCGAGGGTCCCTGGGCTAGCGGCATTACTCGCGGTGTTGTCCATGCTGTGGAGGTCGACTCTACTGTCTCTGCCGACTCTGCCTGCACGATATCTGATTCCACCTATCCCACCCCCTCTGCTGTTTCCATCACGGCGACTGTGAACGGCTTCGCTGTCACTGCCACTAATAGTGTGTCAGTCACTCCGATCTCTTTTGAAATCAGGTTAGTATCACATTGAAAGATCAATTTGACTGAAGCAAACTGTTAACTTGTTTCCAGCAAGAGCGACTCGTCCTGCGCGGCTCGCGAGACCGTGACTGTGACCGTCACTACCCAGGCCAGCGTCGATGCCGCGACCGGCACAGCGAACGCCGGTGGTGCGCCTCCCCGGTCGGGCTCTAGCAGCACCAGCGACAGCACTGTGATCACGACCGTCACGTCGACTTCGACCATGACGTCGACCGGTACCAAGGCTCAGACTCCGACCGAGGACGAGACGACGACCCTCTCCTCGACAGTGACCACCACAGCCACCACCACAACCACTGTCAACTCCTCCACCTCGTCTTCCACCACCCTCATGCACACCTGGGGCACCGGCGGCGTGGGCACGATCGGCACGGCCTCGTTCACCATGCACTCCTCGGCCAACGGCAGCTGCACCTACAGCCTGCCGACGGTGTCGCCCAGCCACCCGCTGACGACCATCGTCAGCAGCTCTGCCTCTGCCGGCGGCCGCGGCCAGGGTGGTGGTGGCAAGGGCAACCAGCGCGGTGTCAAGGGCGGCTTCTACTGCGTCGTCATGGCCGTTGCCTGCGGTTTCTCGCTCATGGTCTAAGAGCCAGCATAGAGGATATGGGAAGTACCTGATTGAGGTTGGTGCGATTGTTATGCCTTTTTGTCTTTGGGGATGGTAAGGTCGATAAGGGCAAAGAAGGACTCAGTATGGGATAGCCTACCTGAATGGTTGCAGGTGGCTTTGATGATCGGTCGGATAGTCTAATTCTGACCCAATAAACTCGTTTCCATACTGCTGTAAGGCCTTTGGTGAACTGTGTTGTGACTGAACCAATTCACGCGTCAGTTTCTCCCAAGCAACTCCTTGATGCCCACGTGGATAACACACTGTACCCTCCCATACCCAGCCTTACCCTTTGAACAAAAGCCAACCCCATTCCCAAGAAGGTTCAACTACTCGAACAAGACCCTAACGTGGTTACCAATAACGCCATGGCTCCAAATCTAGGCCCTGAAGCATTGCTCTGAAACGACCTCCTCAACCCCCCCCCGAAAACCGTTAATGCTCCCTCTGCTGCTGCTGCTGCCTCATCTTCCACCCATCCTTGATCCCCTTGGCCGCCGCCATCAGTTCGCCCTCACCCACCGCATCCTTGATACTTTCTAGAACACTACTCACAGTACTGATATGATTGGCTTCGGTCTTGTCGTCCCGGAATCGGTACAGCCGCCACCGCTTCTCCTCGTCCAGGCTGCACTCGATGACGCGGTCCTGCAGCGGGTCCCCCCAGCTCTTGAGCGTCTCCCACTCGTCCTCGGTCAGGTGCAGCGGCTCCTTGAACTCCTCGTACAAGGGCCGCCCGCCACCGCTGCCCGTAAAGACCAACAACTTAGCATCGGGCACGCTCTCGTAGTCGATAAACGGCTCCGTCACGCCGTCGGCGCGCTCGAGCTCGTTGGGCTCAACGAGGGGGAAGTTTAGCTTCAGCCGAAAATCGACCGTGTTCTCGTGCGGCGCCTTCCACTTGAGGATGTGGGGGTCCGTGCCGAACTGATATGGGCTCGTCCGACAAGTAAAGATGAGCCCGTCGTTCTGATGCTTCAAACTCGGCAGCACCTCGCGGAACATCATCTCGATGCCGTACGAGAACTGCATCTCCTTCATTTCCACCTTAAAGGCCTGATAGGGCAGCTCCTCGGGAAAGGCGGCAAACAGGTTCTTGTACGGCTTCATGACGTGCTCCTTGAAGTAGCCCAGCCGCTTGTCGAGCGGCTTGGCCAGCAGGTCGGCCTTCCCGTCGAGGGCGAGCAGGTCGAACACGAGGAACTTGGGCTCCTTGTCGCCGTTGGGCAGCGCGTCCATGACCAGCTCGCCGTCGATGAGCGTGCCCGTGTGAAAGGCGGCGCGGTCGTGCGCGAGCGGGAAGTGCAGGTTGCGCTGGTGCAACCACCAGTAGTCGTTCTTGCGGTCGACCAGATAGTGGGTTTCGCGGCCGTTCTCGTCCGTGGTGAGGTAGAGGAGGTAGCGGATACCGTCGGATTTCTCGCAGACGTAGTAGCTGTATATGGAGAACAGCACCAAGCAGTCAGCCTGACTGGGTGGAAATGCGCCAGGAATCGTGGGAACAAACGTACTCCTCCCTTCGCAGCTCTTCCAGATGTCTCCTGGCAAACGAGACAGGCTGCGCTCCGGGAAAGCTGTGCGAGTTGCGCCCGAGCAGGTTGGACACCTCGGCGCGCAGCTCTCTAAGCAGCTCGCCTTGGGCCTTTACGCCCGGGTTCGCAATGTCACGGAGGGGATGCGCGTCCTCCTCCATCTTGGATGGGTGCTTCGGCAGTTAGATGATATGGGCCAGGCGGATTCCTCCGAGGCGGGAGATAAAGCAGGCTTTGAGTAGCGACCGCGACTCGACTTCTTACATTCCACAGCTGCTTTTCTTTCCGCGCATGGTTGGGTGGACTTTCTTGAGTACAATGTGGACAGAGCGACTGTGTTGCTTGGTGTCCCGAGAGTTTGTGGGCTTATCTTATCGTGACTGCTAAACCGACTATGCCCTTATTAGGCTCGTCTTCCCGAGTATTCGGTTCTTACTTTGCTCGGTTATTTTTGGTTAAAATTCCGTATGTTCATATCTTTTCCAGCTTCTTAAAACTCACAAGATGACAGGTCGAGCCAACATAAAATAGTTGACATATTCAACTATTATTTTCCCTTCATTTTCTCATCTTTTGGCCCAGGGTCACTTCGGGAGTGTAGAATACATTCAACATGCGGCCTCCCTTGATGTTCCGCCGCGGATTTGCAACGCGTTCTTCCCTCCAAATTCTGAGCCGATGAGGAGGTTAAAGACGCAATGGTCGCCCGAAGTGGGCGAATGGGAGAGGCCGACCGGGCATCGAAGTATCCCTGCCATCTTTGCTCGAGGAGGCACCTCCAATGGCCTTGTTATCTGGAGGCGTAGCTTCCCGGGTATGAAGCTCTGTAAGTATACCCATTGATCTTCGCGACATCAACCTGGAAGGTATCCATGATGTTGCTGACTTGCTGCTAGGGCACGGGGTGCTCCCCGCGCTGATGGGATCCCCTGACCCCTACGGTCGCCAACTCGACGGCATGGGCTCGGGCCTCTCATCTACCTCCAAAATCTGCATCCTATCCCCGTGCTTGGACCGAGATGTCGCCGATATCGAGTTCACGTTTGCGCAGACTGGCATCAAGGACGACACTCTGGCATGGCTGGCAACTGTGGCAACATGCTGGCCATTGTTGGGCCTGTCGCATTTGATCATGGCCTGTCACAAGGCATCGCGATACACACAGATCCCAGGACAAACACACGCGCGGCGACGGTCCGCCATTTGAACACCAATACATCCAAAGTTGTGCACTCAACATTTCCTGTTGGCGGAACTAGCAGGCTCTCATATTTGCCCTGGGGAAGCCATGAGCTGGCCGGGGTGCCGGGCAAGCACTTGAGGATCGACCTCGATTTTATCAATCCAGGAGGCGCTAAGACTGGCCGAACCCTGCCGACTGGCAACCCCGTCGACAAACTTAGCCTTCCCGACGGCAGCACCATCGAGGCCTCCCTTGTCGACGTCTCGAACCCGGGTGTCTTTGTCCGGGTCTCTGATCTCGGCATCCAAGACCCCACCGCCCTGAATCCTGCCATCATCGATGCGGATGCGGCCCTGAAAGACCGCCTGGAACAAATCCGCCAGGCCGGTGTCTCTGTGATGGGCCTCAATCCTAAGACGGAGAGCGTCCCCAGAATTGTGCTCGTCTTCCCTTCTGAAGCCGCTCAACAAACCCCACGAGTCAATATCAAATGCCTAGCTTTCTCGATGGGCCAGGCACACAAAGCAGTGCCACCGACCCTTGCGCTGTGTCTTGGTGCGGCCGTGCGGCTGCCTGGGACGATACCTAACCAGCTCGCTGTTGGGGCTGATGATGCGAGTGACGCCATTTTGATCGACCATCCAGCAGGCGTATTGGACGTCAGGGCGACCGTTGTGAACGGAGAAGTCCACTCGGCCGAGCTGTGGAGAACTGCTCGTGTGCTGATGGTGGGCGAGGTATTTTACTGAAGACGGGCAGTAAGCCAACAGGTGCAAGTTCAACACTTGAGAGACAACATGATAGATAGGCTGACGTGAGACCCCCACCGGCGCCGAACGGCAATGACGACCACGATCGACGTTGTCAAGCTTTGGCATCCGGGCCGTTACAGTCAGCCTTCTGCCGGTGTTACCGGAGACACGTGGCGTTGTCGAGTCGTCTGAACTCCAACTGTCTCGTCTTCCAAAATTGCCACATTGGGGCATGTTGAGCGACTGTTTGGGGAAAGAGGACATGCCCTCCCTCCAGCCCGCTTGGCACCTTGATTACTCATAGCCCTAAGGCTAGCTTGACATCATGTTGCAGAGAGGCCTTGATTGGTATTAGCAGTGTTCCACACTCCGAATGCGGTAGGTTGCCGGGCAGGTATTTCACTAAAGTCCCTCCGAACCAGATCTTTCCTGCCGGAGGCTCTATCGCTCAGCTTTGAGGGCGGGTGCCCCATCAAGACAGGCTCAGAAGTTACGTTAGCTACGGGGTTCGCTGGGGAGATCTTGGTGAATGGCATCACCGGACCACAGCCGGCTTGATGTCGGCATCGCCTAGAGCACGGTCTTAAAGGAGCTGCCTCACGCTTACAAGCACACGAAGGCTTCGACCAGTTACGTGGGCAGTCGTTGCCACCATATCCTCTCTTTATCATCGTTTGGCTCCGTGCGGTCAGGCTTCTGTGCTACACAACGCCTCCTTAGACGCTCGGGTGCTTGTTTGCTACCCCTTTTGAGACAGAAAAAGTACAATTGGCCCTTCGAGCCGAAACAGAAGTTCGGCCAAGATAGAAGAGAAGTGATGGAGCACTTCAACACAACGATCAAGGATGGAAAGCTCGTCAAGATTCGGCGGGGAATGCAAATCTCTCGTCAAAAGTTCAACGGCTTATCCTTCGTCAATGCATCTCCTCAAGTTGAAGATGCCTCTCGGCCAGTCCGTTCAGGGGCAACAGGAGCTCCCGCTCAGGCCCAACCCGAAATCAGATTCGTGGGAGAGGGCAGCGAATCTGGGAAGGAAGCGCTTGAATCTCAGAAGAAGGAAGCCGAGCAAGACTCTCTGGGCACTGCTCAGGGCACGAGACTGCGGCGGACGGCCACGCGGAGGGGTAGATCGCCAGCAACGTCGGGGACAGAAACACCATCAGCCCACTCGTCTCCGAATCCATCTGCTTTGCGGTTCGAAATGGGAAACTCCCAACTCAGACACTCGACCGGGAACAGGGAGGTGCTGCAGATCCCCCTCAACCTGCATTTTCCAGCCACAGCAGCATTGGGTGCGGCGCCAGAGCCCGATTCTCCTCTGTCTGACGAGGATTGGGCGCTGTTCAAGCGCCACCTGGAGCAGACGCCGCGCAGCCTGTACCCGTACGAAGACATCCTGACGTATAATCCTGCCAGGGGCGTCGACTTCTACTCCATGGTCACGGGGGATATGGCTGCGAAGCACTGCGTGTTAATGTGCGGGCGCATCGCTGAAGCAGTCAAGACTCAGACGGAGCCAGATAATCTCTCCTACCACATCTCCAAGATATGCTCCATTATCAATCGGAAACTGAACCAAGAATACGCCGCTGATTCGGTTACACTGCACTGCATCGCGACATTGGCTTGGATAGGGGTACGTCTCATCCCACACCCTGAAGCTGGGACTGCAATTTTGAGTTGCTAACTGTTTGGCTGGTTCCATAGTGTTACGTTGGTCGTCTCGACCACTGGCATCTGCATATGTGTGGGTTACGGAAAATGCTTGACGTCCAAGGGGCTCAGCATGGGCTGCCACAGTGGCTGCTGGCTGAGATGTACAAGTGCGCTCCGACTTCGACTGCCTCCGGGATGTTGCCACCTCTAACGAGTCAACAGAGCGGACCTCAGAGGCGCAACAGCCCTTGCTTCAACCCCCTTTCTCCCCTTCACTCGCCAATACGATCGCGTCTCTGCCACGCTGCCGCCCAGCGTTTGCAACCGAATCCTGAACTCGCTGACTATGCTTCTCTACCCGCTTCACTTTGACCCAAACGTCATCGCCTCCCTCGTCTCCCTGTCAACATTCGTCTCGGCCATCCGCTCAGCCCGCGAATTCCCCGGCACCAAGGACTTCGACCCACACGCCTTCACAGAAGAATGGCAGGCCCTCACACTCGCCCTGCTAACCCGGCCGCAACCCCTTCGTGCCGCCCAGTGTCCCTCACAATGCCTCTCAAACGACGCCAATCCCTACTCGACTGGATCCGCGGGCCCGGCATCTCCCGGGGCCTCGCTAGCGCAGAATTACATGTCCAACCACCGGCTGCTCCCCACCGCCCACATCGTCCCAGCAACCCCCCATAGCCCAGCCGGACATCTGGAGCCCGCCCTACGAATCGCAGCCCTGCTGTACCTCAAAGAGCTCCTACCTGACTGGCCGCGGAATTTAGGAGGGTACGCCGTGTTCTTGAGCCTGCTGCGGCACCACATAAGCGAAATCATCCGCCGCTATGGCGGCACCAGTGGCAGCAGCAGCGCGAGAAACACGACCACCGAACTCCCCAGAACAACATACACAACGCCCGGGCCAGTAATAATCGACCAATCACTGATCGACCCCCTCCTCACCAACACCATCGCTAATAACAACAACAACAACAACCGACCAACTGCTGCACCGATAACAACGACAACGACAACGACTGCCCAGAACAAGCCCCCACCAAAAGCGCCCCGAACTAGCCTCCTCCTCGCCAAACCAGTCCTGATTTTCCTCTGCTTGGTAGGCGACACCGTCTCGCAGATAGCCAACTCCAACGAGCGCCGCCTCAGCGACGACGACTGCTACCCTTGCGGGGTGTACCGCGACTGTTTGAGGGAGATTGTGGGGTTGGTCGACGACGAGGATATTGATGCGTTGGGGGAGGATGACCTCGCCTTTGTCGGGCTATTTGATCTGGATAGGGTGTTTGAGAAGAGGAGGGAGGATGGGCAGATGGCGGGGTGGGATGAGCGAGCGGCGTTGAGGGGGATTGTGTTGGGACAGTGATGGATGATTGTATGTTGAAGTGTATTTGTGCGGAACGTGTAGTAGGTATGCGAAGAGGGGAAAGGGGGCTTACCTTTACAGGGACGAGTTGGTCCAGGCAACGCTAATGTATCAACGCCCCTATCAACGCCCGGATAGAGAACACCGAATAGAAGCTTCTCATGGCCCTCCAGCAAGTGTTCAATATTATGTATTCCTCAAGAATGCACCAAATTTGATGGGCCAACTTGTTAGATATTGATGTTACAATCTTGCCTTGCCCTATCCCATATGCTCGACTCTCACTCATTATCTTCAGCATCCACCATGCTCGTGTCGGCCTTTCCACCGTGCTCCCCACCGCTACCGGCGCCAGGTGTAAGCGCGCCCCTCGCGGCACCCGCTTCCTCCTCCTCGTCATCGCTCTCATCCAGAATCCGTCCACGGCGTGACCTCTTCGCCTGCGGCCTTCGCGTAAGAGTCTCCTCTTCATCGTCATCCTCACCGCCCACAGCCTCCCCCTCGCCCCTGCCCCCACGCTCCGCATCCTCGTCCACATCCATCCGATCCGCATCATCCTCGTCGCTAGCACCAGACGACCTTCTCCGCGAACGACGCTGCCTCTGCCTGCGCCCACCCTCCTCGTTCTCCTCCTCCTCCTCGTCAGAAGCCGCCGCAGCAGGCGTCCCACTGCGACTCCGCTTGGTAGACCTCTCGAGCGCGCGCTCCGCCCGCTCAAGCGGATCCTCGTCGTCCCGACCTTCCCCACCCCCACCCCCAAACTCGTCCTCCTCCTCATCACTGTCCACGACAATCTCAGCCGACTTGAACTTGGCGCTCTCCTTCTTGCTCGCAAGCCGCTGCCTCTTCCTCGGCCGTTTCTTGTCGCCATCCGCCTCCTCCTCCCCGTCCGACTCGCCCGCCGAATGCGCCTTCTTCTTCCTGCTCCTGCCGCCACCCCCGCTCTTGCCACCACCAGCAGATCGAGACCCACCGGGCTCCCTCGAGCGCGAATCCCGTTCCCGGCGCGACGTAGCAGACTTCTTCTTCCTCTTGACCTTCTCGCCCGTCTCGCTGTCGGTCGTCATCTCGGCCTCGATGCGCGCGCGCTCCTCCTCAGCGCGCTGCTCGGCCAGCTGCCGATCGTGCGCGGCGATGGCCTCGCGCTCCTTGCGGATCTTTTCTTGGCGCTCGCGCTCCGCCTCCTCGGCCTTGAGGCGCTGTTCCTCGCGCCGCCGGAGCTCGGCCTGCCGCTGCTCGAGTGCCGCGGCCAGCTTCTCCTTGTTCTTGGCCTCATACTCGCGCTGGCTGGCTAGGGCGCGCTCGAGCTGTTTGCGCTGAGTGTTGCGTGCCATGTTGGCGCGCTGCTCGATGTCGTGTTTTGGGTACGGCGGCGAGGGGGACGATGCAATTTCGTCGAGCGCCTTGATGGCCGATTCGAGCCCCTCGGCTGCTTCTTCGAGCTGGAACGAGGTGCGCTCGCTGTCGCGCATCGAGTGCAGGGTGAGTGCGAGCTGGATCTGTACAAAGGCGACGTTGAACTTGAGGTGGAGTTGGTCGGGTGCGACTGAAAGCGCCTTCTGGGCGTGCTCCAAGGCTATCTTGTAGGCGTCCAGATTGCGTTCCGCGCGGCCCTTGTTGAGCCAGGTCCGTCCGAGGCAAGACAGGATGCCGGCGTCGTTGGCTTTGCCTTCCTTGGAGAGCGCCATCTCGTAGCTCTCGATGGCCTTGGTAAACTGCCGCAGCTCGGCGTAGATGTGGCCCAGGTTGACGTAGACGTGTGGGTCCTGGATGGTCTCTCGCACTTTGATGAAGAGCTGGAGCGCATTTTTGTAGTCTTTCTTATCCTCCACAAGGGCAATGGCGATGCCCTGAGCCGCGTAGGCGTTCTTAGGATCAAGCTGCAGCGCCTTGTCAAAGAACTCGACCGCGCGGCTGTATGCAGCACTGCGTTTCTGCTTGTCTTGGTCCGTCTCGCGGCGCATTTCGCGAGCCGACATGAGATGCAGGTTGCCCATGCCAACGAGGGCATATCGATCGTGCTTGTCATAGTTCTGGAGGGTGTGCTTGTGGTGGCGTTGCTCGGGATCTTCTGCGATGTTTGCCGGTCTTTTCTTGGAGTTCACCTTGCCCAGGAACCAGCCATACAGGGCGCGAACCTCCAAGTCAGAAGGAATCTCTTGGTAGAGCTTGGCGACCGCGTCTGGGCCTTCCTTGTTCGGATTCTTGCGCAGATTGATATAAGCCAGCCTCGTCCGCGCGTCCGTGTAGTCGCTGTGGCGACTCAGCAGGCGCTCATAGGTGTCGACAGCCTTGTCAACCTCGCCTTCATACTCATAGCTCCGACCGAGATTGAAAGAGATTGTTGTCAGAAGGGCATCAATGTCCAATTCGTTCTCCGTCTGGCTGATGCGGGCGCAGGAGTCAAGAGCTGCCTGAAAAAACTCGGTGGCAAGTTTATGCTTCCCGTCTTGGGAGTAGAAGCAGCCGATGTTGTTGAGGAGTTGTGGCGGGAGTAGTTTCCGGATGGCAGCGCGGGTTGCCGCCTCATCCCCAGCGTCGGCAGGGTATTCTGATTGGGGAACTTGATCGATCTCCAGCTGCTCAACTTGCTGGAGGCACAGCAGTGCCTTATCCGGGCTTTCGTTCTCATATAGGCGCGCGAGGTTGAGCAGAACGGCGGCGTCCGGTGCGAGGTTCTTCTTGGGGTCCTTCCAAGCGACCCGGGCACTCTCCAACAGTCCGATAGCCTTCTTCGCCTCGGCGCTCTTGTCCTCCTTCACCGCGGCCGACTGATTGGCGAACACCTCCTCGGCGTAGAGGGTGCCGAGCAAAACCATGGCCTCGTAGTTCTTGGACTGCTGAATCATCTTCTCCAATCGGAGCTTCGCCTCACCCAGATCGTTCTTTAGCACTGACAGCTGCGCCACGCCAAACTTGGCAGGCAAGTAGCCGCGCTCAGCACCACCCCTAGCGTCGTCGGCACGACGGTAGTAGTCGTTGGCGCGCTCCAGATCGCCGTCGTAGTGCTCTTTCCGGGCAAGTAGATACCAGCCATCGCTGGCAATGGCATTGACGTCCGTGTACTGGATGGCTTTGTGGGCAAGGGCGTCGACATTCCCGAATTGCTTCCGGGAGAGGAAGTAGCCGGCGAAAGTCGCACAAGTGAGCGGCAGGTTCTTGTCGAGCTTGAAGGCCTTTTGTGTGTATTCGGTCATGGCCTTCTTGTACAGCTGGATGAACTCTGGGCTGTTAGTTGGCACATGGCCACTGGCATCAAGATAGTAGAGGCCAAGCAGGATGTTTGCGTATTTGGAGTCTGGGTTGATCTCGAGGCAGCGCTCCCAGGCAATTTTGGCATCGTCCTTGAATCCCAACTGCCAGAAACAGGAACCAATGCCGATGCGCGGGTCGGGATCAACCAGGTCGGGCATCTTGGAGAGGACATCTTGGTAAGCTGCCAGGGACTCTGGGTACCTCCCGAGAGAGAAGAGCGCTCGCGCCGTGCCCATTACGGCCAGCATGTTCCTCCCCTGCGAGACGCGGATTGCCTCTTCGAACGACTTGAGAGCGTTGCGCAGCTGCTCTGCCTTGTGAGAATCGACTGCCCCCGGGGCCTTGGACGGTGGCTGAAGCGAAGCCTTGAGCAGAATCAGGACACCGCGGGCCAGGAAGAGGGGCGGGAATGCTGGGTTGATGCGCGACGCGTCGTTCAGACTCTGTGTGGCCAATTGAAGGTAGTATTCCTTGGTCCTTGCCTCGGAAACCAGGGAGCCCTCGGGGGCGACTCTGGGAGCTTCCCTGCTCTTCCACAAATACAGCCAGCATATGCAGGTGATGATGCTGAGCTTCTCACGCTGGTTGCCTTGCAGGACATTGGCGCCGCGGATGAGCATCTCGATAGCAAAGTCAATCTTGTTCTGCTTCGCGTATGCCAGTGCGACCGTCATCCAGTATATCCTGGGCGAGTGCTCATTTTCAAACACTGAGCAGAGCTCCGTCGGGTCGTCGGGGAGCACTTGAAGGTCGATCTCAACCTCGACATCATCCTGCATGGGGATGTCGATGGTAGATGGGATGTCCGAAAAGCGCTTGCTCTTGAAGGCTGGTGCGGCGAGACCGTCGGTGCCATTCGCAGGCCCATCCGGGCCGTTAGCTTGGCTGCTCAGCAAAGTCGATGCCATGATGACAGGCTCGACGCGTCTAGCGCGAAGTGTCGCGGTTTGAAACGTAGAAGCTGCCTGGTCGTTCCCGAGCACGTGTCCGATTGTCTTCTGGCTTGTCCGCTCGGTTGTATCGAGTCGCGACGACGCGGCGATCAGACAAAGGCCAGCTTCGTGGAAGTCGTCGAGGAAGTGTGCTTTAGCATGGGAATCCCAAAGCGCGAGTCGAATCAAATTGGAGTTCTCGACCCTAGAATAGCATCGTGGAGGGATGTTCGAGGTTGTGCGACAGGAGTCGATGGCCGCTTGTTAGGAGAGTGCCGGGTTGAGCAATTCTATTGTTCCCTACATATTTGAGGTGAGGCCGTGAATTGGAATCCACCCGAAATGAAGATGATGAGGCTGAAAGGCTTTCGTAAAGAAAGTGTGGGTCGGGAACCCAGCCCTTGCACTTGGCAGGTGTCTGATTGGATTGAACAACAAGGCTGGAAATTTCGGTCCACTTCTCACACTGGCAGCTTGAAACTCGCGTGGACAGTCATGCACATGATGTGCCTTAGCTCTTCAAAACCAATTTTCCCATGTATTACTCGACATGACAGAGTCGGCAATATGTCTCCTCCGTTGTAGCCCATGGAAAACACGGTAGACGCGAGTCACGAGACGCTACATGGCAAACCTCGACCTCCAACACCATCCTGGCCACCTCAGATACGCAAGACATCTGGTCAACTTCAGAAGCAGTTTGGTGTTGTGAAGAACGACTCAGAGAGCTCGTTTAATTATGCATTTACCGTACCCCAGTGTTTCTGTTGGACTATCCAGGTATAGCAAGCCTTTAGGTTGACACCTAGCAGCAGTCACACTGGCACTCATACACTGTCAATGTTAGACTGTCAACGGATGTAGGTGCCTTAGGGCTCAAATCACTAAGTTTGTTATTGACGTAGGTCAGGGGGAAGCCCGCACTGGTTTCTCGCCAATAGACGGTTGTTGCCTCGGTGTTTACTGGCTTCCCTGGAACTGGCAACAGTGTTGTCCTTCACATTCACACAGCAGAGCAATGAGCCGAAACTGCACTCAGGGACGTTTCTTATTTCTCACCTCGGAACAATCGATAAGCTAATTCCTGGCCGCCACTGATCTCCTACGGCCATCCACCGATAACTCCTCCACGGCAAGTGCCTTGTTTCCTCTGATTTCTTTGATATCGCACGTTCATAGCGATTGCCAGCAGTTGACCCAAGTGCCCCAATCGCTCGTGTCTTCCGTTTCTAAGGCGGGGCCGAGCGACACTCATCTACCGAGATCTCAGATTCTTTTGTCAGACAAAATCCATCGATGGCATCCTCGGCATACTACAAGATCTCCTACTTAGAGAATCAGCTTGTCCGGCGAGCTGTGAGCAACGACTGGTACGTGCATTTAGACCATATGTCGACCCTGCTTGATGGCTGTGCTTTTTGCGGCAGTGGTTTTGTTCGCGACTCATCCGACAACTATCCGAACAATAACAGTGTGGTACTAATAGTCAGTGTTTGTTCACAGTTCAGGGTGGAGCTGCCTGAGTGATGCCGCGCAGATGGGTATCATTCTTGTGCTTATCGCCTCTTTAGCAGCCGTAAGCTATCTGTACTGGCGGTTCAAGATCAAGCCCAATCTGCAGGCCGAGCTCAACGGCAGTTGCAGTGGCAGTCATGGCCGAGTCAGTGGCTATTGGGAAGTCACAAGGAGGGATCCAAACAGGGTTTCAATTACCATTTATCCAGAGCCAAGGTCGCCGCCGAGAGATGAGGAACATGGCCTGACAGAAACGCGGGACCAAGGACACACCAAAGGAAACTGTGGATCGCCTCGGACAGAGGAGATCACTACCGATCAAGCACACAACTCACTTGGCTATGTGGCTACCCCTGATATTCACGTGGTCCCCCCCCAACCGCCTCCAATCGTTTGGGCCGTCGCACCCTCTTCAACTATTCCCCCTCCGCCTCCATTCGGGCCTCCGGTTGTCCTCGCTGCTGGCCCTTCTGTTGCTCCTTTACAGGCCGGCACACTCGGCTTCGGCACCACGGCAGGTCCTTGTCAGCCGGATGTCCCACCTCCGTACTTCGGTTACGCAGCGCCTCAGAACACTCAAATCCAGCATCCAGGGCCCGATAAAGTGGCGACTGCCCAACCCACTGGAGCACCTCCGCCAGCCAGGCCGTCAGTGCCTCCGAGAGATATCCATGCTGAGCCGGCCCCGGTGACCCCAGCTACCGAGAATCGGGGTCAGAGGCGGCGTTGGTTTTTCTTGGGCAACCGGTCCCCGACAGTCGGCCATGCCAGGACCCTGTCTAATTCATCGTCTGCGGAAACTCGGTCGAAGTCGCCTTCACCACCGCCGCCTTCAGTCTCCCCACCAAGTTCTGATCATGGAGGTCGTTCATCAAGACATCGCTCCAATACGCAGCCGCGACCTTTCCCATCTGGGCGCCGCGAAACCCGTCGGCACCGTACCGACTCGTCGTCTCGGTCTGAGTCCGGCCTTAGCTCCAGCTACATCAATGCGAGCGTCGAGGTTGTCTTCGACAACCAACACCGCCACCCGCAATCCCGGCACCATGTCCACCAGCCTGGTGGCCCGGACAGGCGGGGCCGTCGTGATGGTCGCCGAGATGCAGACCTGGCTCCCTCGGATATGATTCCCCTGTCCCGATTAGGCCATTCACGGCGTCGCTCTTTTCCTGGCTCAAGAAGGCAACCAAGCCCTGACATACAGTTCCCAAGCCCTGAGCGTCGCCGGGCGAGCGTGTCATTCGAGGTCCCCAGAGACTCCGATGTCATGACGACTACCTGTTCGTCACAAACTCCAGAACCACCCAAGCGTTCTGGTACTCGAGCTCGGCGCTCACAGAGCGACAGTCACGACGGCATCCGCCGACAGCCCTCGCAATCCAGACGGAGAAGCGAGCAGCCCTCTTTGGCGGGCCAGATCATCGAGACCTTCTATCTGATGCGGCGGCCTTTGCGTGGTGAAGAGCAAGGAGGAAGATGGAAGGAAGCACGTCAGTGAGGAGAAATGTGTGGGTTACGTAACAGTTGGAGGACCTCATTAGGTCCATGACGGGTGTGTTAATCGGATCAGTCGGTTGAAACTGACACAGGAGGCCATCCAGTGGATCTGATGTACGACAAACGATGTCTGAAGTTGACCTGGCGGGAATGGTAGGAGAGGGAGGAATGTTCGTTGTTAGGTTACTATGTCAGACTAGACAGCCTGTGAGCGATTGATTACTGTACCTTGCTTATAAACAATGGCACTTACAGCAGTGATTTCGCGCGTGTCGATGATGATGACGACGTGCCGAAATCTGGCAATCTCACCAAGGCGCACATGCCCTCAAATAACTGAACACAAAAAAGAAGTCTACTAAGGTTGAATCTCAAACCTCGAACGGCTATGACTTCACAATCCAGCCTCACCTGGGCAACAAGCCAAAAGAAGAAAAATAAATAATAGGGATCTTTCTACAAGTGTACACTGAAACTGTTGACCATGATCAGTGAGGCCATGACATCATCGAGAACCATAACCGTAGGCTACGGATACATGGTAAACTCCAGAGATGATCCAAGAGTCAGAGTCCGGCCGGTATCAAGAAGACTCATTATGTAGCCTCGGCTACATAGAGCTGTAAGCTTCAACAAGGTTTTAGGTAGTGGCGTTTCAAGCCACGATGGAATCAAAGAGATGGGACATTGAAACAGAGCCACACTTGTTGGGGTACAACCCAGACAAGCCCACTGGCTAATAAAACTGTGTGGAAGCTCTGCCTTACGTAAGATACATCGTCATCTCATCGTCTTGTCATGCTGTGCCTCCATCGACCAAGCTCCGACCCACTCAGCAACGCCAACTACATCCCCGGGGCAAGCGTCACCCTCAGCCTTCGCAACATCTGAGCGTCTCTCAACTGGTCGTGCAAACCTTAGATGCGCCTACATTAGAAGCGGCATTTTTGAGTATTCCCGCCGGTCATTGCACAGACGGCGCACATTCACAAGCAGCATCCGACCCGGCGCAGCTACAACCCCGCGGTCCCTGGCTTTCCCGCACCATCCCGCGAAACTTAAGAGGCAGGAGACCTGAGCAGCGCAGCACTGTTTGTTGCCATTGCGCGCGCTTGCGCATTCCTGCTTTCATCCCACCCATGCTTGCGTATAGCTTTTCACCTCATCTTTGTCATAATCGCACTTAAGACACCCGGCACGATGTGGAATGATGAAGACAACAACCCGTACGGCGGGAGCTTTGAGCGCAGAGACTCCTTTGCGTCCTCAGCCAACCCTTCCTCGCCTGTTACCCACGACTGTGAGTTCCTTCCGCCGCTTCAGCGCACTCTATCTTGCATGCCCTTGGGATGGTGGACACTGCGGGCTTTGAAGATATCCCCTTGAGGCCGCAGGAGCACCCGGCTGATCTCGAGTGGGAGGTGATAGACGCTCAATACGACGCTCCAAGCACACCCTCTAGTACAGGAGATGAAGCTCCTCCCCGACACGAGTCAACAGATGTCGACAGCGAAGAGGACGGGAGCACCCGCTCCCAGGGCGAACTGGTGCCACGAACCAAGCCTGGCGGATATGACAGCCGCGTCGAGCAAATGCTTTACGAGAACCCACAACTGCCCATCCTGATTACCGATGCGGGAAAGAGCACAGAAAGTGGGAGATATATCGTCTACACAATCAAGACCGGAGTATGGCCCTCCTCAGCGACTGGCGACTGGTTGCCCAACCGGCTAAACGTTAAACAGGAGCTTATAGTCCGTCGCCGTTACTCAGAGTTCGCGTCGTTGCGAGATGCTCTTACAAGGCTACACCCGACCCTCATCATACCTCCCATTCCAGAGAAGCACACCATGGCTGATTATGCCGCCAACCCTACCAATGCAAAGCAAGACCAGCAAATAATCGACCTCCGGAAACGCATGCTGGCCGTCTTCCTCAACCGGTGCCGGAGGATGGAGCAGGTCCGCACAGATGGCGTGTGGTGGCGGTTTCTGGACCCCAACTCCAGCTGGGTAGGTTGCAAGACTCGTTTGATTACTCCTCTTGATTAACGTTGTGCCAGAATGAAGTACTACACTCTCACCCAATAGCATCAATTCCCAAATCAATCATGAAGGCGCCGCCGCTGGATCCGGCGAACCCAACTCCGGGTCACGAGTTTCTACCTTTACCAGCCAATTCTGCAAAGCTTAGGTCGATCCCTGCGGCACCAGCGCCCGAGAGCTCAGCGGGCGCACAGGTGTTCGCTCGCTTTCCACCGGACAGTCACAATCTCAGCGAGCAGGAGCTTGACCCTTACTTTACCGCGTTCGAGACGTCAGTCAGGGAACTTGAATCGCTACTCATGGGCTCGATGGAAAAGGTGAACCGGCGGACACTTACCCATTTGTCCTCGTTGGCCTCGGACCTGTCGGAGTTGGGCGCTAGATATAATGCCTTTGCACTCTCAGAGCCCATCGCGTCGCTCTCGCCCGCCATCGAGAGGATAGGGCAGGCAGCCGATTCTTCCTACATCGCCACCGAGGAGTTGTCCAGCTCACTGGGTGCAAGCTTCGCCGAGCCCATGCGCGAGAACGCGCAGTTTGCAGGCGTCATTCGGAGCATATTGCGGTACAGGGTTTTAAAGAGGGTGCAGCAAGACATGACAGAAGACGAACTCAACAAGAAGAAACTGCTGCTTGACCAGCTAGAGCGGAGCGAGGCGGAGGCCAGGCGAATCGAGCAATATCTCAGTGGCAGCCAGCAGATCCAGCCTCCGAGGAGATCAACAAGCACGAGGGACCCGAACACACATCGTCGCGATGGCAGTAACAAAGACACAGCTTCGATCGACTCGGACTTCCCCCCCACGCACGGTGACCTCTCATCGGCACCCTCCGCTAACGTCGGGGCGCCCGAGAGGGCAGCGGCTCCCAGCCATAGAAAGGCGCCGAGCGCAACGTCCTTAACGACCAAGATCTTTGGCCCGCTCCGCCATGCAGTCCAGGGGGTGGTGGACGCTGATCCGGAGAAGACGCGCCGTGACACCATCACCAGGACCCGCGAATCGATTGCGCAGCTCGAGCAGGCCAAGGTCGCGTCGGCACAGGATGTCAAGGACGCGAGCGCAAGCATCCTCAAGGACCTCAAGCGGTTCCAGCGAGAGAAGGAGGATGACCTGAAACGGTACATGGTATGTTGCTATCCTCGGTTGGAAGAAATTGCCAGTTACTGACAGCCGGGTACAGCTTGCGTATGCCAAGAGCCAGATCGAGTGGGCAAAGAAGAACAAGGAGACATGGGAGGAAGCGAAGGCCGAGGTTGAGAAGATTGACGAGTCGCAGTCTACGTCGTAGGTGGATGATTGCCTGCCTCGGCCAGCCAAGGAGTCAAGCGCAGGAGCAGCGATGGAGACCCTGTAATGTTAGAGGTCGTCTGTAATGTGTTAATGAAAAGCGTGTGGGCTAAAATGGAAGCACTGTGGGCGTCCGTCAGCGTTAGCCTAGTGCCGCAAGCCAGCTGGAAACCGCCGATGACAGCCGGCGGCGTGTGATAACCCGTGCTCTTGGGGAGTTACATCAAGTCCCCAGAATCTCCTACGAGCCAAGCAGAAAAGGGAGACTCAGTCCTCTCTCTCCCTGGTGAAGTCGAACAAGGATATAGCTTCCTCTACTGTAGCTACAGTACGACAATATAATGCCTACCCGCCCGTCAAGCTCATCCGGCCCAGCGCCCTCCAACTCGACCAGGCCGAGCCCTGCCTCCTAGAAATCCACATCCTTCTCCTGCTCCTGCACCGTCTCGACCCGTCGCTGCCCATGGCGCCCTACATCCTCAACCCCGACGACGACCTCCCCAACCCCCTCGGCAACCGCACCACCGCCAGCCCCGAAGACCTCCAAACCATCCACACCCTACCCCTCGTCCACCACCTCATCTCTCAGATCCAGTTGCACCTGTTCAACCAGCCTACTGCTACTGCTACTGCTACCACTATCCCCGCCACTACAAGGAGCGAACCCGTCCTCGGCGGCCAGCTCCTGCACTCTTAGGACGCCAGCATTGTGCCGGACACGCAGGGCGGGTTCGACTCTGCCGCCGGCTGGTGACGCGGCCAGGAGGGCACCAAGGTGCGCGGCCCGATCTACGTGTACAATACAAGGAGGCGTTTGACGGCGTCGAGGTGCTGCATGCTATGAAGTTGTATCTCGTGTGCGGGGGAGAACAGCATGAGACGCTAAAGAAGCTGAATTCGAGGATGTTTAAAAACGATGAGGTGGAGGAGGTAGAGGCGGAAAGGGGTTGCGGTAGTGTTCGAGGTCAAGGAGTTAGGTTGCGGAGCACTCGCGTGCGAGGTATACGATTCCGGAGGCGGCGTGGCTTATGGAGCTTGCCCAGATGGAGGCTCGTAATCATGCTGCTCTGGACTCAAACGGCGAAGGCGTCTTCTAAGTGACAAATACAAGGCACGGTACGGCAACAGAGCACATAGAGATCGATGTAACATTCATCATACTGCGAGCCTACCCACGCCCCAGATACTCGTCCCGCCAGGCTGGATGAAACACGGGTTAGCTGCAAGCACCTACTGTTCGCAGACACATCACGGAGAACTTACCTCCAGGGATCAGCGCCGCAGCATACATGACCAACGAAATGGGACGCAGGTCCTCATCTGTCGACTCCTCGAGGTATCGATGCCAGAAATTCACCACCGCCTCCACGCCCCTCCTGGTCTCCTCGTCGGCCCCGTAGCACTGCAGCCCCAGGCAGGCCCCAAACTCTCGAAATGCCAGCCTCCTCGATGCATCCCTCGTCATCAGCCCTGTCTTCTTATCCAACATGGTTCTCGCCATCTCGATGCTCTGGCTCCCCAGCGCCCTCGCCCAGTCCTCGTTCTTGAAGAAGTGGCACATCCACAATCCCATGCCCAAGTCCAGCGGGTCCCGGCTGGCCTGCAACCTCCCGCCTCGGCTCATCAGCTGCTGGTAGTCGGCAATCTCCCTCCTCAGCAGACCCGGCGGACCGCGCATATCGTCTACCGTGCGCTGCAGCAGGCGGTAGACGACAAACCCCGTCGCCGCGTCAAGGTGGCCCTCGGAAGGGACGAGCACCGTTTCCATGTCGGTGGAGATCTTCCACGCCATGCGGACGGCTTCTCCATCCCTGCGGACGACAAAGTGCGGGTGGACGGCCTTGGCGAGCTGCACCGCGAGCTGGTTGTACTCTCTCTCGCCCGTCGCCACGGCCAGCCGGTTTAGGGCAAACATCCAGAGTGTGAGATAGTGGTGGTACTGGCCATCGCCATCCGCGCCGTGCGACGCGAGCTTGCCGATTCGCAACCCGCCGACGAGGGGTTCGTCGTCCGTAGCTCGGGGCAGGCGCGTGGTGCCATCGCGGGTATAGCCGAGGACATTGTGGACAGTTTCGACCAGCTGCTTGGCGAGGGTCAGGTAGATGGGCGAGGAAGTCTCCTTGGACAGGGTGATGAAGTTGACAACGCCAAAGGCATCCGTCCAGAGGTACCGGCCCCGATGGCCCCCGGCACCGGGCTTGTCCGGAGCGATCCACCTTGCGGCGGCCTCTTCCGAAAGATGTTCGAAGTTCCCGTAGACCAAGCTCATGGCCTCGGTGAAGTGGAGAATGCTTCGATTAGCCGTCATCTTCAAGGTCTTCCTCAGTGGTCTGAGGATGCTGAAAATGAAGCTCGTTTGTTGCCAGTCGTAAGATTAGTATGAGCAACTGGGGCAATTGTCGCCAGTGATGACCTAGGCTGGAAGACTGGCGTGACACATTTCGGACGTCACGATTACGATCTTTGAGTTGCCAGGTCAAAGCACGACCTGAGACCCAACGGTTCCCCAATGTTACTTACTCTCTCATTTTCCCTGTCGTCTGTCTGGAGCACGAGTCAGATCCAGCAGAAAGCAATCGCTGCGGAATGGGGTTGAATGTAGCCAGAACGGCGCTGTTGTATCGTGGAAATCCATCGCGGAGACGGCGACTCAGATATGATGCTTTACTATTCAGCAACTTTGGGTGACATGATTTGCATTGCACGTTCTGGACTCTTGCGGGTCACCCCAGATGTCGTCATTCGCTTTCTGTCAAAATGCCAAGCCACTAGTCCGCTTCTGGTTCGATAAAATCTGTGGGCCTCAGTGGATTGCTTGCTGGCCCGGACTGTCTGACGAATGTTCCAGCGGTTTCTGGAGCTTCCAACAGTGCCTCGAAACAAGTGGACTGGAGCCTTCGTTGCTGTTGTGGCTTTTACTAGCATCATCAACCCACTTTCTGGTGCCACCTCGAAGGTACAGGTAAACCGGATCACTTACTGTCGCCGACATCAGTTACAATAAATAGATTTAGACCTCGCGTCCTTTGAAACATTGTTCTTCCCCTCTTTCGTACAATTTCGCGATTGCAACGAGATACCCATCTACTGCTGAGTTGCAGAAAACGATAGTGCTACTTTCGCAGTCTGATTGAAGCCTGACGTCACCTCTCAAGCTTCAACGAGACAAAACGAAACACCTTTCTCGACTGAGCACAACAGCAACGATCACCACTATTCGAGACATTGGTCTCGCAGTCACTCGCCCACGATGAACTCGAAGATGGAGTTTACCGACAGGGCCAAAAAGGCGTTGGAAGATGCCATGGCCCTGGCCGAGCAATACGCACACTCACAGCTGCTGCCGGTGCATCTGGCCGTCGCCCTCCTCGATCCTCTACCCGACCAGAGCAAAGACCAGCAGAATGCGGCACCCGGCACTACCAGCACTCTCTTCCGACAAGTCATTGAGCGCGCTCACGGCGATCCGCAGCTCTTCGACCGCGCGCTGAAGAAGACGCTCGTCCGTCTACCGAGCCAAGACCCGCCTCCGGAACAGGTCTCGATGGCGCCCTCGTTCAACACGGTCCTGCGCAAGGCCATGGAGCTTCAGAAAGTGCAAAAAGACACTTACATCGCCGTCGACCACCTCATCACGGCTCTGGCGGACGACCACGCGATCCAAGTCGCACTCAAAGAGGCCAACATTCCCAAGCCAAAGCTCGTGCAGGAAGCCATCACGGCCATCCGCGGCACAAAGCGCGTCGACTCGCGGAACGCCGACACTGAGCAGGAGAACGAGAATCTCGCCAAGTTCACTATCGACATGACCGCCATGGCGAGGGAAGGCAAGATCGACCCAGTCATCGGCCGCGAGGAGGAGATCCGGCGCGTCATCCGCATTCTCTCGCGTCGGACCAAGAACAACCCCGTCCTCATTGGCGAGCCTGGTGTGGGTAAGACGACTGTCGTCGAAGGTCTTGCCCAGCGCATCGTCAACGCTGATGTCCCCGACAACCTGGCCGCTTGCAAGCTGCTGTCGTTGGACGTGGGCGCCCTTGTTGCAGGCAGCAAATACAGGGGTGAGTTCGAGGAGCGCATGAAGGGCGTTCTCAAGGAGATATCGGAGTCCAAGGAGATGATTGTCTTGTTTGTCGACGAGATCCACCTGCTTATGGGCGCCGGCTCATCGGGCGAGGGCGGCATGGACGCTGCCAACTTGCTCAAGCCCATGCTTGCTAGAGGTCAACTGCACTGCATCGGCGCCACCACCCTGGCTGAATACCGCAAGTACATCGAGAAAGACGCCGCCTTTGAGCGCCGTTTCCAGCAAGTTATTGTCAAGGAGCCGTCAATCCCGGAGACCATCTCCATCCTTCGTGGTCTCAAGGAGAAGTACGAGGTCCACCATGGTGTCAACATTGCCGATGCCGCCATCGTCGCCGCAGCCAACCTCGCCGCCCGGTACCTGACCCAACGGAGGCTTCCGGACTCAGCTGTCGATCTGATAGATGAGGCGGCGGCCGCCGTCCGTGTTGCGCGGGAGTCCCAGCCCGAGATTATCGACTCCCTCGAGCGCCGCCTGCGGCAGCTAAAGATTGAAATTGAGGCTCTGTCCCGCGAGAAGGACGACGCATCCAAGGCCCGTCTCGCGCAGGCAAGGCAGGACGCCGAAAACGTCGAGGAGGAGCTGAGGCCACTCCGGGAGAAGTACGAGCGGGAGCGCCAGCGCGGCAAGGATATTCAAGAAGCCAAGCTGAAGCTGGAGAACCTTCGCGTCAAGGCGGAGGAAGCGAGCAGAATGGGCGACCACAGCCGTGCAGCTGACCTCCAGTACTACGCCATCCCCGAGCAAGAGCAGGTCATCAAGCGACTCGAGAAGGAGAAGGCGGCTGCCGACGCCGCACTGAACGAACAGGGAGCCGACGCTGGCGGTTCTATGGTGACCGACATCGTTGGGCCTGATCAGATCAACGAGATTGTCGCGCGCTGGACCGGCATCCCAGTGACACGCTTGAAGACGACCGAGAAGGAGAAGCTGTTGCACATGGAGCATGCCTTGGCGAAGATCGTGGTGGGGCAGAAGGAAGCGGTCCAGTCGGTGTCCAACGCCATCCGGCTACAGCGGTCCGGCCTCAGCAACCCAAACCAGCCGCCGAGCTTCCTCTTCTGCGGCCCGTCTGGTACCGGCAAAACGCTCCTCACCAAGGCGCTGGCCGAGTTCCTGTTCGACGACCCCAAGGCCATGATCCGTTTCGACATGTCCGAGTACCAGGAGCGGCATTCGCTCAGCCGCATGATCGGTGCACCACCCGGCTACGTCGGCCACGACGCTGGCGGTCAGTTGACCGAAGCACTCCGTCGCAAGCCGTTCTCCATCCTTCTGTTTGACGAAGTTGAGAAGGCCGCCAAGGAGGTTTTGACTGTTTTGCTCCAGCTCATGGACGACGGTCGTATCACGGACGGTCAGGGCCGCATCGTCGACGCCAAGAACTGCATCGTTGTCATGACGTCCAACCTCGGCGCCGAGTACCTCGCTCGACCCAACGCTAAGGACGGCAGGATCGACCCGACAACCAAGGAGCTTGTCATGAACGCGCTGCGCAACTACTTTCTGCCCGAGTTCCTCAACCGCATCTCGTCCATCGTCATCTTCAACCGGCTGACGCGGCGCGAGATCCGCAAGATTGTGGACTTGCGCATTGCCGAGATCCAGAAGAGGCTCAACGACAATGACCGCAACGTCATCATTAAAGTGTCGGACGCCGCCAAGGACAAGCTCGGTGCCGCCGGCTACTCGCCTGCGTACGGTGCCCGGCCGCTGCAACGCTTGCTTGAGAAGGAGGTGCTCAACCGCATGGCTATCCTCATTCTGCGGGGTAACATTCGCGATGGCGAGGTGGCTAATGTCGATGTTGTTGACAGCAAGGTCACTGTCATTCCGAACCATCCCGACAGCGAGGGCGAAGATGAGGAGATGATGGTTGATGAGGACGAGGCGCTTGACGAGCTCGCGCCGGACTCGATGGATGAGGATATTTATGACTAAGGAACAGCACGGTTAACGGACGGGGTGTGTATGAAGGAGATGCGGGCTGGTTCATGATTATGATCTAATGATTTGGCGTCTGGAGCGATAGCATGGCAATGGGTTTATTTGCGGGAGTAAGGGGGGTCTGGTCTTATTGAACATAACCATGAGTGGGGTTAGAAGTAGATAGTTCTCTCAAGGCCCTTGAGCAGAAATGAAACTAGGACATATCGTCAACATGCCTTGGAGCTGTACTTGGTACAAAGCGTGTCGCGCCAGGAAAAGAGAACTCGGACAAGGGTGTTTGAAATTGGTAGAAATTGACCCACAATTTCCAGCTATCTGCATCGTCGATTGGCTTTGGCCTGGACTCCAAAATTATTCTGGTCCCCTGTCTTGAACAAGCATCACGAATCTCCGTCTTGCCGTCCCAAACCGAAGCCGCGTCGAACTTCCCGACTCCCGACCGATTGTTCTCAGGCACCAACTCTCGGTCGAACTACGAGCAGTCGGGAGGAGGTCCGCCTTGACCCTAATCCGACGACAATGAACTCTCTACGGCCGCACTCCTCGCCGCTATTGGCCCGTCTCTTCGGCACCAATGCCGCGCGGACGGTGATCGGCGCCCGGCACGCCAGCATAGAAGCAGCTGGTGCTACACCACCAGCGGCGGTACCAGTACCAGTCTCGACAGTAGAACCAACAGATGGCAAACAAAAACAGGGCATGCGGAGGCCGCGAGGCATCCCGCCCCCCGGCCACGGCGAGCGTCTCTGGGTGTACAACCACATCGTCGACCACTTCACCATCTACTCACTGACGCCGGAGCTAAGAGTCGGTTCCTTGCTTTCCTATTCCCCACCCTCCCTTTCCCCCCCATCCCAAATCCATACCAGTAAAACATCAACCAATCCCGCTGACATTTCGAATATCGCCGAATCTGCAGAGCAACAAAGCCTTCCGGCAGATGCCCTACACCGGCAAAAAACTCATCCCCGCCAAGCTCCGCAAGGACTACTGGCGGCCGATGATGGTGGTCGAGTTCGGGTCGGGGCGCGGCGACGTCGGCCGCAGCGTGTTCCACAAGCTCCGCGAGCTGCAGCGGCGGCACCAGCTCGAGTGGGACGACCCGGCGCTGCTTAACATGAGCCGGCGCGAGCGCGGCAAGGCGCTCAACGACCAGCGCGGGAACTCCGTCGCCGACCTCGCGGCTGTCTTGGCCGGGAAAGGGAAGGGGAATCGGGTTGTTCTTTCTGAGTATACTCAGACTTCTCAGGTCCAAGCTGGTGGGAAGGCAAAAGAGGGGGAGAAGAAGGGTGTGAAGACACCCGTGGAAACTGCTGAGGGTGCTGGGGGCGATGAGGTCGTGGAGGAAGGTGTGGTGGAGGTGACGTTGGATAAGAGCGAGGGTGAGGAGGCGGGCAAAAAGGTCAAGCTGTACCAGGCAACGGTGTATTGGGCAAACGAGCAGGACAAGTACTATGCTGAGTCCTGGACCGAGAATGTCACTCATGTCGTCGGCCTACCGGAGAAGGGCAAGAAGGGGAAGGAGGCGGTTGAGGCTGCTGAGGCGGTCGAAGCGGAGGCGGCGGCTGAGGCACCCAAGGCGGAGACTGCCGAGGCGGTTAAGGTTGAGTGATGGTCATCTCGACTTGGGGACTGTCAAGAGTAGTGACGGCTTGTACAAATGCTGAAATACTAGATGGGCGGACTGACGAGTATCTACCCGCTGACTTACTGTATTTGTATTATACACTGTATATCACGCATAGAAACAGCATCGATATCGGCCTGTATTGTTGGGTATCCAAGCTGATGATTCCCTGTCCTAGAGAGTGCCTATCCTGGAACTACCCCTACACCTTGATGGCAAACGACTTGAGGTACTCGTAGTCGGCCACATTGGCGTTCACGCACTCGCGAATCACCCGCTGCCCCTCGTCCCCAAATCTCTTCCGCCATTCCTCATCCTCTTCCTCCTCGGTGGGCGTTTTCTGCAGCAATCAGCACTCAGGCTGTCCTCGTTGACAACGGAAGAACTCACTTTCGGATGGGACCTCGGCCGCAGCTCGGTACTAGCGATCGCGTCCTCATGGAAGCCATCCCATTTCTTAAACGCCTCCACGGCCCGAATCTGCCCTTCCTCGTCCTCCCACTTCAGCATCCCGTCGTGGTAGTCGATGCCCACATCCTCGCAGAACGCGCGAATCACCTCGGCGGGCTTGTCGAGCAGGTCGTCGGCATCAACAACCGTAATCTTGACACCGTTTCCGGCATGATTGCCATTGACCCCGTTACTGCTGCCATCGACTGCAGTGCCGTTCTGCTGCGTCTGCTGCTGCTGCTGCCCAATGACGCCCTCCTGCAGGAGATAGTCAAACAGCCTACGGAGCTCGTCGTAGCCCGCCTCGTTGGGCATGAAGTTGTGGAAGCCGGTCTGGGCGGACAAGGGGGGGATGGTGCAGCGGTAGTACGAGGGGATGGCGCGACGCGGGTGCCGGATCAGGAAGGTGAAGTGGAACTTGCGAAGGAGAGACAGCGGAACGACGGTTGGGTTGGTGTGGGAGATCCCGTCCGGGCTGGTGCCGTCTGTGTGGGCGGTTCCGTTGGGTGCTTCAGTCGTGGTACCGGCATCGCGAAGGGAGGGGGCAATAGTCGCCGGTTGTTGGTTTGGCGGGAGGAGGTAGTGGGCAATGTCCTTGATGAAGAGCCGTTTGTCCTGCTGGCGGTTTGGTATGAGTGTTAATAGGGGTGATCTGGGCTGACTGACCTGGCTGTTGACCAGGTGCAACAAGCTATCCGCAACATCCTTGTATGTGGTGTTGGCAAAGCCGCTCTTCTTTCTGGCCGCCTCATCCTTCTCATAGCGCTCGCTTAGTCGCTCGGGACCAAAGTAGAAGGCATCTCCAAACGGCTCGTGGACACAATAGAGAATGTCTGCCCGGGTCATGAACACGCGTTCAAAAGCCGTAGAGCATGCCCTCGGGTGTGTGGCCACAAAGATTGGCTTGGACGACATGATGGGGAATATGCCGGGAACCTTTAGTCTCAATCTGCGAATTTGAGAGGAGAGATGAAGAGCAACCACGGAGTGGGATGGTGGGATAGGAAAGCGAAAGTAGGAATCAAGGTAAGGTAGAGACCAGCCTCACCACCGTGTGTTAAATACTTGCGGTCCCGGTTTGTTCGACTACAAGCGGGTTCCGCTCCAACCAACAGATGGCAGATAAGGTAAACTTTCCTTACATGCTGACGGGACTGTCATGACAGCCAGGCGATGCTCAATGATCCAAGGTGCTTTCCGCATCAGCCCCACGTCCCCGCCAAAGCCGCAGGGCCCAAGTAAGCCGCAAAAGTCCATGCGGGCCCTTCTCCGGCGTCGTACATGCGTAATTGCCAGGTAACCGAGCAAGCCAAGTCGAACCCGAATACATATGCCGGGAAGCGATCGATTAGGCACACAAATAGAAATGGCTCGCATGGCAGGGCGGACACCAAGATGTGGGTTCCAAGCGGAGCGGTTGAGGGCATGCTCTCAACGTCCTTGTTCCTGCATGCAGGGTAGAAGTGGGGGATTTTGTGCCATTGGTGAGTATGTGCGGCATACTCGCATGCCAGTGATGCGGCCAAGACACACGTGCGTGGCCAAGTCAACCTAAGTACGCGAAGCGGGATGGTTCGCAGCTGATAGGAACAGAGAAATAATACTACTGAGATTGATAGTATCGTGATCAACAAACAGGGTAGGTAGATCACAAATTCTTAGGATACGGAAGTGTGGTAATAACAACAGCACCGCAACATCTGAACATGCGGACCTGCCAAGACAGCTTTTGGTTATGACGTCATTCTCCATTTCGTACCACGGGTGACTTGGAGCTCTTGGCATTGCCGCGCCAGGCCCTGCTCTGCACCGATCCAGATTTTGGTCCCGTACTTCGTAGGTGTACACAGTAGTAGCCTTAGGGGCCTGCGCAGCAATGCCAAGAGCCCCCGAGTCCTCCTTACCACTCACAGGTAATATGTACACTTCGAAGCTCTGGCTCCTGGCGGCAGTGCCCTCACAAGCTCGGACCAAACGGCCAAACAAACAAAAGAGGCCTGAAAAAGGAGACAGGATCGTGCCTCACCCTTATAATTCCATCATTGTCGTCACTTTCAACACCAACTTGTCAGGTCGGATCACTTAACCGAGCGGCTTAAGATGAAGGACCTCGTCGCGTATGGCATCGCGGGGATGGTCCTTGATAGCTCAACCGACACGGTCGTCAAGGCTTCCCTAGACGGCGAGTGGTCCGAAGAGATGACTAGAGAGTGACAGATATACGAGCGGTTCATTCAGCGCGGCGGCCATAAGGGCATCCTTTGCTATCACGGAACATTTGACTCTGGAATCCTACTAGAACATGCTTCGCATGGCAACATCCGATCCTACCTCGATAACCACCCGCCGATGAGAAGAGAAAGATACAGTGGCTCTTACAAGGTTGCGGAAGCTCTTGACTTTGTCCTCCAATGTGGCGTTATCCACGGAGACGTCAACGGGTTCAACGTGCTGCTCGAAGGCGCCTTGATGCGAAACTTGCGGATTTCGCCGGGTCTTTTCTCGACGGCTTTCCCATTCTCATTGAGGTGACGGCGAGTCACGAATATCCTGGCTCGCTAATGTCTGTCAAGGCTGACATCTTTTCGCCGAGGTCCACACTCTATGAAGTGATGATTGAGTCGTCCGTACGCAGGATTGTCTGACGGGATGATAATTGACCATTATGCAAAGGGGAAGTTTTCTGAAACCGAGTCGCCAGGAGTTGTTGGCAGCATCATCACAAAGTGTTGGCGGGAAGAATACGCAGAATGCAAACCGGTTGTTCACGAATAAAAGGTGCGGTTCTCTCTATTTCGTGGACCATCTCCATGACTGACATATCAGAAGCCGCTCGGCAGAGCCTCCTCACCTAGAGCGTTGACAGCATTCGCCCTTCCATATACACACCCGCCAACGCCGCACTTGTTCTTGCCGCTGTTGTCGTTGTCGCCGCCTCGGTTCTTGTCAAGCTCAGGTCATCCAGGCTTCACCAACTGTCATAAGCAGAGCGAACTTACCTGCGCTGGACAGGCTTTCACGAGAGGCACTTCGGACAAGCTCCATGCTTAGTACTTGTTCCAAGAGTGATCACGTTGCCGCTCAAGTCCTCGGCGGGTGTGGGATCGGTACAACACATCAATCGTAGGTACTTCCTTTTTGAAATGACATGTTTTGGATCCGCAGTACACACTCGGGGTTTTGGTTTCTGGTCAAGGTAAGGTACTTGCACATGGCTGCCTGTTAAGATCAGGGCAGAGAGACTCCTTTATTGCTGGGGGATTCGCGGCGACAAGGGGAGCGACGAAGGTTTCAGCATCATCTTGGTCCATTGAGTTTCGTTGGAATATGATGATCTTCATACAACCGGGAGTTTGAGCATGAAAATGCGCAGCACAAAGCCTTGTTGGCCGCAATTGCTGCGGCCTGCTCTGTGGTTGCAATTGTATCGTACCAACGAGCTCATCCTCAAGCATGTCATTGGCGGCGCGTCAGGCAGACACCGTCCTGTCAACATGAAACTCTCGCGCTGTTCAGCGACATTGCCCGATTACGTCACTGCGCCCAGTACACAAGCTTTCCCGCCAATCCTCTGGCACCAATTGCCCTCCGAAAACCGTTCACACTTGCCTGAATTGGGCTGCTTACGAGTTGTTGGGCAATTGGCAATATCGCAGTCAAAATTGAAGGCACAAAATAACGTCCATAGGAAAGGATGGCAACCTTCACCCTCGCCCGCGCCCTCACCCAGACCACTACCCGGCGATTGCCCTCCCGCCTCCGACATGCCGCCCTCCCACTTGGCGTCGGCCTCACTACAGGGCTGGTTGCAGCCCATCACCAACGGCCGATGCAGTTCGACTCTGTCCCTGTAACGACAGGAACATCTCAGACACGCTCTTTGGCGAGCGGGCAGAACCCCAAAAAGAACGAGGAGCTTCTCGACGCTGAGACGATTAAGCAGTTCTCTGGTGGCAGTTTATCAGGTAGTTTCACTCTGGCTCTGCAGTATCTCCTTGCTGTTGAAAAGTTGTGTTGTTAATGTGTGAAATATGCAGGGTTTGTCGCTGGGCTGTTAGTGAGCGTCTTCTCCAAGACGCTGGTGCTGTTGGCGGGGATAGGGATGGTGATTATCCAGGTTCGTCTGCCGTCGAAATATCCCATCTTGGAGTCCTGTTTCTCTGTCATGCTATATACACCACGATCTCTATCCAGCCGCTATTCATGAACCCGTCCTGAGCCTCTCAGAGTCAAAACAACACAATCGGTCGCTGACAAGGGCCCCAGGTGGCCGCCCGCAACGGGATGGACCTCGTCTCGTACTTCAAGCTCAAAGAGCGCGCCAGCAAGTCGCGCATCTTGGCCATGCTGAACCGGCACACAGCCTTCAAGCTCGCTTTCGCCATCTCCTTCGCGCTGTCAGCCTTCATGTCCTTCTAGGGCTCGCAAAACAGCCAGACTCCCCAACATAGACCAAGAGCCAGAAAATGATAAATAGCCCGCACAGTACCTATCGAATCAATTCCCTGTTCAAAACGGCCGCGTCTCCCTATCCAACCAAGCCTTCGTCAATGAACCCTCCTCAAACCGCCCCTCCATCCTCTTCCTAATCTCCTCATTACTCCTATTCAACCAGTCCTTCTCGTCCTGCGTAAGCAAGCTCTCGTCAATCAGATTCCGGCAGTACGGCACCATGGTGACGTGTTCGAACCCCAAAAACGGCTTGTCGCCAAATGAGTGCTCCGTTTTGACCTCGCGCACAAGCGCCAAGTTCTCGATGCGGATGCCGTACGCACCGTCCTCGTAATAGCCGGGCTCGATAGACAGGACGTTGCCGGCGGCCAGCGCCACGTCGGCGTACTGTTTGCGCGTGCCGATGCCGATGGGACCTTCGTGCACGTTGAGGTACGACCCCACGCCGTGGCCTGTGCCGTGGCGGTAATCAAGGCCTTGTTTCTTGGGAGGGGGTCAGTTGCCTTCGGTCTCGAAGAGTGAGTGGTTGGTTATGGCTTACCCAGAGAAACTGCCGGGCCAGGCAGTCAACGGCAAAGCCCGTCGTGCCCTTTGGGAAGACGGCTGTGTCGAGGGCGATATTGCCCTTCAGGACGAGCGTGTAGGCCTTCTTTTCTGCGGCCGAGGGGGTGCCGAAATGCAGGGTCCTGGTGGTGTCGGTCGTGCCATCTAGATACTGAGCCCCCGAATCGCACAGGAAGATAGAGTTGGGGTCAATGGTGGCGCAGTTGCCCCTTTCTGGCTTGTAGTGAATGACCGCAGCGCTGGGTAGCATAAGCAAATGAGAGTCACATCGTACTTTTGAAAAGAACTCACTTTGGCCCGGTCGACGAGATCGTGTCAAAAGACAGCCCGACGAAGTCCTGCTGCTTCTTCCGGAACTCTTCGAGTTTGTCGGCGGCGGCCACCTCGTCAATGACGGCCTTCTTGTCGATGAGCTGGTCTTCCAACCAAGCAAAAAACTCGATCAGCGCTGCGCCGTCCCGGATGTGGCATTGCCTCATGCCCTCCAGCTCCGTATCATTTTTGACAGCCTTGGCATCGCCAACCGGGCTTCTGACTTCTTCGACAAACTTGTCCCCGCCGAGGGCCAGCTTGAGCGCCCACGAGCCCTTGTTGGAGACTAGGTACTTCTTGGGCGGCTCAGATGCGCCCTTGGACTCGGCGACGCTGGCCAGGGCATTGGCATCTTTGAACAAGGTATCATACGGCTTGACGGAAACCTTGTTCTGGTCCAAATAACTTCGGCACTCGTCGCTCAACTTAGAGTCATCCACGTACAGCGTCGCGGAATTCTGGGTCACAATGGCGTACGAGAAGAAGACTGGGTTGTAAGTGATGTCGCTGCCGCGGAGGTTGAAGAGCCAGGCGATCTCATCCAGCATCGACAGAACAAAACCGGCAGCCTTCTTCTTCTCCAGCTCCCTGCGGAGGTCGGCAAGCTTGGTGGCAGTGTCCTTGCCGGAGTATTTCTCGGGCAGAAGCACTATAGGATTGGAGGAGCGGGCTGGCCTGTTGTCGCCCCAGACCTGGTCTATCAGGTTCTCGTCGACAGCCTTGAGGCCGGCGCCGCCGCTCTTCTTGACGCTTGCGTCCAGCTTTTCGGCAACGGAGCTTGCGATCAGGGCGGGATCGACGCCCACGGTCTTGTCGCCGGCGGACTCCTCGGCTGTCCATTCCTGCCAAGTGGGCACATCCTGCATGCCCGTCTTGAGGAGCAGCCAGTTTCCGTCCAGCTGCTTGCTGGCCTGGTTAAAGTAGCGTCCGTCGGTGGCGAGGGCGGCCTTGTCCTGTGTGACGACAACCGTTCCTGCAGAGCCTGTAAAGCCCGAAATGAAAGCGCGGCGGGCATCACATGCGGCGATGTACTCGGAGGCATGGCTGTCTTCGGATGGGACGACTGCGGGGTACTCTGTTAGCTTCCGGCAGGGACATAGACGAAGGAATTGGGTTACCTTACCATAGATGTCGACTCCCTTCTCCTTCATCAGCGATCGCAGAGCGGCCAGGCGGGCCGTGGTGTTGATGGTCTCCATTTCTTCGACGAAGGGTGCCCCAGTGGCTTGGGTCAAGAGCCTCCGTGTCGTTCGGAATGCAGCGATGGCAGAGGATGGTTGACAAGACCGCGACACGGACAGGGGAATCGAGCAGGGTCGCAGCAGGGAGGAGACTCTCGAGCTATGCCGTGGCCATATATGCCGCATGGGTTACCCTCGAGACGGTTGGACCGAACAGCGTCGGCCCTCAGCAAGTAAGAAAGCAGGACAGGACGGTGCGTCCTGCAATGGCGCGGGTATTCAAGGTTGAGGTCGCAATACAGGTGTGACCCCACTAAGGTTGCGTCCACAACAGCAATGCTGCCCGCCAAATCAGGCAACTACCAGGTAGCTGGCTGGGGGCTTATCCTGGGCTTAATTCTCTGGCTGTTCTTCTTTCCCCGACACCTAAAGTAAGGTGCTCTACTTTACCTTCAGTAACCATAACACTAAGACTACCTTATGTACCTTAACCTACGCTCCAGCTTTCTTTGTTCTTGGGTTGCGGCAACAAAGTTATCGAAGTATTAATGTTAAGGTAATGTATTGGAGCCCAGCATGCCACAGAAGCGCTACGGAAGCCCAGGGTCTTGAATAACTGCATGAACATGCGACTGTAGTGACACCCCGCTGTGAGTCCCTGCAGCGGGCCATCCACTGCCTGTGACTTATGAGCGTCAGAGCGAAGCACCTATGTGTCGTACAATTACAATGTCGCTTTCTGTCTTCTGTTGTTTATTTTCTTAGGTCTGTAATGTCACAGTAACACGCTGGCTGACTTTGTTAGTGTCAAGCCTGCTGTAGCTAGAAGTATCCCACATTTACTGCATGTTGGCCTCTGATAGAACCTGAAGCATATCGATGCCTACAGTTTGAATGTAACTTACCTGGTACGATACAGAAGCCACGCCATATTGTAACATTCATGTAGGAAATTCCGTTGGAGGTCCTGCTTGCTGCCTTCAGGTGTCAATAACAAATGGCTCCAAAAGGAAGGGCTTCTTCACACGCAGCAAAGCGCCGAGTGAAATCGTGAATTGCCCGCCTGGAGTGCGGATCCTCTATCCCCAGAAAAGAAAACACAATAGACTCCGCCAGTGAGCTGCGGAACTCCTCACACACAAACTCTGCTCTCGTGCCATGAGAGAAATCCAAAGTCCGACGTGACGTTGTGTTTTGGAAACTTGTCCGATGCCGGGCTCGCATTAATATATCGTTGATTTGTGGAACCCTCGTCTAACACCAATTTCTACTCCAAGAACTGACAAAATGGCCGACGCGGCCATGGAACAACTGCCCTTGCCCACAAGCCTTGCAGAGGTTGAAGCAGTAAGTAGAGAAGCTGGCTGGTTGTGGAGAGAAAGGGGAAAAAGAGAAACTGACAGCATTGGCAGCTAATCCGGGCTCTTTACCAGCCAAACCCTCCCGAGACCATCTCCAAGATCCAGGAGGTTCTGCACCGGCTGCAGAGGTCGCCCGAAGGATGGCAGCTCGCCCAGAGTCTAATCTCTCACCGAGAGGATAATATTAGGTTCTATGCTGCCCTGACGCTCATTATCAAGCTCAACAGGGATACGTATGCATGATATGATCTACAAGGAAACAGCCGAGGCACTGCAGCTGACTAGTTGACAGCGCCGGCCTGGGCGAGGACGATGCCAAGGGCCTCCTCGAGAACCTCATCGGATGGGTCATTCAGTCCCTTGCCGACGGCGCAGCCAACTTTGTCATCAAGAAGCTGTGTACTGCGCTGGTCACCTACTTCATGCACTTTTCCCATCTGTGGCCGAATTGCATCCGCCACTTCATTTACTGCCTGGATCTAGGCCACGGCGCTCCGATTGATAGCCTGGACGATGCCCTCGGAACAGACATCCTCGTCACCAAGCTGGATCGCCAGAAGCTGAGGTTGGCAACATGGTTCGCGGCCTCGTTGGTCGAAGAGGTTGGCAAGACCGACATGACCGCACCCAAATTGTGAGCATCTTACTTCCATGAGCTAAATCCTCCAAAGCATCTGACCGAATTAGTGTCCAGGTACACGGCCGGCTGGTCAAGAACGGCTCCGATGTGGTTTGCCTGCTCGCCCGCGGCTTCTCCCCGCCGCCAGATAGTCCCGAGTTGAAGATTCAAGGAGAGGCGCTCAGCTGCTTTCAAGTATGCATCACCCCCAGTGCAGTCAACTTGTCAAAAGGAGGCAAGCTAACTGGCCAGGTCTGGATTCTGTATGCCCAGCGAGCATCCCCCAACCCCGAGCTTGTTGCTCCACTGAGACAGCTGGTTGGCGCTGCCATCAATTGTTTCGCAGATGAAGACCTCTTCCAGCCCACCGCCGAGCTCTTCACTGACGCCCTTGGCAACTACTCTTCCTTTTTCACCGACGAGCACTACGACACTCTTGCTGCCCTTTTCGAAAGCCCCTGGGCTGCTGAGCGCTACCAGCGCATTATCCACGGCAACCATCATGAGGAGGGCATCTCCTTTGGCCTGCTGATGCTGGCCTACGGAGACGCCAAGGTGCAGGATCTCATGCACAGCACTGACAGCCGCTCCCAGGGCTTTCTTGTGCGCCTGAGCGGCCTATTGGCCGCCGACGGCTATCTTGTCGGCGACGACACCATTTTCGTCCCGGCTCTCGAATTCTGGTCCACTTTTATCGAGACCATGATCGACACCACATACTCGGACGAGGAGGCTGCACGAGACTGGAGGCCGTATGCCGAGCAGCACCTCAAGGCCGTGGTCATGAAGTGCTGGTGCAAGATCCAGTGGCCCCCGGCCGAGATATTCGCAGAATGGGACTCGACCGAGCGCGTCGCATTCGGCGATGCGAGAAAGGATGTCACAGACATGCTCCAATCCGTTTTTACCCTCGAGGGTACGAGCCTCGTCTCTTTCTTTGCCGGCTTGTTCCTCCAAGCCCTTGCTGCCCAGTCCTGGGCTGAGCTCGAAGCCTCGGCCTTCTGCCTGGGTGCCCTATCCGACTGCATCTCGGACGAGGCCACTTATGATCACGAGCTAAGCAAGATCTTTGCTTCTCCCTTCTTTGATCTCCTAGGCCAGGCCCAAGGCCCGATCCCTCTTCGCCTCCGCCAGACAGGCTTGGCCCTGATTGAACGGTACTGCGAATATTTTGAGCGGAATGCTCAGTACCTTCCCAATGCTCTCAATTTGCTCTTCGCTGCCGTCGGCGATTCTGTTCTAGGGGGTCCGTCGGCAAGGTCCATTTCTACCCTGTGCTCCTCATGCCGCTCCATCCTTACTGGTGAAGCCGGCGCCTTTATCAGGCACTACCAGACCATCCGCAGCAGCCAGGTGCTCGACTCGCTGGCTGAGGAGAGGATCGTCCTGTCAATTGCCTCCATCATCCAAGCCATCCAAGACGAGACCCAGACACTGGGCATGTTCGAGGAGCTTTACACCATTCTCAAGAGAGATTTTGAGCTCGCTGTGCAGCTCAAAGCAGAACCCAGCCTTCTGAACCTCCAAAATCCGGATTTCCTAAGAGGCCTCGACCCGCCCAACCCACAGTCTATACCCCCGACGGAAGAGATTGCACTACAAATTGCTCTGAGATCCATGAGATGTCTCAGCAGCATGGCTAAAGGCATGCAGGACGTCAAAGAGTACCTGGTCGACATAGACAGCGAACCGCAGTCGCAAAGCGCAAACAGCCGGCTCGTCGGCTTGCAAGAGAACATCATGCGGGTTTTGGTAGAAGTCCAGAGGGTATTCAACACCAGCGGCGAGGTAGTAGAAATCATCTGCAACATCTTCCGCGCAGGCTTCTCCGAGACCCAACCCGGGCCGTTCGTCTTTCCGCCGGAGGTGGTCACAGACTACTTCGTCCAGCAGCAGTTCGAGACACCGCGGGTTGGAACCCTGCTGAGCACGGCGTGCTCGTTCGTCGGGAGTCTGTACCGGGGACCCAAGGTCTACGTGCCGGCGCAACTTACGAGGCTTTTGCCATGGGTGATTTCCATCCTCCAAACGTTACCAGGTCTGTTTTTTCCTCGTTGTTGCCCCCTGAGGATCCTTGATTAACGTCCGTCTAGAACCCGAAGCCGACACCGAAATCTCCCTCAATGGCATCACCTTCGTCGACAAGCTCATGTCCAAGTACCCCGACGTCCTCTTTCAGCCGCACCACGCCCCACTCGTCGAGTTCTTCTTCCTCTTCTCCATCAAGGTCCTCGACGGGACCGAACCCTTGCCCAAGGGCGCCGCAGCAGAGTTCTGGGCAAGTTCCCCCTTTTCCTGCCTTTCCCCCCCTACTTCCCCCCCTCACACCCACTCCCTCACCTTCACCTGCTCACTTCCTCCTCAAACAAACAACCAATTCTAACTAACCAACCTTATTTTTGAACAGGCAAATTTCATCACCCTGAAACCCCCCAACCCGGCCTTACAACAAACCGTCTCGTCCGCCATGAACCACCTCGGCCCGCTCCTCGCCGCCTCGCTCGTCCGCAACATCGGCGGCCACGCCGCGCGCAGCGAGCTTGACAAGCTGTGCGAGCCGCTCAAGAAGCTGGTGACGACGCGGCCCGAGGCGCAGGCTTGGTTGCAGAGTTCGCTGCTGGCGTCTCCGGTTGGCGGTGATGCTGGTGCGGCGTTGCCATTTCCCGGGGCGGAAAGGGTTGGGGTGGAGGAGAGGGTTGGGTTTGTGAAAAGGGTTGTTGGGTAAGTTGTTGCGTTCTGTTCTGAGATTTTTCTGTGGTGTATAAAGTAAACTCTGAGTTGCTGATGATGTGTTCATAAAAAACAGGTTGAGAGGTGCGCGGGCGACGAACCAAATGGTGAGGGAATTTTGGATGGCTTGCCGTGGGTTAAATTATGCATATGCCTCTTAGTCAAAGCAAAGCTGGCCCGTTGGGAAGACTTGATTGGAAGTGGAAGCGGTCAGTAGACGTGAGAGCAGGAACCGGACTAACCTGGCCCTCGAGTGGGGGACTGTGCCGTGATAATGTTGAGTACAGATAGGTACAATACAAAAAGGGTCAAGCTAGCGTGTGCTAAAGCCTAGTATTTGTATATAAGTTCTGAATCCCATTGTAAATCTGGACGCAGTAGCCGGTTGTGAACGGGTTGTCGTTGCGAATGGTATTGGATGGTCTTATTAACGCACGACAGGAGGAAGACAAGGGGTTCTTGGTGTCACCGTTGCCTTGGTCTTGACTGTGTTGTCAAAGTCTCGCAACCACTTGTACCAGGAAGGCGTTTAGGGGGTAAAAAGACCGGAACTTGAGAATAGATTCTCCAGCTCACATGTTCTGTAAATACAAGTTACACACTCATGTACAGCTATTATTGTACATATTTGGCGTAGCAACAGGAACATGGCGAACTTCTCGACTCGCATATCTAATACATTTTCCGATTCAATCCAATGATTCTTCTAATGTCGCTCATGCTGTTCTTTGCCCGCTCTCTCGCCACCCAACTACCTTGGCTAGCGGCCTCCTGGAGCTCTTCCTTATGGGCCATGAAATGTTGATAGCGGTCCCGGAATTCGGCCAGCTCATCGCAGAGAACCTGCGCGACCACCTGCTTCAGCTCGGCGACCTTGTGGCCTTTCATTTGCTCGCCCAGCTGTGCCGCGGTACGGCCCTGGGGATCAAAGCTGGCCAGGATCTCAATGAGATTGGTTACGCCTGGCCTCTCCGCCGGCTCGTAGGTGACCAGTTCGTTCAGGTCGGTCACGGCAAGCCGAATCTTTTTCTTGATGTCCTCGGGCGAGTCGGTGATCAGGATGCGCGACTTGGGTGAAGGGTCGGATTTGGACATCTTCTGAGTCGGGTTGGTGAGAGACATGATGCGCTTGGAGGGAGAGAGCAGGGTTTGGGGCGCCACCAGGTAGTCCGTCTTGTAGGTGTGGTTAAAGTTGGTGACGCACTCTCGGGCAAACTCGATGTGCTGGCGCTGGTCCTCGCCCACAGGGACGTGCGTGGCACGGTAGACAAGAATGTCTGCCGCCTGGAGAATCGGATACGAGAAGAGGCCATGCTTGAGTGACTTCCTCGCCGTTGGGTTGTCCAGGGATGCATCGTCGCCCAGTTTCATCTTGCTCTAAAATGGAAAGACGGCTATCAGTCTCTGAGATATTGCAGCCTTCGGTCTCTCAGCTCATGTTCTTACCTTCCACTGGGTCATGCGCGACAGGTAACCCGTCGAAGCGGTGCAGCTCAGAATCCACTGCAGCTCCGCGTGATGAGGCACCGCCGATTGAAAGAAGATGTTGGACCGCGTCGGCGTGAGCCCAATGGCGAGCAGGCTGGCCAGCATCTGACGCCTGTCCTCAAGCAGCTGCTCTCTGGGACGCGGGACCGTGATGGCGTGCAGGTCAACGATGCAGAAGAACAGTTGAGTGTCGGGTTCGGCACTGTCCTCGAGGCGTTTCCACTCGCGCAGGGCACCGAGGTAGTTGCCTAGGGTCGGTATGCCGGTAGGCTGAATGCCCGAGAATATGACTTTGGAATTGCCGTTGGATAATGGTGCACTCTTCTTCGCTGGAGTCTCGTCTTCACTGTTACTCCCATATCCCGCTTGGCTTGGGGTTGGAGAGGCAGCAGTTGGACTCGTCACAGAATGCAAATGTGGCATCGCCGTTGGGAGGGCATCAGTCTTGACCCTCCTGATCTCGGGGTACAGTGAGGAAGGAGAGTATGGTCTCGAGGACCGGGTGGGCCATGCCGTATCTGTTTCTGGTTCCTCAGGAGCTTCCGTTACCGTTGTGGTGATGGTGGTGGTTGTGCTTTTTGTTATCGTTTTTGTCACAACCTTCTTCCCTATTGTATCAATTGCTGACTCGGATGCCGCTGACGAGTCGTCTGCCAATGCCGCTGTTGATGCTGATCTGCGAAGAGGAGTGCCACGTGCATTGCTCGAAACGAGCAGCCGGGCATTGCGCCCGGCCCTGCAGCACCGAAACATTGGGATTTCGTACAGAAACGTCGATTATGTATGCAAGCCTTCATGAACGGTCTATGCTGCATGTGTGAATCAACTTTTGTTGAAATTTATTTGACTGACCAAGGTTTGTTGTGAGATTGAAGTAAGTTGATGGAGTGGGTCTGGCAAAAAAAGAGATGGCCGCGACCGAAACCAAAAACCTCCGTTCCCCAACTATGACAAGCCAGCGACGCCAAGGCCAGAACGTATGTGCCGGCGTCTCACTTGTGAGGAATCACCTTGATATGGTTGGTTACAGGAAGTAAGTTTGCTCAAAATGGGTTATTGAACTCGAGGGCATCTGCAACACACCAAATCGTCACGTGTATTCGTACATGTACTTGTACAACACCGATGAGTCTGGCACCGGCATGCGGCCCCGTCAGATATTGATACATTCAAAAACCACACGGCTTCTCTTCTACCGACCGCCAAAAAGCCTCCTTCTCTCCGAGGCCAGGTACTCCTCCAGGTCTGCCGCGGCAGGCAGCTGCTCGCGAGGACCTCTGGGTTTGGGCTTCTGGTGCTCGGGCCGCAGATCCATGTAGCCCAAGTGCTCCCACTTGTCCTTCAGCAGCTTCTCCGTCTGTTCCAAATTTTCCTCCATCTCCTTTCCGACATCTGTTCATGGAGGATTAGCCATGATCTTTGCGCAAGCACACTGAAAAGTAAGAAAACCGCATACCCAGCTTGCTAAACTCCCAAACATTCGCCTTCATACCAATTCCATAGTACGCGTGCTTCTGCAAAAATGCCAGCCACAATTGGACCGTCTCCGGGTGCCCGTCGCGGATCTGGATCAGCCGGCGCATCGTGATGCGCTCAAAGTTCTCCTGGCTCTTTTTGAAGATGAAGGTCGACTTGGGCACCGTCCACCGCTCGACCATGCGCGGCAAGGGCACGGGGCCAAACGCGGGGAGGCCCAGGTAATAGGCCGCGCGCAGGGCAAAGTCGCAGAAGAACTCGAGGTTGCGTATCGAGTAGGAGCGGAGCTGTAGATTGCACGAGGGCACGCCGTACTCGGCCTCGCGCCGGAGCGGTTTTAGGTACAGCGCCTCGAGAGCGCGGGGCATGCGAGACACGCGCGGGGGGTCGGGTTTCGTAGACTCGGCGGTGGCCGGTTTGGCGCTGCGCTCAAGGTGTCAGTTTGTCACGCGTTGGTTTCAGGGGGCTGGCGCTGATGGTTCGACGGATGGAAGTCGGGCTGGCTGACCTCGAGTCCTTCTCGGCCCTAGGTGCTTCTCTGCCATAACTCGGTTAGAGACCCCGGGGGTAGTTAGACATGGCTCATGGCTCACTCACACCGAAGCATAGGTGCGAAGCTGTGTCGAGGCTCGTGGGATACCGGCCGCGGCCGAGCGAGGGGCTGCGGGGGGCTACCAGTTAAGCAAGTCAGAAACAGCTTCCGTTTACGATGGTCTAGCATAAATCATACCATTTTCCCCTGGATGAGCGGCTGTAATGGCCGTATTAACCGCGCCGGATTCATCTTTGCGTGACCTTAGTGGTGTGAATGTCGAGTGCATCGCGCTCTTTCATGGTTCAGCCGAGTTTTTGGCGCGAAACTGGCCAGGGTTCTTATCGATAGCAGCATCAGTCAAGACGGGAACGTCAACAAAGTCAGCAGGATCACCATCACCCCCAATATCGTAGGACACCGGTCACAGAATCAGAGGAGACTTTGTTTGCATTGGTTTGAAATGGTCTAGTTGACAGTGCCTTTGTGGCAGGATGTAGATTGGATGACACCACTCCGATGCCAGGAATATCCTCTGCTTCCTCCAGTTTCGCACGCGCCCAACGGCTCGCCTATCTGCGGCTCAAGACGTGCTGAGAACAAGTCCGAGTCTGCTAGCACCCTCCCCAGGCCCTGAAACGGCCTCAGTGCGGCCTGGAGGTCGCGCCGCCAGCACCAATGAGGCTTGAAGGCAGCTGAGCCTTCAACTCGTGGTCCGGCCGCTTGTGCGAGGGCAAACTGGCGCCAGTGTCCATCCACGGCCAGCCCTGCCCAATTTAAGGTCAAAATCCATCTCCATCAAAATGCTTCAACCGTTGCGCTTCCTTCGACCAGCCACCAACTTCTTGTAAAAACCTTTCTTCCCGCTCTTATTCTTCTCCTGGATATCCAGGTACTTGCTCTTGAGCTTGCTGACGTTATCGTGTGCCAGAATTTCTTCGACAATCGTTCGTTTCCTCTCCTTGCGTGTCAGGCGGCCGCTCATGCCATCTGTGGCGCCGGCGATGATGGTTCCGACTTGGCTGTATTCAGGTATGAAGGCCTTGCGCGAATCTTTCTTGAAGAATTGCTTGCCCATGGCAGCCACGTCGCGCATCCTCAACGCTTGAAGGTCCCGCTTCAATTCGGGCGTGAGATTAGTCCGCGGGAGATTGAACCAGTCCTCTAAAGCATCCTTGGGGCCCTGTCTTTTCGTCAGCACCATGGGCCATGCAATGAGAATAAGGCGATCCAAAGAGCCAAAGAAAGTGTTCAGTCAGAGTAACTATGAACTAAAGGAAATCATTGTGGTGCCGGCTCGAGTCCCATGACGGGATGTTGCCGGCGTCATATAGATTGGGGTTTGCTTTCATCAGAGAACATGGGAGGGGGTAATGCTAAGAAAGCATGCGCATACCTTCTTCTTCTGGGCGAGCTGGGGAACGCGAACCGACAGCTTCTCAGACTTCTTGGCCGGAACAGCGGTCTGTTCCCCAGCGGTTGCCACAGCAGGCGCGGCGATGACTGCAGGTGCCTTCGCGGCGGGCACAGCAGCTACGGTGTTTGAGCTGCCATTGCCAGAAAGCCGAGCCTCAGCTTCCGATAGGAGCCGGTCGATCTCCTCGTCTGGCAAGCCAAACTTGGTTGCCATACTGACGGGATTAATGGCGACAGTCCCGGGTGAGGAGCTGGAAGACTTGCAAATCTTCATGAAAGTGCTTGGTAACGAGCTCAGCGACGCAAAAAAATCCATCCAGACGCCAAGGTTCAGGTGGGGCTGTTTGAAGCAGGTGCCAAGCCAGCCCTGCTGGGTGACAAAAAAAGCCGCACTCATAAAAACCAACACATACTAGGTACCTCAATTGCTTAGCATTTTTACCTACGAAGATAAGTTCCTCAATAGCCCGTCATTTTACCCTCTCCCTCAACCACATCCTGCATCCGTTGTACCATTGAGTCAATCCAGCCGTTGATCGACTCTTGGAATAGCGAATTCCACGCTTCGATCGCCAGGCTCTGAAGCTCCTCTTTAGTCCACGTCGGGAACTTGGCTATATACTGCTTGACGGCGTTCCACGCATTCTCAATCAGAGAGAGGTTTGGGGATCCAGCCGTGTTGAAGAAGTATCTTAAACGTGGTGTTGCTTCCAATCTCGGACGATGTTCTTCTTGCCCGTACCATGTCCAGAGTCGCCGTCTTCCTCTAGAACAAACTGATCTCCACGCGCAAGCCAGGAAGCAACAACCTTCTTTAAGGATCTCGTCCCGATATACTCGCATAGATATCTTCCCGTTTATATTCCCTGGGACCTCGTAGAAGTAGAGTTCTGACTTGAAATCCCACCCGATCGCTGCACAGGCGTGAAGTCGTTTACGATGCTTTGGTTCCGGCTCCCGAGCTTCTTGAATGCAATCTGGGCAGTGCCGCTCACCAGGCTTCTGAATAATCATAGCCTGGCCCTCAGGTCTAAGAGAAAAATGTACCTCGTCGGACTACCGGATATCGTGCCAATGCTGAGGAGTTAGGCGTTCCCGAAGGGCTATAGTTGCAGCCTTGAGACGCTTTTTGACAGTGGCTTACGAGACCCATCCCTTCCGGCACGCTACACATTTACGGTAACCGAGCGTGCCAAGTGCCCGTTGAATCGTTCGCCAGCAAACGTCAGTTGCAACGCCTGCCTCGTAGGCTAGTGATTGCCAGGAAAGAACTCGGGCATCGAAGCCGTATATCCAGATCAGCTTCTCCATCGTATGTAGGTCGTCAGGTGTAAGGATCCGTTTCCGGCCGCGTGTTTCTTCAAGGTTGGGATGATCAGAGTCATCTTGCAGGTTACGTCGATTGCGCTGCCGGCGGACGTTTTCCCAACCATGCCGCTGGCTAATACTAAGAAATACTAAGATATCTGAAAACGCGCGACTTGAAGTGAGGATTATTCTCCTTCTCAAGAAACGAGATGGTGCCTATGACCTTGGCTTTTTCGGTGTATGGTGGTGACCGTTGCCCATGTTGTAAAAGTATCCTTGGGTTGCATGGGCTTAGGTGGCTCGTGCGTCCCGGTGACGGGTAAATGATGATGCGCAACTTGGCACTTCACCCGGGTTGGGCAGCAAAGGCAGCCAATCCCCGCCCGCATTCTGTTCGGAGCTAGAACCTGCGCCATAGTCTGTTGTCCGCCCACGCTGATGCCCAACTTCCCAGAGCTGACTGACCTTGCACAAATCACCGCTTCCCCGATCTCTCGAGAACTTGAGGTTTCGCCATCCAAATCCGACGTCGTGAGAGCCCCCGGGAGGTACGTTTCGCGAATCTCGTCTTTGTTATCATCACTGGCAGCCGCTGCGCCATCACCTGATTCCAGGTCTTCAACCAATCCGCCCATTCAGACAAATCTCACCAATCATCTAATACCGCTTGCAACGAGAGCTGAGTGGCTCGCGTCGTTTCGGCCGGACGACGGGTGTCGTTGAAGCAACCTATTGAACTCCACCCATTCGCTCCCCTTCCCAGACGCGCTCACCCAATCATTCCGCCCAATCAACCGAACAGTCAGGGGACGTGGTTGCGACCGTAGACGGGCACGCCGCGCCAGTCGCAAAGTAAACAAATGTATGGGCTAACATAACATGAGGTGAAGTCAGCGTACAGCTTCGGAGTCCCGTGAAGCAAAAAAGCGGAGAAAACGAAACAAAATCGAGCGACATCGGAACGATCTTTGGTACAACTCCACGAATCGACTTGGCTGCCTGCGCATTTTAGAGAGCGCCAGGACGCACGCCTTGCAGCACCCAGTATCCGGACCGACGCGACCATGGACCCGCAAAACCCGTCCTCGGCGCAGCACGGCCAGCAGGCCCGGCAGATGCCCGTTTACGACCTCAGCCTGGGAGGCCATTACGGTGCCAGCGCAGCGGTACGTTGTGTTGCGCCTCATCCCGATTATGCGCATAGTTACTGACATCACCATCGTCCCAGATCTCCTCTCAAGGCTTCGCGCCATCCGAGCTCTACACAGGGACATGGGCCAACGTGCATCAGGGTCTGACCGGCCATTACAAGGATGTTCTTACAGCCTATTGGCAGCACACGATCCAACACCTTGAGAGCGACACGCACGACTACAAGATGCATCAATTACCGCTGGCGCGGATAAAGAAGGTCATGAAGGCTGATCCGGAAGTCAAGATGATTTCAGCCGAGGCCCCGATCCTCTTCGCCAAGGGTTGCGACATCTTCATCACCGAGCTAACCATGCGCGCCTGGATACACGCCGAGGAGAACAAGCGGCGCACCCTTCAGCGGTCCGACATCGCCTCGGCGCTCGCCAAGTCAGACATGTTCGATTTCCTCATCGACATTGTCCCCCGCGAGGAAGCGTCGTCCCACGCCAAGCGGACAACCAACCAGGCTACCGCCGCCCAACCCCCTGCCCCGCAGCCCCAGATCCCGGGCGTTGGCGCCCCTAACCACGCCGGCCAACACCCGATGGCCGCACCCGATTACACCCTTGGCGGCCACAACATGGGCCCCGAAGCCGACTATCGCCAGCCACAGACGATGTACCCCGGCCAAGTACAGCCGGGCGCCCCCGCGTATGGCCAACCTCAAGCCCAGATGTACAATGTCGACGACATGTACGGGTACGGGACGATGCCTCCCCAGCAGGTATGTTCAGAGAACCGAGATGCTGCTTGCTTTGGTTCCATTGTCCCTTCCTTTGCCATTCCGCAAGCCACGTTGGAAATATCAAGCTAACTGGACCAGTAGAGCGCCTAGGAGGCGGGAGCGGAGAGCGAGGAGGCTGCGGAACACGCGGCGGCGGAAGTGCTGGAGTCGATGTCGCATCTTGGTCCTCCAAAACCTATCGAATCCGCCATGACGAGTGAAGCAGGTATACAGCATGCGGCGTACATAGACCACGCGTGGGCGGAGGTAAAAGACGCGTTGATGGCGGGCGGCAATCCTTTCAAGCCTGTGCAGCCGGCTGTTAAGAGCGAAGCGGGTGCAGAACAAGTGCCGAAATTAAAGCAAGATTCGCCGGCCGTTGAAAAGAAGCTGGATAGGATCCTGGACCCTTGCCTTGCGGAACTATCCTTCCAACTCTTCCACGGTGAGCCCGAGGTTTGAGGTGGCGTCTGCAAAGCGGAGCGGCGGATGGGGCAGCGGTTGATTCCCGTGTCACCCAAATTGCGAATCTGGCTCCGGTGCAGAGACGAATTTGATATTTTCCATAGGGGGTGTATGGGTTCGGCGACCTCTTTTGTGACTGGGGAATTAGGACTACTCTTAACCTTCTGTTGTCGGTAATTGAAAGCTTTGAAAGAAGGAAGGCAGGCAGGCGGCAGGGGCGCGTCGGATTAGTTTTTCTCACGACCAGATTATGACTTTCCTCATTCATTCACATCAATTCCGGAGCTGCGGTATCGTATCGTCATGTCGAGAATAAACGGCAAGGTCATCATCACCTCAAACCAAAGCGCGACCCGAAGTTAGCGAACTGCGCTGTCCGGATTGGGTTCTCGACCGTTTGGGTGAGCCTTGAAATACAGTTAGCATTCCTCTGCCATTTCACACGAGGTGTAGGGAAACAGCATGCCGCAGTTTGCAAATAGGGGAGCGGCAACAAAGACATACTTTTCGAGCAAGATAGGCCCGTTCATGGCGTCGACGCGACCGTACTTCTTGTTGCGGATCGAAATGTCGTAGAATTCCTCGTGGTTCTCGCACTGCATCAGCGCCACCGTCTGCTGCAGCTCGTCCAGGTTCTGCTCCAGCATGAAGGCGTTGTCGAGCTTGCTGACAAAGTCGGTCAGGTGCTGCACGTCGAGCGCCATGGCGGCCACGCCGTTGAGGTTGATCCTCTTCACGTCGGGGGACAGAGGCAGGGCCTAGGGCTGTTGTTAAGTCGTGATTCGCTGCAGGAACGGTGATAGGAAAGGTTGACTCACGAGGATCTTGTTGGCCGCGTGGCTAAGAGCGTCAAAGTAGATGAGCTCTTTGATCTCGCGGGGAAGGCCCAAGAGGGTGGAGCCCATGATGTTCTCTAGGAAGCGAGTTAAAGTGACCATGTAGCTGCTGGGTTGGGTGGGTCTGGATGTCGCGGTCCTGTTGAAGACTCAGTACGTGGTGAACTTGAGAGAGTACAAAAAGCAGGCCAGGCTCACCAGTCATAGTCAGACGTATCCACTAGGTCGTCAATCTTGGAATTGACGAGCTCAAAGATGCGTTTCTCGGCCGTCTTCTTGTGGCTCCTGAACATCTCTGTTGCCCTGAGAGTCACCGGGCCGCCCGCCGATGTGGATGATCGAGCTTTGATCAACGTTTTCTCGAGTTCTTGGCAGGCAACCTCAAAATGTTCTAGGTTGGTCAGGATCTGTACAATCTGGCCCAGGTATTGCGAATTCAATCGTTCAACAAGGGACTGGCAGACAATATCCGTAAGGAGCTCGTCTAATGTCTGAGCAGCGTGTTCGGTGAGCAACACTTCCGCGCTCGAAAAACGGGTCTACATACCTTTTTGAGCGTCTCGTCAACAGTGTTGGGATGGTCGAAGTTCTCCCGTGTAAAGTCCAGAAACTCCTTCGCGAACCGACTGATCTCTCTGCAACACATAGGATACATCTTGGAGAACGGGAAGACGGTGGGAAACCTATGTACAATTAGCCACTGTGATAGTGCAGCACCGTCTCAAGTCATCAAGGGTACATACGTAACCTCCTCCGGGGACTTCTCATCAACAAACCAGGCGCTGCTCAATACTAGGTCATACTCTTCGCGGTTCTTAATGTTCATTGGCATGTAATCGTCCGTCGATACGATCTTATGCGCCTGTCAGCAAATAGCCAGCTCGAGCCACTCGAATTGGTCCACTGACCTCTTGGAAGTCTTCACCGAAGCGGCGCTGCAGCAACTCGGCATACTTGTCGAATAGCACAAGCTGAAAGTTGTCCACAATGGAGGCAGAATAGCCCCAGCCCTGAGCGCGCTGTCAGAAGTAGCCACTGTGCTGCATCATGAGCAGACTCACCTCCATTGTTTGGATGAACAGGGCAAGGTCATCCTTGACCTTGAGTAGCAGTTCCGGGTTGCCCACGCCTTCCAATGAGCGAGAGCTGATGCGGACGATTGCCTGACACATCGAGTCCCAGAGCTCGTCAACCTGCTCCTGTCAGCGAGTCACTTTGGCAGCACGCTCGATGAATACTTACATCAAGTGACGAACGAACCAATGGAGCGCGCTGCATAGTGGCCTTTTCAATGATGGCGAAGCCGGCAACACTTTCCAACAGTCCTTTGAGCGACTCGTCGTCGTCATTAGAGAATAGTAGGCTTTCGGAACTAGGCAATGTTAGGTCCTTCTGCTGCCGTCGCGTGGCCGCATATTCGGCGCGGAACCTGTCGACCTGCCCAAGCGCATCGTGGATATGCAACGCTTCATGCAAGGGCGTGAAGTCGACTTGGAGCTCATCGTTGTAGAGAACATCGAACTCGTTATCCTCATCAAAGACCAGCTCGATGGCAGAGTTCAGCTTGAAGCGACCCAGAAGCTCATTCCCCTCCATCCGCTCCTTCTGCCTCGCCCTTCGCTCCTGGGTGTGAAAGAAGGCCACCTCGCCTAGAAACTGCGACGATTCGCGGATGCGGAACAGCCAGGTGTTGAGGTCGGACATGACGAAATCGGATATTTGCTTTTGCGATGCAGGGATGGACCTCTGAATCATATCGGCAAGCTTGTATTGGGTCGCATACTTGTTTTGGATGATGGGGACCAGGTACTCGTTCTGCAGGTCTTCGAGGGACTTGAGGGCGGCGTAGTACTTCTTTTTGCGAATTAGGTCGTGGGCATGGTTGACGGCGTGCAGGATCTTGAGTGACTCCTCGAGGGCATTGGACACTTCGGTGATGTTCTGGCGCACGCCGCGAGTGGTGACCAGGGCCTGCTTCTGCTCGGCGAGCTTCTCAGTGCTCGCCTGGATCGATTGGTTGAGGTCCAAAATTTCGGCGGTCAGGGCCACGGTCCCCTCGCGCACTTTCTGCAGTTGGTTGACGGAGCCCAAGAATTCCTCGTGCTTGGTCAGCCCGATGCGCTCGATGTCGGCCTCGCATTCCTCGGCATACTGGGATAGGCTCTGGACGAGCGACCCGATGCGGCTGCTAGTCGTGGCATCTTTCAGCACGGGAATCAATTGGTCGACGAATTCCGAGTCAGACGGCGCAAGGATGATCTGGGAAGGCAGCCATGGTTAGCAATGGGTAGGAAATGAGCCAGGAACGCACCATCGCGAAGCAACAGACCTGGGTCACAGCCGAGTCATAGTCGTCCCACGTTTGGGCTTTCCTCGGCATTTTGAACCGCGGGCCTCAGGGCCTCATTTGCTGCTTGCTCCCAGTAGATGATGCCTGAAGGTGGATGACCTGGAGGGGTGGTTTATAAGTGCGTGTCGTCGTCAGCTTCCCCAGTCGCAAAGCTAGATAGTAGATACGTACCTTTTAGTTCCGTGCCAGCCTGTTGATGCTTGACAGCTCAGTGCGCCCCGGCGGTCTGTGCGTCACGTTCCCTGGTCATTGTTTGCTCTTCAGGTTGATTCAAAAAAGGCTTGGCGCTTTACCCCTTTTCGTGACTTTGCAAGCCAAACAGCTCAAATGAGGATTGGGGAGTTGGAACAGTTTGTGGTGCAAAAGAATTTGATATCTGTAAGTGTATCGCATACTTCATTCGAAACCCAAATAACTACCTATATTTACACTGGATTTCAAAATAATATGCCCTTGCCAGTCTCGCCCACACCGTCCAGGGGCTTCAACTTCTCCACCAGGTTGAAAAATCAAACAACGAACATCACTGAAAATCAAAGAGAACCTGATAAAGGCACCTAAGTTCTACAGTCAACATGCTTGAGTCGACTAGTGATTTAAGTACACACATTGGCTGGTCTCTTGCACGGCGCTTGCCTGGATGCGGCTCTGGAACTATTGTCTTTTCAGATCGTTTGATTCTGCATTCGAATTAGATGTGAGGCACCTTGCTGCTCGGCACCTTCCCAGGAACTTGAGTTCAAGCAAATATCTGGCTGGTGCTCCCACAAGGGTTCCATTTCGGTTAGACCAGCGGCAACGAACCGGGAAGCTCAGGTTGATGGTGGCCTGCCTCGAGGCATCAGTCTCGCGTGTTGGGCGCTATTGTGACTTCAATCAGCCCTACTTCAGACCCGCGATTTTTTCAAATTACCTGACAATCCGATCTTTTTCTTTGACTGAAGCTTTTTATTCTAGCCTCCATCTACGATTTCTTTCAACCATTGAGTTCAGAGTCCTGCCAATTTTCCAGCATCGCAGCTTTTCAGCCGATCAATCAACCCATCTAGTCCGCCTTCCACGGCAAGCTCCTGCCTTAGGAACCTAAGCCTACTTATACCGTACCGATATTCAGTCCCAAGCTCCTTCCAAACTTGGGATCTTCTGGACTCACAAATTTTGGAGAGGTCAAGTCCGGCACCGATCGCGAGTTCTCTTTCGGCAAGGCACTTTTGGATCACTCGCCACCTTTCTCGTTCCTTCTTCATCCGGGCCTGCCTGCGAGAATTACCCTCATTTTTCATCTTCTCTCGTCAGGTCTTACCTATTCATCTTCGTCGTCGGCTTCCTTCTATACACTCCACACAACGAGCGTCGCCAAGAAGGCAATCAGCGGCGAGACAACATACCGCGACTATCACCATGGCGCAAGTGCGGGATGCCACCTTCAACCCGTCTTCTCCCCATTCATCGAGTGGCGGCGCAGACTCGTGCAAACATGACGGCACACCGGAGACCAAGCTCACTGTCTTCTCGCCCGAAGACAGTTCAGCCAGATCTAACAAGCTGGCGACTGCCCGTAGCCTCAATGGCCCTCCTGACCATCCCGTCCAGCATAATATCAATCCCCCCGAGACCTTTGGCATTCTGTCGGCTGCTGCAGAAAAGGATCCCTTCGTCTCAATCACGACTGTCCCCAGGGGCGAACAGAGATTATCGCCGACCGCCTCAGCCTTTCGGCCGGTCTCCGTCCCGGTTGTGGCCCATGGCTCCTTGAACGTGCCGCCTGGTATGAATGCTGCCGGTCTAGGAGTGAACCGCCAGCTTTTCACTCCCCAGGCCACCGCCAAATTCAGCCACGAGCTGGGAATCTCTCGTTGCTTGGTGGTCTACTCAGCATCCCAGCCTGTCAGTATCGCGGATGTTGGGGACTACCTTGCGGTAAGGCTACCATTGCTCACAACTTCAGTCACTTACTTGTTGATTGCGTCGCTGATAATTGGGCACAGAAGTTGGAGCGTCTCGGATCGCCATGCCAGGGCAAACGCAACGCGGTGTCGACAGAAGGCAAGATCTGGCTTCATCTCTCGAATGTTCGGGACGCCCGCAATATTCACGACAACATTCAACTCGGTTCTCCCGAATGGTGTGCAGAGTACATTGCCCCAGATCAATTCTACAGGGTATGTGGCTCTCTCTTCTTGCAAGCCCATAACAGGTGGCGCTGATACGGTTCAGGTTTGTCCTTCGCCAGCTCAGGCCGACCCAATCTGCGACGGGAAGGTCCAGATTACGGCCATTAGTCAAGGCATCGGCTTTGGCGGTACCCATGTTGAGGCAGTCGTGCAAACCTTTCTGGAGACCCAAGGCGAGGTATTCGCGTTCCTGCGAATGAGCGATTTTAATGACCACACTTTTCAGGCCTTGGCTGAGTTTGCCGACGGCGACATTGCAATTGCGGTTGTTCATAGATTCAACGGGGTGACGCTCAACGTAAGCTGCTTCGCATATTCGTTCTTCGGTTTTCTCTAATCGTGTTTCATACAGGGCGTCCACCTGCTCTTGACAATGTGTCATCTGTTCCACCCGGACGGAACTGCAGCAACATACCGATCGCGGGAGAGCCCCAGCCATTCGTTCAACGCCTCTCGCAGCTCCGTCCTGAACGGGAACAATATCATCCAGGGAATGGGGCTCTCAGATACCCCACAGCAGGCCAACGCCAGCATTTCGGCTAGCCGCCTCGTTCAATCCCCAGCTGGACTTCATGCTCCACAGCAGTATGCCATGTATCCCGCTGTCTGCCACGGCCTCCCCCCTGCTGGACCGAATCGATTCGTCGTTGACCAGACTCCGACACGTGGCCAGGGTGTTGCCCCTATGCCGCCGATGAGCCCCATGTCCGGAAGCATGCCCATCATGGCGCCGTTGTATAACACCACCCCTCCTGCCACACCGATGGCAATGCATGGCGGTTTCACCAGCCCGAGAGGCATCCAGCCGTATGGGCGCTTGGATAGTCGTCGACAGAACGCCATGCGTGTCCACAGGTCTCCTTACTACAACAATGCCGGTCACCACAATCACGTTGATGTCAACCGCATCCGGGACGGCATTGATGTGCGAACCACAGTACGTTCCCCTCTGAATCGCTGTGCTGGATTGTAGTTCACGCTGCTCACCTTCACAGATCATGTTGCGGAACATTCCCAATAAGGTGGACCAAGCGATGCTCAAGCGCATTATCGACGAGTCGAGCTGGGGGAAGTATGATTTCATGTACCTGCGCATCGATTTTGCGAATGACTGCAAGTGAGTATCACCCTTTTCTTGACCTGTTGCTCTCCACTGACATGTCGTCTCTAGTGTTGGTTATGCGTTTATCAACTTTGTGGATGTAAGTTGCTTTCGTTCCAGGTTTCTGGAGAGTATCCCTGCTGACAGTTGAGTAGCCGTTGGACATCATCGACGTATGTCGAGCTCTACTTCTCTTTCTTCCACTCTATTCTCTGTATCGTAATATCTGACTCTTCGTCAGTTTGTCAATGCACGGGGCAATCAACGCTGGAACTGTTTCAAGAGCGATAAGGTTGCGGAGATTTCCTATGCCAGTAAGTCCTCCTGGTCGACTGGAATGGGCAACGCATGCTGACTCGACTCAGCAATTCAAGGCAAGGACTGCCTCGTCCAGAAGTTCCGCAACAGCTCCGTCATGTTGGAGGCGCCTCACTACCGGCCCAAGGTGCGTTACCTATTCACAACGTTTAACTTTTGCTCACCCTATCAGCTCTACTACACCTTGAATGGACCGAGACCCGATTTGGCTGGCCAAGAGGAGCCTTTCCCAGAGCCCGACAACCAGTCAAAGATGAAGCGTAGCTGTGAGAATGCTGAGCACGTCGGTGAGTGAAAAGGGTTCCGGTCCGTATCAGGCCCCGTTTCTGATTTTCCGTGCTTCTAGGGCTCTTCACGCCCAACGCCGGCCAGCACTTTCGCGACGAACAGCGTCGCCGCCGTTCCCAGTACGACCGAGGAACCAGGCTTGCCGCCCTTGAGGAGTACGACTACGGCGCGTCGCATGGGCTCTTCAGTCCTCAGGGAATGTGACAGCCCCGAACATGAATCCCGACCTCGATGACAGATTGAGGGACGGCAATCTTTGCTGCTACGAAGTCTCGCTGCCTTGGTTTGCTTTGCTATTTTGACAGGTCGACAATTTTTCAGAAGTCGACAAAGCTTGTACGCCAGCCATTTGTATTGCCATTCCCTTGCCGTAATTCGCGATGCACCTTCTTGGCAGATACATCCAAATATTGGGTGGGAACGGAGGGGTTCATCCTATGGCAGCGCTACCTTAGCTTGATTTGTACGATGGGAAACAAAAAGAAGGGAGAGGAGTATGCAGAAATGAGAGGCGCAGGGGAAAGGGACACGGGCAGGTGAAGGAACGGGACGACACGGGGATTGGACTATGCCGAAGGGTTTCTTGAAGCTCTTGGTGGTAGTCTAGGAAAGGTCGTCCCATACCACAGCGCCTTATTTTGGAACAGGCAGATGGGCTGACTATGACCCGGATGTTAACGCGCATGGTTAGGATTCCGGAGCTCGCTTTGGCCTCTTACTTAGCGTTAATTTCTCATGCGGCGTCTTCCTGTGTTTGATGTGGGTTAACGTTATATGATCTTGCGTGGTCATGTTTCGGTCTTGATAGGTAGACCTCTGAACCGAGACCATACATTGGGACGTGTTGACATCCAGAAATAAAAGGGTCAGCTTTCACTTGAGTTTGGCATACGCTAAGACGCTCTTGTCATTCATTCATGATTACACATACACACATATAAAAGTGCCGCCCGTGCTCAGCTCGGATCTTCAGGCAGTGCCGGAAGCGGCTTCCTAAGCTCGCCGACCTGCGACAGAGTTGATCTTGTCCTGGCCAGGGGTGTTTTGCTTCCTTCAAGTTCTTGCTCTTCCTCTTCCTTCCCTCGTGGTGCGGTACTTGCCTCAGCAAGACTGCCGGTACAAACCCCGGAATTAATTTCTATGGAAGATATTTCTGCGTCTGCGACTGTGCTTCGTTGTTGTTCTAGTTGTTGGATTTCACCTACTCCTGGACCTGCCACTGATTCTGCTGGTAATGTGTGATTCCGGTGATGGTGGTGGTGTTGGGTGTGGAGTCTGCGGGGTGGCGTATCGGTGTCCGGTCTGCCGTTGCTGTCGTCTCGCTCTCCGCAAAAGGAGGAGGATGATGGTGGCTCAGGACTGCGGTGGAGGTGCAGGTGCGTCCTTACTGGCGTGCTCTCGCGGCTGTACTCAGACGGCGGGGTTAAGGGGAGGGTCTTGTCTTTGAAGGAAGAGGAGGTTGAGGATGGATAAAGGTGTCGCGGGAGGGCTGAGGCGGCGAGGGTGGTACTGCTGGCAGTGTCGGTGGCTGCTTGGGCGTCAGGAGGCGATGAGTCGGGCATCGATATGGCTGATATGGAATCGGATCGGACCGGACCGTAGGCATAGCCGTGGCGGCGGTAGAAAGGAGGGGAGTTTGATGATGGTTGGGGAAAGGCCGGAAAGGAGGCGCTGTCAAATGCGGCGAGGCCGCCGCGGCTGAAGATGACGAGGATAAGGCAGGACAGGAGGAGGATGCTCTGGAGGATGGCCATGCGCTTTTGAAAGACGACTTCGTCGGCGAGGATGTTGAGGCGCGAGGTGAGGGCGACAATCTCGCGCTGGGATTGCTCGCGCTGTGTCTCGAGCGCGAGCACAGTGCTCTGCCAGATTTGATCGTACTGCGTGCGCACGCTGCGCAGCTCAGAGAGAACTGTCCTGTTGAGACTGTCGAGGAAGGCGTCGACGCGTGTTATCTGCTTGCGCTCAATTTTGAGCAGGACGTCTTGCAGAAACCGCGACTGTTCTTCAATGTACTGCAGGGAGAGAGAGGTATTGGATTCGAGATTCTGGAGACGCTTGGATATTGTCTTGAAGAATGATTCTTGCACGGTGGGGGAGGCAGAGGCGGAGGAGACAGTGCTGGTCTTATTGCGGGAGGACGAGGAGGTGGTGGTGGCGGCGGACGACGACGTATTTGCCGTGTCCGCTCGTCCATCAGGCTGTTTCTGGCTTTGATTACTTGCCGCGCCGTTGTTACCAGTTTGCGGTGACACTGAAGAGACGCTAGACGGGGTTGTACTGGTTGACTGCCCTTGGGAGACTGACGCCTCAGGAGAGGCAGGCTCAGAAAGGGAACTGTTTGACTGTGGACCTGGTTCGGCTTCGGAAGCGGCAGATGGACGCGGCGTCACCGAATCAGGACCGCCAGCAGGGGCCTCGGGGGGACTGCTTGAACCGGAGTCGACAGGAGTGGGCTCAGCCGTTGTCGGCGAGCGCAACTCGCATGATTCGAACGAGAAGTTACTCTGCAGAATTGGGTACCATGGGGTGAGACCCATCTCTGTGGCGGTCGGGAACGCCGTCTCCTCCTTCGCAGTCTTTGACGAATTGTCGCTGCCGGCAGATTCCTGTACCTGCTCGGTGTCCGTTGCCGGTCCATGATCTGAAACCTGGATCTGCTCAGGCTCGTCGTCGTGGCTTGGTTCCTTCCACGTATCCAGCATGCGGGTGCCATGGACACGTAACAATGACACCGGGCAGTAAAACTCATTCCCCCAGTGACTCAGAAACTCGATGCGGATATACTTGGTATAGATCTGGGGATGCTCGATCAAGAAAGCCTGAATATCGCGCGAGTTGCGAGCTTCGAAGGTGCCGAGGTCGACCCATTTGTCCAGCTTGACAGGGTAGCGGTCGCTAACGCTGACCCTGAACTTGCGGATCATGCTGGAGAAGAACTCAAAGTTGGCGAGGACGACGGTGTCGACGAGGATGTCGTCGCTCAACTCAACAATGACGAACTTGTTCTTGGTGCGGCATTCCAGCAGCATGTAGGAGTCTTTGTTCTCGACCAAGATGGCTTTGGCGTTCTTCGCGCCCGGGCTGGTCTTGAGAACAGTGGCGCCCGCATCGAAGGAGGCGTATGAGAATCTCTCCTTGCAGGTCTTTCCAGCGTCCTTGCTCCTGTAATACTGCGTCTTGCCGTCGTCGTAGAGAATCTGCTCCTCCTTGGCCTCCTTGTTGGTCTCGGGAGCGGCTCCGTCAGCAGGGGACGAGGTTATCTCGGAGACCTTCTCGGCGAGGGCGTCAAAGTCCAACGAGATCTCTCCTTCCTCCCCAAAGCTGTCGACGTCGCCACTGTTCACGTTGGGGTCTCGCTCCCTGTGCTCGCGCGGCTTGTGGGCCTTGATGTTGGCAGGATCCTGCCCCGTCTTGCGCAGCATCATCTCTTTCCACTCCTCAAACGACATGAAGGCACTGGCGGCCAACTCCTCCTGGGTGTCCTGTTCCTGCGCCGTGCCATTGTCCTGGGGTGCTCGGGGGCCCTCGGTGGTAGTTGCGACGGAAGTCGTGATGGTCTCTTGGGCGGTTGAGTTGTCGAGGCCGGCGGTCGGCGTCGGGCTCGTCCAGGACGTGCGCAAGCATTGCTGTGGTAGGGTGTGGGTGATGTAGTTGATAGTTCTGAACTCACACACCTCTGCCGCGGCCGTGCTGGGCTCGGCCCTGGACCTGGATGCATGGACGCCGCCGACTGCGTGGAGTCCTCCCAGCAACGCTAGCGTCGGCGCGATATACTTTGACCACTCTGCTGGAGCGCGCATACTTTGTTCAGGTCGTTGCGCGGGGTCCTGGCTTGTCCATGGCGCTGTCGTTGGATAAAGCCGCCGTCGAGGGGAACAGACAGTTTCGGTGTCCGGTTCCTTTGAACCAACTTGATCAGATCATTGGCGGTGAAATGGGCAAGGTTGGCTCAGAAGAGCAACTGCAAGCTGGCAATTCACACTTAGCCATCCGTCATGCTGCAGGATTCGGACAAGGGTAGCTTCGGTAGGTAGCCCTGGGTTAGGGTTCCCGCGTCCGTCTCAGCTGCATTTCCATCTGAAGTTTGAACATTTCACCTTGATCATATAATCTATCGGCCTGTATTAAGCTGGCTGTCTCAACACGAATGGATTTCCAACATGTCTTTACACTCACTGATGAAAGAGAAGAGACCAAGAAAAGGAGAAGGAGTGGAATCTGAGGATTTCTACTGTCCATTGTTACGGATGCACCTGACTCTTTTTGCGAAGCCAACTTCCAAGAGCGACATCGGCAAAGGCAGCACGAGAAGCGCGCCTATCGTGGAGTACCGCCAGACTGGAGCCTTCTTTGCAAGATGCCAAGTCGGCATTGGTCGAGACCGCACTCTGATATCAGGCTAAATGCTCTCAGACGAGGCTGCTCGCTGTCAAGCGTTTGACGTGGGGCAAAGTGCCCCGCCATGTCGGGTTCCTGAATGCGCTCGGTATAATGACGAAGCCTGCCCCACGCCCGGCGGAAGGGACACGATGGTCCCTCGTTCCTTTCTTCCTTTTCTGAAGTCTTGCTTTTCCAATTGATCCGATTTCGTACTGTTCTTGGATTTGGGAACCATAACGCTACTGGGATTCGCGTGGCTACTACAGTATTGGAATCATACCCGACTTACCACCCGCCATCTCTTCACCCTCAAAGCAACCTTCCCGAAGGCCGTACATCATGCGTGACGGACCCCTCTACTTGGGGTTCGACCTCTCAACCCAACAGCTCAAGGGTGCGCCAAATCTACAAAACCACTCACAGGACCCCTCCTACTTGAGACGAGTCCAAGCCCAGCTGACACCACATCCACCCAGCCATCGTCGTCCAATCCGACCTCCAAGTCGTGTCCGACGCCAAAGTCGACTTTGACCAAGACTTCGGCGCCAAGTACGGCATCAAGAAGGGCGTGCTGCTCAACGAAGACGAAGGCGAGGTCTTTGCGCCCGTGGCCCTGTGGCTCGATTCCGTCGACCTGGTCCTGCAGCGGCTCCGCGAGAAGAACACCCCGCTGAACCGGATCCGGGGCATCAGCGGCTCCTGTCAGCAGCACGGGAGCGTGTACTGGGGCCGCCAGGCCGAGACCCTTCTTGGCGGGCTGAAGTCGGACAAGGCGCTGGTGGACCAGCTGAAGGACGCCTTCTCACACCCGTATGCGCCCAACTGGCAGGATCACAGCACCCAGCAGGAATGCGACCAGTTCGACGCTAAGCTGGGATCGGCTGAACGGTTAGCCGAGGTTACCGGGAGCGCTGCGCATCATGTCAGTAGTTCTAGTCAGGGATGACAGGGAAGTGAACGCGGCTGACGATGACAATTGACAACCACAGCGCTTCACCGGACCGCAAATAATGCGCCTCCGGCGCAAGCTCCCCGACATGTACGCCGCCACATCTCGCATCTCGCTCGTCTCGTCCTTTCTCGCCTCGCTCTTCCTCGGCGCCGTAGCCCCAATGGACATCAGCGATGCCTGCGGCATGGACCTCTGGGACATTCCCGGCAACAGCTGGTCTGAGCCCCTCCTCGAACTCACAGCCGGGAAGGACGGCGTTGCGGAGCTGCGTAGCAAACTGGGCGAGGTGAGGCTAGACGGCGGCGGCAGCATGGGCCGCATCAGCAGCTACTTCACCACCAAGTACGGCTTCAGTCCCGACTGCGATATCGCGCCGTTCACGGGCGACAACCCAGCCACCATCCTCGCCCTCCCGCTCCGCCCGCTCGACGCCATCGTCAGCCTGGGCACCAGCACCACCTTTCTTATGATCACCCCCGTCTACAAGCCCGACCCGAGCTACCACTTCTTCAACCACCCGACAACCCCCGGCCAGTACATGTTCATGCTGTGCTACAAGAACGGCGGCTTGGCCCGCGAGAAAGTGCGCGACGCGCTGCCCATGTCGTCCGCCGACGGCTCCGACGCCTGGGCGACCTTCAACAAGCACGCCCTCGCCACCCCGCCGCTCGACATCAAGTCCGATTCCGACTCTGCCAAGCTCGGCCTGTACTTCTACCTCCCGGAGATCGTGCCCAACATCCGCGCCGGCACCTGGCGCTACACCTGCAACGCCTCGGACGGCAGCGCTCTTCAAGAAGCCGCGCAGCCGTGGCCGGCCGAGACGGACGCGCGCGCCATTGTAGAGTCACAGGCGCTCTCGATGCGCCTGCGCAGCCAGAAACTCGTCACCGCGGCGCCCACCTCGGGCCTGCCCGCCCAGCCGCGGCGCATCTACCTCGTCGGTGGCGGCTCGCTGAACCCGGCCATTGCGCGCATCATGGGCGACGTCCTGGGCGGCGCCGAGGGTGTGTACAAGCTCGATGTCGGCGGCAACGCCTGCGCCCTCGGCGGCGCGTACAAGGCCGTGTGGGCGTTTGAGCGCGCCGCGGGCGAGACGTTTGATGAGCTGATTGGGAAGCGGTGGAAGGAGGAGGGGGCGATCCAGAAGGTGGATGATGGGTATAAGGAGGGTGTGTTTGAGAAGTATGGGAAGGTGCTTGGGGCGTTTGAAGATATGGAAGAGAGAATTCTGAAGGTGGCGAGGAATACATAGGGAGGGTGAAAGGCTGGTTGTGTACGCTGCTCTGGGAGACACCTTGCTGCGCTGGAGAAGGAATGAAAATAAAGTCTGATAACGGCGCATTCAAGGGGGATCCCGCCCTTGCAGTCTGGTGTCACGTCAAGGCAGCTGAAAACTCAGCTTCAGCGTTGCTCTACTGTCTTGGTCGATGCCTTTTTCGACGCTTGGGTTTGAAAAACTCAAGTGTGAAGTGGACCTGAACTTCACGGCCAGGATGATTAGGGGCAGCCTCTCCTGTTCTAACACATCATGCTTCCTCCGAAGCGGAGAACAGGGAAGAAGAGTCGAACACTCACTCACCACAGGGGTAGGTGTAATCTCTGTGGGTGGTTGCACCTGGGAGGTGGCAAGTAAAAGCACAGAGAGATACCGTGCATCTCGAAAGACTGCACTTGCTGACTTGATTTCGTTTTCTGGCGACCTTGTCTTGACACAGCAACAGGATACTGCAGAAGCGACTTCGCGGCCGCAGGATTTCGATGACAGATTCATCGGTCCCGCCCAGCTGCTGAAGCGTCCTTTCGAGGTGGAGATGCGTAATTGTCGAGGTAAATCCCATCACAATGAATATGGAGCGATGCAGGTTCCTGATAGCGAGGGTTTCGTCGCCGTCTCAGAAAAGTTGGTGTCATTGTTGGGACGCCGATCCGAGCTTGTTGGCGGTACAGATGGTCCGTTGCCGCATTCTTCGTTTCCTATAACCGTGGCGGCGACTGGGTCGACGGGCAAGGTGACCTGGGCAAGAGAGATTAGACACTTGTTTTCGAAAGGTTGGGGTTCCGAAACATATGTATATTTGGCTAGTTGTGTCCTCAGATTAGATCAAGTAATTTATGCCTTCATCGACATTGGAGCGTGGATGACCCCAGAGCGTGAGCTCGGTTTCACTCCAGGCTGAGTTCTGGTCTCTGGCTTTTTTCTCATATGCTCTTGCAGGTCATCATGGACGGTGGTCTATTTGTAGATACCTTGGGGTTGTGCGGGAGAAGTGTACCTTTGCGAGAATGCGTTTCCTTCGAGTGCCGTGTGCGAGAGTAGGACAGTCGGGTATCGGATGTGAAGGTTGGAAATCCGGAGGAACTGCAAAGTCATTGCCAGTTGATTTGTGATGGGGATTGCAGGTGACCCACTTTACCTAATTGAGTAATGACCTACACCGTGATGGTGAAAGGACGGGTGAAAGCGCGTCCTATGCCCTTCGCACTTGCAGCCTGCACAACATTCAGTGTCACAAATTCACACGCTTTCCATGGTGTAAAGCAGCCCCATAGCATGATTATTCTTGACTATCTCATTTACACTGTGATGCTATCACAGAGCTGATGTACCAGATAGTATGAGCGTTATGTTGACATCACGTCGCCGTTGCCTGCCATCCCATATATCCTTGTCAATTGCCAGAGCCACCGGCGGTCACATTTCCGTCTCCGGTGCCATCTTCCCTCTGTGCCCCACCTCGGAACTTTCCCCGCCATTCGCCTCCGAGTTCTGATGACGGGAAACTCCCGTCCTGAACAGCCACAGCAGCTGTGGCCTTAGTAAAGCACTGCTACCCTGGCTGCAGTAAGAAGTACTTGTAGCTCCAACCACCCCGCCTCAAACTTTGTGTCACGACGGACTGTCGGGTCCAGTTTTGCCTCGACGACATCTGTGCCCCACCAGAACTGTTTAGACCAAGTGACCTATCACAACTGGGGTTTGTTGTGAGACTGTCGTGCTCTCCACCTCAGGATTACAGCGTCTGGTTTGTTTCGTTTAGTTTAACACGTTCGAAAAGTCCAAGGCATGCCCGGTGACGATGCCTATGCGCCCAAGAGCCCGGACCTGTCGTCCTTTTACTCTGCGGGCCCCACACCTCAGGTGGATCCTACAGAGACCCAGCAATTGTTTTTACCACAGCAATCCAAACCAGACTTTTCGCATCTGCAGTATCCGTATTCTTCAAGCTCTCATCCAAACCAGCAGCGCTACCAAATCCCAGCACCGCCACATAGCTTCGCACACCGACGCCCTACAGAGTACCCAATTACCAGCCAATCACCGGGACCTAATGTCGGTGTAGGACATCCATCAGCCGCGCAGGCCGAACACTACCCCCCTCGTGCAGCTAGCTATCCCACCACCGGATATTCAACGAGTGGTACCGGTTACACGGGAGCACAGGCTCCGCCATCGCAGCCGCAGCAGCTGCAGCAGCAGCAGCAACAGCAACAGCAACAGCAACAGCAATTCTACAGTGCTCAGTACCAGTGCTCTCCCTCTCAGCAGTTCTCTACAAGCCACCTCACTGCTGCCCACGTGCACGTGCGCCAGCCCTACGATTACCCCAGCGCTGCCGCTGCCACAGCAGCAGAACTTTCCCGAGACCAACAATTCCCCGCCACAAACCATCCCGACGCGATGCCCCCAAGAAGAGCGGCAGCGGCAGCCGCGGCGGCCGTCGTAGCCGCGCGGGCGGCCTCTGAAGACGCGCCGGAGTCGCACCAACAAGAATCAGCCACAGGAGAAGGAGGTGTCGCCAGCACGAACACGATCGAGCCGTCGCCGGTCAAGACCAAGTTCCCGACGGCGCGGATCAAGCGCATCATGCAAGCGGACGAGGAAGTGGGTAAGGTCGCCCAGCAGACTCCGATTGCTGTTGGCAAGGCGCTGGAGTTGTTCATGGTGGCGCTGGTGACGAAGAGCGCCGAGGTGGCGCGGCAGCGCAACTCGAAGCGCGTGTCGGCGCAGATGCTGAAGCAGGTTGTGGAGTCGGATGACCAGTGGGATTTTCTGAGGGATATCGTGGGCAAGGTTGAGGCGGATGAGAAGAAAGGCGGTGCGAGTCAGAGTGGGAGGGCTACTCATAAGGGGGAGGCTAGTGGGACGGATGAGGAAGGGGGTGGTGCTGGGGAGGGTGCTGCGGCGGGGAAGAAGAGAAGAGGAGGCGGGAGGAAAAAAAAAGTTCAGTAGCGTCTTCGAGATGGTTGGGAATGGTAGAAAGGGACTGTGTCTTCGCCTGGGGGACGAGAGGGTGCCAGGAGACAACTGATGAACGAGCATGGAACTGTAGGGTAAATGACATTCACGAATGGGAAATGGGCGGGCGTCGGAGCGGCGGTCAATTCGAGCATGGTTTAAAGGGTATTCAGTTTAGTTTTTGACGCAGCTTTTGACAAGACGGCAGATGGGCCACTGGGGGTAATACTAAATTCCTTGCCCAATTCGTCAAATCCACTAAAGCATTGAATTTAAGGCTGATGAGTCGCTCGACTCATCCTTACCTATCCAGGATTAGAGCTGAAGATATATGCGGGAAATTGAAGACGTGCTATGGAAAGGTGAAGCTATCAGGTCGTGATGTAGCTTCGAATAATACAGATAAGGACATCAATTAAGGATCCTCACGGGAGTTAGCAACCTAGCTAATCTAGCTAGTCGGGTAAGAAAGAACACTCTGGAATATTATGTAGTTAAAACTGAGGCCAAAGAAAGCTAAAAACTCTCTCATTTTTTCTTTCTTCTAGTAAGTATTAAATTAGTAAAAGCTATAACTAACTAACTATAGAGAGAGTAAATAAGCTATAGATTCTATAGTAATTGCGCTGCACTCATTAGGACTCATCCTAGGACTTAGCATATAGGAAGCACGAGCTCCTGTAAATTGAAAATCCTATACCTTGCTGCTGCGAGATCTATTCGTAGCTTTTCGAGCTATATCTAAATAATTAAGCTTAGAGTATGGCGCTGCTCTGCCACGTTCAGGAGGAGAGAAAGTCTATATGTGAGTCATGGCGGGCTTTGTTCCAAGCTTGAATCTTCGTTGACAGCATGTTCTCTGTTCAGCTAGAACGAATATACCAGCGGCCATGGTATCTGGCTACTTGTATATTTGCCAATCAGTACGCAGCATACCAACATCGAAGTCCCTATCGCACGCTCACCCCCAAGCAGTCCAGTTCGCGCTCTTCGCCATCTCGACCGGTAACAGCATAAGCTTCAGCAGCTATCTACTGCGCGCTGCGACACTGAACGCTCAAGATGGCAGTTGGCTAAACAGAGGAATCTCCATTGCTGCCGTTACGGGTAAGCTCAACTACCACCACACCCAATGTGCCCTGAACGCAAACTGACACACCCAGTGGTTTGTTTGATACACTCGTTTGCCCCACGGTGGGGAATTTGGCTGAGCAACGGCTTTGGCGCTTTCAAGCTCGTGCTGCTCAGCTTGGTCGTCTGTACGGGATTTGCTGCTCTCGCCGGCAGGACGGCGGCACCCAGGCCCGATAACTTCTCGAAGTTTCCAGGGGCCCGGCTGGTCGAGAACCGGCGACGATTATTCGGCCGGGGCCGCGGGCGGTTACTTGCTTGCTCTGCTCCAGGTGCTGTAATCCTACGGCGGGTGCGAGAATGCCGATTATGTGGGTGCAGCCGGACTCAGCTGGGGAGAAACGGGACGACTAACGACTGAGTACAGGTTCTAACAGAGGTCCGGAACGCCCCCAAGACGCTGCGGAGGGCGGCACTCATTGCTGACTCGGCGGTGACGGTGCTTTATGTGCTGGCCAGCGTCTCATACGTGAGTGTTCGAGCACCAGCATACCGTTCCATGATGCATTTACTGATAGTCACAGTTTGCCGCCATGAGCAAGGAAGAGATTGCCAACTCGAGGGTTGTCGTGGCGGCCCAGTTCTTTCGGAATGTGTGGGGCGAGAGTGTCTTCATGACTCGGGTCGTGCCCTTCTTCATCAGTCTCTCGGCGCCGGGGAATGTGTTTGCGCAGTCCTTCGCCATGCCGCGCGTGAAACAAGAGCTAGCCAAGGAGAGCGTGCTGCCGTGGGCTCGGTTTTGGGCCTCGAACTGGCCGTTCAATGCGCCCTCCGGGGCTATCTTCCTGCACTGGATCTCTACTTGTGCGCTGATCCTCGGGTCGCACACCACGGACGTATACGTATTCGTCACCAATGTCTTTATCTACAGCAGCAACTGGATCAAGGGCAAGCATCATACCTCCGCATCTATCCTGCTGATGCTGACACATACCAGTCTTCCTCGCTGCCGGGCTGGTTTACCTCAACTTTGCGCCCGTCAGAGCGGTGGGCCGAGCAGCGGACGACGTTTCGCAACTCGCCGCTCCTGACCATCTTTTGGATTGTTTCGCTGCTGTTTGTGCAGGCCCCGCCATTCATCAAGAACGACTTCTTCGAACATGTGCCGTTCTATGTGGTCCCCACCCTCGGCACCAGTCTGCTGGTCATTGGGACGGCGTACTGGCTCGTGTGGGCAAAGGTGCTGCCCGCGTTGGGCTACCAAATCCAACACGAAATTGTCCAGATCCCGGACGGAACTGAGAGGGTCAAGTATAAGGTGAGTACATCCAAATGTGTTGAATGAATCCGAGGAATCCGAGGGGCTTTGTTTGGCTGACGTGGAGGTCACAGAGGGTCAAACCCAAGAAGCGGAGAAGGCAGGGGCAGTGGACTCGGCAACGGAAACTATCTGTTTGGTTCACCGGACAATCAGACCATCGAGGTAGGAAGGCTGGGTTGTGGGAGAAGAAGAGAAGGAATCTGAGTGACTTTGTAATCCATGTTGATTCTGAACATTGCAGCCCCCCTGAACGACCCCTGAACAAGCCTGCCCTGATCATCGTAGTAGTGCGGGACATGGCAGTTCAGTCCTGCATAATCTACTTGGTCTTGAGAATGGAAACGACCGAAGAGAAAGAAGAAAGACAGATTGGAAAGGGTATAAACAAAAAAATAAAGAAAGAGTTCTTTTCTGTGCTGTAGAGTAAACAAGCAACGGCTGGCTGGCTGAATGTCTGCTTCAGCTCGGTGGGTTCTCCGACTTTCTTGTCTCGGTCCGAGCCTCTGAGGTTAAGTTAAACCCTAAGTTCGCTAGCATGCGACAACTCACGAATGAGTTCGCAGCTAGTGATATGACCGCTCGATGGGATGCATGACTTGCCTTCGCGACATTTTTCTCAATAATGCGATTATTACTGGGGTAAAGGGGGGAAGTCAACGGCACCGGGTACGGAATTTGAGATGCCGGGACAGAGAATCGGCAGGTGGGGCACCATACTTGGACAAAAACGAGGAGCGCTGCGGAGGACGACGGAGTCGACCCCTGTCTAGCGTCCCATTGGTGCTTTGGCCCAGTTGTCCTCAACTCCTGCGGATAACTACACAGTAATGACCTTTCCGACGCGACGCATCAAGCATCTGCGAGCCCTTCCCGGTCTGGAACCTCGGAACGCATCTTCCCAAGGCAGCCATGCTGCTGCTCTTGCCTGTGTCTGGATCCGCTACCATCGAAGCCGAGCGCCAATGAGAAGGCCGACGAGGACATGAGTCTGCTGCTGCGCCCTTCCCCCACCACCGTCTGATATCGAGCTCGATCCTCCCGCTCCCGCTTCCGTCCAAGCGCCGCCGCAACCAATGTCTTGGGACTTGCTGAAGCGGTTCCTCGAGAGCGATGTCTTCAACCAGAACCCCTTCCTCTCCGTCTCGTACCTCTCGTTCGTGTCCCCGACCGATTTCCCCATCCGTCCCCCTGGCTGGTTCAACGCTGACTGAATGTTCTGCATGTAGGCGCTATGCAGATCACATAGGGATTCACTATGTCCTCTGCAGCAAGCTTCGCCAGTTCCCCTACGAGGACATCGAATTCTTCCTCCCCCAGCTATGCCACTTAGTCATCAGCCTCGACAACGAGTCGATGGCCTTGGAAGAGTTCTTGCTGGACCTGTGTGAGGAGTCGGTCACTGCTGCGCTACTGGTTGGTCGCCCCCTAATGCGCTTGCAGTTTCGACCACAGGCGCTGATAATCCCTCCGCAGACCTTCTGGCTGTTCCAAACCTACCTACACCATCTGTCGTCGAATCCCCAGACCGAGGCGTTCAAGACTTGTCGGCGGGTGTACAACAAGGTGCAGCACGTTGTGTTCGGACTTTCAGAGATTGCAAGGCACGAAAAGATCACCGAGAACGTTTTGCCTGTTACTGTTTTGGGGAGCTTCGTCCTCGCGAGCATCGCCTGCCCCATCCTCCCTCAGTGGGCGGGGCCTCTTGCCGTCGCCCAGGCCCGAAAACCGCGCCCCGTCATCGAGACAATATCCGAACCCGCCGTCGCTGCGAATAAAACTGTGCCAACCCGGGCACACACCGTTACTGCGGCCAGCACCCGGTCGAAGCGCCCAAAGGATGTGCGCGCCGCGAGTGCCCAGGAGGGCAGGACTCATGAGAGCCCACACAAGTCGCTGGGCAAGGGCAAAATACCGGCAAGGGCGAGTCGGCCGACTTCAAAGTCCAAGGCCGCTGAACCCGCGCCACGGGAGCGTGAGGATGCAGACATGCCCACCCGCCTTGAAGGTCTGGCCCTAGAAGCGCGCCTCAGTTCTGCCTCACTGCCCCTGCCGGATTCCAGGCCTCGTCTGGTTTCGAGACCAACCACACCCGTGTCGGCCGGCCTACGGCCCTCGGAGACCTTGTCTCGGAAACATTCGCATGGCGTCAAGACGCTCCTAAGCCAGGACGAGATGACTAACCAGCAAAAGACACAGTTGCTCCGGCAGAATTACTTCCGGTGTCAAACGGCCTTTTTAACAGCGCTGGAAAACATATCTAATCGTCTCGTCGTGGTACCCAAACCGGCTCGCCTGAGCGCGCTGCGTGCCGAGTTGGCGCTGATTGCGCGGGATCTCCCGGCCGAGGTGGATATTCCTGTCATATGCCCTCCAGATCTCGCGGATGGCTCCCCGTCCAAGAGCCGCCACCACAGGATAGTCCGCCTTAACCCGGCCGAGGCAACTGTGTTAAACAGCGCCGAGAAAGTTCCGTACTTGCTGATGGTGGAGATTCTCCGCGACGACTTTACCTTCGATCCGGAGACCCAGGACAACCAGAGGCTACTCACCACTCTGTTGGCGGAACAAGGATCACGAAGGCGGATATTCGACCTGTCCGACTCCCCGAGCATACCACCTGCGTCCCGGACGCCGGAGCTGGTTGTCGATAGTGTCTTTGAGCCTGCATCCGGGGATTTGGGGAGCTCGCCCTTGGTCAGGCCGTCGGATGACGGTTTCTTTGGGCCAAGGCCGACGCAATCGGTCTCCTCTCTGCATCTTTCCGGTACAAGCACGCCAGCACCTGCTGCTGCTGCCGACAAGACGCCGCCGCGCAGCTCGGGCGGCTCATCCGAGTCACCAAGCACTTCCATCAACAGGAGAAGATTGACACTCAGCAACCCACGCAATAATTCGGTCGACCAACCGGACTTCTCGGCGCTCGCGATCCACATGCGGACTGCGTCACAGATGCTCGCGCAACTAGACGCAACAAGCGGCAAGCGGCCGCGGCACGAGGTAGCAGCCATCAGGGCCCGCATTATCTCGAGCATGCAGAGCCTGGAAGAACAAAGCTTTGATCTCGACGATGGGCAGGGGCCAACCTTTGACATAATCATGGCCAAGGCGCAGGCAGCCGCGGCCTCGGCATCAACGACGGAGGCTAATGGAGCCGAAGGCGGCGACGACGCCGCCGTAGAACCTAATCTCAACGCCAATGCTGGCATCGACAGGATGGAGAACGACATCAAGACGGGCGGTCTCCAGCGCAAAGGCGACCGCGATGACCCCAGCGCGGCCGTCTTTGGCGAAGCGTGGGAGACCAAAAAGGAGCGGATCCGCAAGTCGTCTCCGTACGGCTGGATGAAGAACTGGGACCTCGTGAGCGTCATCGTCAAGACGGGGTCGGACCTCCGTCAGGAGGCCTTCGCCTGCCAGCTGATCCGGGTCTGCCACAAGATCTGGGTCGACGCGGGCGTGCCCGTGTGGGTCAAGCTCATGCGCATCCTGGTCACGGGGGAGTCGTCGGGCCTGATCGAGACCATCGCCAACGGCGTGTCGCTGCACTCGATCAAGCGCAGCTTGACCCTCGCGTCCATCGAGGCTGGGCAGAACCCGCGCCGGCGGATCGCAACGCTCAAGGACCACTTCGTCAAGGCGTTTGGCAGTCCGGAGAGCGAGGCATACCGGGCGGGCGTGGACGCCTTCAAGCGGTCCCTGGCGGCGTACAGCGTCATCTCGTATGTCCTTCAGCTCAAAGACAGGCACAACGGGAATGTGCTCATTGACAACGAGGGGCATATCATCCACATTGACTTTGGGTTCATGCTGTCCAACTCGCCGGGCTCGGTCGGGTTCGAGGCGGCGCCGTTCAAGCTGACGTATGAGTATGTCGATGTGCTGGGCGGCGTGGGGTCGCAGGATTATGAGGATTACAAGAGGCTCTGCAAGCAGGCGTTTCAGGGTATGTTCTGCTGTGTTCGAGCTCTGCTATCCTCTAATAATCATGGCAACTAATCTTCGAGGTTAATCCAGCCCTCCGCCGCTCTGCAGACAACATCATTGACCTGGTGGCCATGATGGGCCGCGAGTCCAAGATGCCCTGCTTCGGGGCCGGTGTCACGCAGGTCACGGCGGCGCTGAGACAGCGGTTCCAACTGCAGTTGAGCGCCGACGAGGCCGAGCAGTTTGTTGAGACGGATCTCATTGGCAAGTCGCTTGGCAGTTATTACACACGACTGTGAGTCACTTTGTCTTATAGGGGTTATTTGGGTTGCTGACGATGGAACAGTTATGATACCTTCCAGTATAGGACCCAGGGCATCTACTAGACGGGATGATGATACTAAGGGTGTTGGGGAAAGAGGAAGAGGAGGGGGGGGGGAGGGGTGGTGGGACAGGTATATGAAGAGGTGTTTTGTGTTCTTGAGAAAAGTGATTGTATCGCGGATCGCCCGTTGTTTCGGGAATCATGGCGCTTGACGTCAGGCATATCAACGGCGTTTGTGGTTGGTGAACCTATAATCATAGATTGGGTTAAGAGGAAAGAAAGGTGTCGGTTTGTCTGACAAAGTCAGTGGTCTTTGAACGTGTACGTCCCGCACAGCACATATGCTTTCTCTGTTCTGTCTTGTTGGATCCCATGCATGACCGCTGATGGGGTCAAGGGGCTTTGGAGATGATGATTATATATAGAGAGGGGCAGGTAATAAAATGATGTTTGAGCAAGTACTTGGTCATAGCAGGTCCTTTGTGGCAAAGACGGGACAAGAGCTGGTAGAGTGTGCCAAATGTCAGTATTGAATTGGAGTTCCAATCGAGTTTGGAAAAGTTCGATCAATTGCGCGCTGGCGTTGGAATTGATGTATCACGAACGACCAATCTGTTAAAAAGCGGTAACGTTAAGGACGTCGAGAGGATGATTTTTAACACCTGCGAGCTTGCTGCCCGTTGAGCGGTGCGCTGCTCCTTCCCTGAATTGGATTTTGAGACTTCTTTTGCCCCACTCTGGTTGAGTCTGGAGTGGTAATGAGCCTTGCGCCAGACGAAGGGCTGGAAGTTCCCTTGCGAACGATTTAGGTTCCCAAGCCACGAAGCCATCTGCATCTGCCCAGCAAAGGACATTCGGAGTATCTAGTGTGATTCTATTTACTGTTGTCTTACCCAACGAAGCTAGACAGCCTCACCTCACCAAGTGCCAATCCACAGCCCGTTGTTATTCCCGGATGCTATCCTGCAGCTGCAGTTGTGCCAATCCATCAATCACAAGCTCCGGCTTGCCGCAGGGCTGATGCTCTGCAAATGCCGAGCTGGAGGAGAAACCGGTTGGGGAGTTCCCAGCCGCTGATCTTTGGCTTGGTAGCCTCGGGGCCTGTCCCTGAGTTTGCAAATAGGATCGACAATGGCACATTCACCTCAGGCTGTCCAGTCGGCCGGGGAAATCTGGTGCGAGGCTGCAGTTGCAATGCTTTGTCTTGGGATGCGGTTTTCACCAAAGCATGGTGGTCTCCTATCCGTCGAATGGCACATGTCTTTCGTCGTCTTCTTACACGAGGCACACCATGTTTCAGAGATTACGTTTAGAGCTTTCTCGTAATTGGCAGGCTGTGGAAGTGCAAATTTGCCTTGCGATGAACAGTATCGTCTCCCTCGAGATGCCCCGTGATGTCCACGGGGGTAGGTTATGGCGAGATGGTGTTGGTTGGGGACGAACATAATCTCAGGGCGTCGTCATGAGGGATACAAGGCAACGAGTGGAAGGTCGTACCGGTCAAGAAGGGCTTCTCAAAAATGTTCACGGCAGTAGGACTGGGATGACTGGACGTTGCAATGTGTGCACGCATGTAACTGAGACGAGCTATATTCAGCGGCACCCGGGTCCGGGATGACTCGGCTTGTCTTCTTGGATGCCTGGCTATGCTGAAGTGAAGACTTCTACGTTTCCGGTTGAGGTACCCGCTGGGAAGATCTTTCCGCGGAAAAATTCCGGGGTTCTGTTGCTGCGCTGAGAACTGAGAGCTGAGAGCGAAAAGAGCGAGCTGAACGAGCTGGACGAGCTGAATGGGGTGGTGGGCGATATCAGGAATGATCATTACGGAACTGGATCGTCTCATTGATACTTTCGTCTTCCACACTCCGGATAACTCGAGTTTCCTTGTACTACATTGTTCTCGCGGCATCAGCACGCTATCTGATGACGTATTCTTGTGAAGACTATCTGAAAAGGAGGCAATCGAGCAGTCTCGGGCAAACCCTCGAATCTACTCAGCTTTGAGATTGGCCGCCATGGTCGCAAGACCTGCCTTGGACGAAGAAGCTGAAACAGGTTAAGAAATTGAACCACCCGTGAGCGGCATCTCGGCATGCGGTCCTATGGGGAGGACGGGAACCACGGATATGGGTACACACTACCTTAACATTATAGAGTCTATCTGAATATGTGTGCCAGTACTGGAGAAACCGGATTTTTCACTCCCATCTCCTCCCGCGTCTGTTGCAGGAGGTGAGACCTTAGCTTTACATGTTGCACGGCACAGTGAGCTTTGCCTATCTCTGTCTCTCCGATGAAGGGAAAGCAAAAAAACAAATAGGAAGATGATATGACGGGGCTGATTGGGCTGGGTTGAGATGCCATCAGAATGGTGTTGTAAAAGGGGATAGCAAGACGCAGATAGAAGTTGGTAAGAAAACAGACTCATCGCGAGGGCGTTGAAACAAGGCCATGTTTTCCTTCGGGGCCCCTCTGCCGTCACAAGCAGCCTAAGTGATTCGTGTCTGTGTGCATTGATGTTCCGACCTCAATAGTGATGATGGTGTAATCCCGGTGTTGATCATCTCATACATCCCCGGACCCGGCGTCAGGGTGACGCCTCACTTTCCGATACCTTGCTGATCCTTCAGCCGATCTCTTTCCGCCTCATTTCCTCGCCTACACACCATTCCATCTCTCGTGCCTAGTTTGGGAACACCCCCGGAGGTGGCGGGAACACCATCCGAGATGCAGCGCCCACGGCACCCTGAGAACTCACCCCACCAGCCCCCGACCCCAATCGAACAGGCACACCCACGCCGCCCACCACGCCCTCGCCATGCCCGCCAACGCTCCCGCCCACATTCCACACCTCCACCTCAAACCTCGGCACCCCGTCCGCCTTGCTGGCCCCAGATGAAGAAGAAGCACACAAACCAGCCACCAGTCTCGTCAGATCCCCCTCCGCGGCGTACCCCGTCAAGTCATACACCACTCCGTCCACCACCACGCTCCTCACAGCCGCCTTCAGCCCCGCCAGCGCCACGCGGTGCGCCAGCGTGCCCTCGGGCGGCACGTTAGCGAAGAATGCCGCCTGGCGCTGCACGAAGCTCAGCGCGGCGAGCTGGATGCCGCGGACCGTCATGTGGCTTGCCTGCTCGAGGGCGCGGCGCTCGCCGTGGTAGCGCCAGCGGATGAGGAGGATTATGTCGTGTTGTTGCGTCTGCGTAGTGGTGGTCGTCGGGGGCCGGTTAGTGGGAGGAGTGGTCGGGGTAGAGGTTGGGGTGATGGTCATGATCGCTGGGGCGCGCGGAGGTGGTCGTTTGTCCACGATGGTGAAGGAGGTAGGGGGTGGAATCGGGCGCATGGGTGGGATGTATCTTGGGACTGTCGAGATATCACCGAGAGGCCCTGATGGTGGAGGTGGAGGAGGAGGAGGCCCCCTGGGGAAGGAGCCCGAGGGTGTGAATTGGGGCGGCCCGGGGGGCACGCGCTGGGAGAATACGTTGAGGAAGGGCGGACGACGCGGGATGCTTGGGTCCTCGTAATGAAGCTCCGAGTCGGACGAGGTGGAGCAGCTCGACCGAGAACGCGCTCGGGTTGTGGAAAAGGAGGGCGAGGGCGAGCTCGGCCGGCCCTGTCGCGACTTGTGCTCTGGCGCACTTGTCTTGGCCGACTGGTCAGCCTTGCGACGAGTGCGCTTCTCCCTCCCGACTGAAGTCACCGAGATAGTCTCGTTGTCGGACAGCGACTCGCACTCGTCCAGTGTCAAGGCGGACGAGGCCGAATCGCTCTCATGGCCGTCGTCTCTGCTGCCAAAATGCTTCGAGTTTGGCTTCTTGACGCTGGACGGGACAGCAAAGCCGTTGGTGCCAATGTAGTTCTGGACCGCCTCGGCAGATTTGACATGGAGAGCTTGAAGGGCCTCGTAGAACGATGGCGCTGTCTCAGATAGCAGTGCATCTCGCACACCGTTTTCAGTCCTCAGCACAATAGCCTTGAACGAACCCAGGGGCTCCTTGGCGATGACCAGCGAAATGCGGGCATACCGCCCACTGAAGAATTCGCAATTCTCTGCAGAACGGCAGTCAGCTATGTGAGTGGCCAGGGGACATGCGAGGGCTGCAGAGGACTCACCAATGACCTGAGCACGCAGGTCGACCGCGGGAGAAGGGCCTCCAGACGCCATTGCGGACCGTGAACTCGGTTGCCGGGGAAGTAGACAAGATTCAGAGCTGGAGAGACGCACTAGCATTTGGTGTTCCAGACCAGGACAAGGTGATGATGGGTGGCCCAAGGAGAGTTCGAGATAGGAATGGGCGTCCCATCTTTATACACATCCTTTCCCCTTTGCCCCCCGAGTTTGTGCTTCGTAACAGCCGGGCTGACAGCGCGAGACACCTCCGTTCCCAGGAAAGCAGTGCAGACGCCGATGTGGCACAGAACTCGGCAACAGCAACGAAAAGTGAGGCTGCATGACGAATGAATGGAGCAGCCCGCACGACAGGGGTAAAACAACACGGTCGAGATCGGAAAGTGGTGACCGGACCACGGGACTATGAACAACGGCTCCGGAAAAACACACTTTACCTCTTATTACTACACTAACATTGTCCCTGCTTGCTCTGTAGGCGGTTAGAAGAAAACGGGAGAGGGTCCGCTGAACGGCCAGGGTCCTTGCATGGAGCGGTGAGCGGTGAACCATTGGTAGACGGAACCGCGTATCGTATGCAGACTCAGGAAGCAGAAAGAAGCCATCCATTACCCAACCACAGCGACTAAACAATAACGGTGATCCGGGCGCCAGGTCTGTCTCCCGAAAGGTCGGCCGGTGTCCGTCCGCTCTAGCCAGCCAATTCTTTTGCACGGATTGTGGGCATGTGTGTTGCCGTTCGTGGAAGCAAGGCACCGCAGGAGGCAGTCGTGGTCAGCCGTTGAGATAGGAAATCTGCCAGGTTACACCATTCCTCAGACATCAGACGGGTCGTCCGGCGCAGACTCCGAAGAAGTGTGTCATTGTTCGGTGCCAGTGCGCCCCGACGAAGGCACGAAGGCCTGTTTCCGTCCCACAAGTTACTGCAGGCTGCAGAGCTTGTAGCCCTAACCGTTGGCTGCAGGAGGCGTGGGAAGAGTAAATAACTTGAACGGGAGAATCTTGACCCTGTCGGTATTTAATGATTTGCTTCAAGCCATACGAGCCGGCCTGCCTGCAAGGGGGCACCGCAGCCGACTGGCGATCTGAATGATTGGACATGAGTGTCACAGTAGCCTGCATTAGGCATGCTGACTCGCTCCATAGAAGAATGACGACGGGCAAACACCTAGGCTAGGCATGCAGTGAGAGGCCATGATCCGTCCCGGGGCTGCACGTAAACATATGGTTTTCCTGTTTTTCTTCATGTGCATCAAAACAACGAGTGCCGTGGGACATCGGGCTCTGCTTGTCTTTCGCGAGTCAACCTGTTTTCGCTCTGCGGCCCTGGCTGCCCGGCCTACCCAACGCTGAGCCTCTCGAGACGAGCTTTCACAGCATCCACCAACGCTGACTCCCGATCCAACAGGCCAATGATCTGTGTCATCTTTTGCCTTCGCACTTCGGCCGGGATCTTCAGACTAGGCACCGGTGAGGCGGGACTGTCGTCTTCGGTGGCCTCTCGGATCCGCTGCAGCTGCTCGGCTTGAGCAAACAAGGCGTCTCGGAGGGCCTTGATCTCGTCGAACCGTTTCCAAGCATGCTTAGTCCTTGGGGCAGCCTTCGACAGGTGATCCGCCTCGGAGCCCAGGATGCTGTCTCCCAGCGCCCGAACTTCCTCTGCCCACGCCCGCTCCTTGTCGCTGAGCTCCCGGCTCGTCGCCCTGCCCAGATTCCGCTTCAACTTCTCCATTCTGCTTGCAAGCTCCTCTTGCCTCTCCCGGACTATGCGCAGCCTGTCCCGAGCGAGCTCATCCTGCGAGACGGGTCCGTCGTCATCCGCCGAATCCTCTCCTGTAATCCTGTCAATCTTGTGCTTGACCTCGTTCGCCTTCCCTAACTGCTGCTTAAGCTCGTTCTGGAGCGATTGGCATTTTCTGAAAAGCTCCGCGACCGCATTATTGATGTGCTCGACCTCGTTGGAAACCACCTTGTGTCCGTCGGTGAAGACCTCAAGAGTCGCCATTGACAGACGCAACTCCTGCTGAAACAGAGGGCGCCTCTTTCCTGTTTTCAGATGGTCAATCCATGGCGGTAGCTCGCTCCTGCGATCCAGCGCTTCCGAAGCGCGGAAAAGAGGGCGTGGTTCCCAGCCGACTTCAGGCTGCGGCATCTCAGAGTGCTCAGAGATGGCTGCCGGAGATTCCCTAGGTGCCATTTCTCGGACTGGTGTGTCGAAGAAAACGACAACGGGATTGTGATGGGTGGCCGACAAGAGAAAGTGGCCGAGCTCCGCATCGCTGATGACTGTGGCTGCCGCCAGAGAACTCTGACTGCGAGCCTGGGTGTAGATGCGCTCCCGCTCTGACCCTTGCCCTTTGGCGAGCAGATCAATGCGGAACTCCGCACCCGCCTCGGAATCTCCTTGAAGCTCGCTCTCTAGTCGGAAGATCCACGGCGCCAGAGAAACATGAGTGATGCCGGCCGGGTGCGTAATATAGAACGCGTAGCGAGATGTAACGTCCTGACTGAACATGGGCCAGCTTTCAGGCATGACCTCTACTGGTTTAAGGGTGTCGAAGGTCTGGAAGGTCAGTAGTGAAGGCGACTGGGGAGATGCCAATAGCCTTGACTTATGCTTGGACCGCGGGGGCAGCCATTGGGCCTCGACGCCTTCGGTGTCGAGGCAGATTTTGACCTGTCCGCTGGTGGAGAGGAGACAGATGACCGTCAAAGACAGTCCAGACTCGCCGTCGGCGTCGTCCACGTCCAGCTCCTCCTCTTCTCCCATCATCAGATCGGCCACACTAGCCTTCTCCCCAATGACGTAGATATCCTTTAGCTCAACCTCATCGTCCTGCTCGTCTTCGGGATTCAGCTCAAACTCGAATGGACCTTGGAGCTTCGGGATCGCGCCAGGTCGCGCCGGTCGAGTGTAGATCTCCGTTGTGGTCTCTCTAAGCGCGCTTTCCATAACTTTCGGCTCCTGATTATCCAGATCTGACATCCAATCCAGCTGTTGTTGGGCCAGAAGCCGGGCTTCGGCGGAAGCTTCGGGGTCATCCTCCGTGGCTGCAACTCTGGCCACGATGGAGACCGACAAGGACGGGATGAGGGTGGGAGGAGGTGCCCAACGCTGAGGCAGGAGCGGACATAGGGCGTACACGTCGCCCCCGGTCATGGCGACCCACAATGTCATTGGCGACCAGCCTCCGGAGCTCCTAGCAGGGAAGCATGCGGCCGCCACTTCCATGTCGAAGGCATCGGGCGAGAAGCCCTTGTTCGTGGCCGACACGGAGGTGCTAAAGTCCTGATCCAGATACGTCCCATCTGCCAGCCTCTTCAAGTCGATGGCGAGGGTAGCTGCATCAAAGGTCCAGCGGTCAGCTGTAGACAATTCCCAAACGCGAACCACGGCATCTTCTGTGACGGTAACAAGCGCTGTCCCATTAACGCCAAGCGGATGCCACAGTACCGAAACAACTGCTGAGCGCGAAGTAACGTGAGTTGTAGGGCCCAGCGTCCAGAACTTGGGCTTGAAGGGCGTTGCGTCCCTTGCATACAGATGGGAAGAATCGGGCAGGATGCAGATATGGACGGTATGAGACGTCAGGACTGCCAGAAGATCCTGATTCGGCGACATGACCAGCTGGCGAATATCATCGGCAACGGGTGTCTTGATGATCTGATGTTGGAGACAATGTTAGCGTTGGAAGTGTAAAATCTGGTCCCCAGCGACGGCTCACTCACGCGGTAGCCATCCGTTTCGTTACCAGCATTTTCGTCGTCGTATCCGAATAGATCGTCTGAACTCTCTTTCTTGATACGGGATCCGGAACTGGAACGCGCGTGTCTCGTCTCCCACGACTCCTTCAAATACGCCAGGTCGCCCCATCGAATTTGCTTGCCGACCGCCACGAAGACTTCGGTTCCCCTGCGCGCTATGGTCCGTCGCGGCCCTGGCTTCGGCTTCTTGCCGTACTGCAAGCTAGCTGAAGTCCGTGCATCGTCGCTCGACTGTGCAAACAACTTGTGCCCCGGAGAAGGCTCGTTAAGCCAGCTCGGCGCGAAGCTCTTGATCTTGGGCATCTGTGTGTGACGGGGTTGCTAGACTGACAATGCGAGTTGCAAATTGCCAAACGTAGAAATGAAATTGGAGGCCTGTGCAGACGCCTAGATTACCCACGATGCCTGACCGATATCTGGCAAATTGCCCTGTGGTCGTCGCTGCAAAGTGCGAGTTTTGGCGGAGGAGAGCTCAAGTCCTCCTCCAGTTGAGAGCTGCACTTGTTAGCGTGTTCTCTGGACCCCGGCAACAGCTTTTTCTGGGCAGGCACGCGCCTCACATCCCTGTCAATGCAGTGACGGATTGACCCACTCAGATCGCAACCGTGCGAGTCTGCGGCAAGCAACTTCCAGTCGAAGCTCCAGAAATCCATCCACTCACTCCCAAACAAACACAACAAAAACGACCGTTATGAGAGGGCCACGGTGCACAGTCGAGCGGCTGGATCAGCCGAGCGCCTATTTTAATAATAGGGTGAGTAGTGAACGCGATATGATCATTGGGAGCTGATGCAAAGTAGCTACCCAAGCTAACACACGAACCAGAACAAGCGCCGGCGATTCGACAAGGACCAGCGCGATGGCGACGATGATATTAACATGCAGAACGACCAACCTGAGGAGGATCCACTGAAAGATGCGACCACTCTCTACGTTGGGAATCTGTAAGCTGCATCAATTTGCCCTTTGGGCAAGATAACCGGCCGACAAAAGTTGACTGACTGGCTGTCCTTAGGTCCTTCTACACCACCGAAGAGCAAGTGTATGAGCTCTTCTCCAAATGCGGCGAAATCAAGCGCCTGGTCATGGGCCTCGACCGGTTTACCAAAACACCGTGCGGCTTCTGCTTCGTCGAGTACTACACCCACCAGGACGCGCTCGACTGTATGAAGTACATTGGCGGGACCAAGCTGGACGAACGCATCATTAGGACAGACCTTGACCCCGGTTTCACGGAGGGTCGCCAGTACGGCCGTGGAAAGTCTGGAGGGCAGGTCCGCGACGAATACCGCGAGGACTACGATGAGGGCCGTGGCGGCATTGGACGGGCGCTTCAGGCGCGGATGAGGGCGGGGTCTAGGGACAGGGCGGGTTCTAGGGACTATGACGATGATTACGGGCGCGGAAAATAGACTCGCCTGTCCACACGTCGACGGCATGTTTTACGGTCTCTCAAGTGAAGTAACGCAATACCCCGGGAATCACAACGGCGTTATTGGGCGGGTTGTCGTCATGTTGACCGCCCACTTCACGATCCAGAGGTGGGCTTCGTGTTTGACCCGGGTATATCGTCCATGCCGCCCACATCTCTGGGATCCAAGAACAATTTGCAGCCACCACAACGCCATTGATTCAGTTGGTATAGTACAAGGGATATACACGCCCCGAACCATCGCTCGTCGTTGTTTAGTAACCGGGAGGGTTGATTCGTTGCGATACACGCGTCCACTTTGGAAGTTCTAGAACGAGAATGTCAGCTACACAGCACATGCGCCCACCCCAATCCCGTCCCGACAGCAACATACTGTGAATGCCCTTGCGATATCTCTTGGCTTTCCGGTCAAACATGGTGTACTTGTCCCGGGGCAGCATTTGCGCCTCGGTCGGCATCTCGGCCTTCCAGCGCTCCAGCGACTTGAGAGTCTCGCCCTTCTTGGCCAATGCGTTGCTCAGCGTCTCGACGACCTGATCAACGGCCCTTAACCGCTTCCGTTGCCGGGCCTTCTGAGTCGGGGAGAGGCGCCAGGGGATCTTCCTGCGTGCTGTCAGCGTCGCTTATCGTGGGACAAACCATAAGTAGTAGAAGGCTTCCCGTGCTCACCATAGAAGACCCCCGTTGAGAACATTTGTGATCCTGAATGGCCCGAACATGACTGCGGCGCGGGAGCTTGCAATCGGTTCGCCGGGTGGAATGGAAAGATCACGGAGGTATGGGTCCTTGCCGCCTGTTCAAAAAATCGCGGCTCCCGTCGTCGCAGCGCCAAGCTAAGGCTCCATCGGTTTGTGGAGACAGCACCCCGCGACCCACCAGCGCCCCTGCAGCCTCAGCCTGGAGCTCACTACACCAAAGCAGTCTATTGATTTGAATCCATCGACGACTGGATTGCTGAAATGAATGCACCACCCGGCCCCAATATTTCACCACGCAGCGCAGATGGTTGATCGATCGCAAGCCAGGCCTTACGTCACATACAACACCAACAGAAAAGCGGCAACACCAGGACGATGAGCTACTACTTCGCAATCATCGGCACCCAAGACAACCCGCTCTTCGAGTACGAGTTCGGCACAAGCAAGCAGGGCGGCGATGGCCAGGCACGCTTCAGCGAGCAGGCACGGCATCTGAACCAGTTTGTTCTGCACAGCAGCCTGGACATTGTCGAGGAGGTGCAGTGGACAAACGGGCAACTGTACGGCCTCCCTTCCGTCTGTTTCCACTTGCAGAGTGAAGGCCGCCTTGCCATGCCTTCCCATATCCTCGCCCCAACACTCCGCCCTTCCTAGTTCGAGATGGACTGACATGTGCTGATATGGGAAGTACCAGATATCTGAAGGTGATCGACAAGTTCTTCAACAATTACATTTCCTGCTTCATGACGGGCGGCAACGTCAAGTTCCTATTGCTGCACCAGCCGACAGCGACAGCGGCCGGGGCGACGCGCAACTCGACGTCTGTCGGCGCCAACCCGACGAGTCCACAGACCGAGGAGGCTATCAAGAACTTCTTTAACGAGGTCTACGAGAACTATATCAAAGCTATCATGAGCCCGTTTCACAAAGTTAATATGGAAATCCGGAGTCCGGTATTTCGGCAGAGGGTTGCGGCGGCTGGAAGGAAATATTTGTAGATACCAGGGAAGCAGCTTATAAAAGCATGGACACCATCACATATGGTCCAGTCACAGCGCAGGCAACAGCAAGTGATGATCAAAATCAATGCATTTCATCGGCTTTACTCGCCTTCCAAGACGCCGTGGTCATTCCCATCGACCGTGTCATAGTTTGCCCTGATACCCCATCCCAACGCCATACGTGAAAAACAACCGCGGAAAATATGCATCCGATCATGCCATAACCATACACCCGATCGCCAACCCCTGCGCCGTCGCGAGGTTTCGCTTAACCACCGAAGCCGTAGAGGGTGCGGCCCTGGCGCTTGAGGGCATAGACCACGTCAAGCGAGGTGACCGTCTTGCGCTTGGCGTGCTCAGTGTAGGTGACGGCGTCGCGGATGACGCTCTCAAGGAACGACTTGAGGACGCCACGGGTTTCCTCGTAGATCACTGTAATGAACTGTCAGCATATGTCCTGCAGTTGAAAAAGCCAGGGGTCGGTTATAACGGCCGATAGGGGAGAAACATACTGGCAGATATACGCTTGACACCGCCACGGCGGGCCAGACGGCGAATAGCAGGCTTGGTGATGCCCTGGATGTTGTCGCGCAGAATCTTGCGGTGGCGCTTGGCCCCGCCCTTGCCGAGGCCCTTGCCGCCCTTGCCGCCTGCGAAAAGAAATTGTCAGCCTTCTAACATCCTGTGCAAACAGGAACGAATGCGTGCATTGTCGACGCGATGCAGGCGTCGGTATGCAATGCGATGATGCAGCGCGGTTGAGGGTTCAGACGCGTCGCGGGACACATGCAACCCCACCCAAGCAGGACTCTACACTCCCAAACCGCGCGCAGCTCAACCACTGCGCTACTGGATGCATCGCCGGCGATGATGACGATGACGAAATGGTAAGGATAAACTTACGTCCAGTCATGTTAATGGATGAATCGGTTCGATGGAGATGAGTCTAAATGATGGTGTGACTTGATAAGTCGATGGAAAGTTGATGCCTTCGATGATTGACCAAAACGACGCAATTCGTAAAGTTGAGTGGTTCTGGGGAAAGTGGCAGAGTGAGAGAGGCAAGGGTTAAATAGGTTTGGGAGACAGGCAGCAGATCAGGAGGGGGCAGCTGATCAGAGCGCCACTAATCCTGTTTCGGATGTGGGTTGTTGGTTATTTCCTGGAAAAAGCGCTTCGAATTTATGCGAGTTTTGCTGCTTCAAAATTGGCTGTCAAAAAGCGTTGAATGGCGCTGGTTTGATTCACTTGTTTTGGTGCCTGCGGGACTGCGCGTTTTGGAGAATTAGCCCCACAAATATGGTCTGTGCTACTCGGCCGCCCCATACTCCGTACGGCTGGCCAAACTGAAGTCAGGTGGGACTGCCTCAGCAAGTGGTCCAAGCCCTCATGATTTCCGGAGTTGCCCCTACTGCACGAAGCCCACAGCATAACTCACGTCTCGTCGTCAGATGGAAGTTGTCACTATATATTCAGATTTTTTTTTATTTTCTTTATTTTTTTTTTTTTTTTTTGGCTCGGTCAAGGCGGTGGTGACTGATCATCATATTCTGATTACATGGGCGTTGTGACCGATCTCTCCCCGCGATACCGTCCAGAACGGGAATGTGCAAGCAGACGTCCACCCACTTTGCCTTGGTCTTTTAACTTACATGAGTATAGAATACGCTAATGTTTATCTCATGTCTTCACGCCATGGTAGGTTCTAGGTAAGGTAGGTTAGGATGTCATCCCAGGTCGACAGCTGACCCAGAGCCAATTCCTGTATTATCCATTTTGTACCCTCTCCCGGAGTCCCACCCAACCTTGCCCTCCCGTGGTGACACTCGCCAATTCCGTACTATACATGTCGGCCAATGCGATGCTCAGGTACTCATACACAGAAGACTCCAACCCAGCCCAGAGATGGGCCACGCCACGAAACAAAGCATGCTCGATGCTCTCCAGAAAACGCCATTGCCACGCCATAGAATGCTGTCCATGCTGCTGCCAAGAAATAGAACGACCGTCTCAAAGGAGCAACTCAACCCTCCCAAGCACGCCGAGTATAGTGATGGGCGACGCTTTCCCAAAACATGCCGAGTTCTCGCTCCAGCCACTACCCGTTCGTTCGTCATCGTAGGGATATCGAGGATTAGGTTCACATTGAAAGGTTCGTCAGTCATGAGCATCAATGCATCATCGAGTCGTCGAAGCCGTCGTCGTCCTCGAGTGCCCCAATCTCGTTCTTGATCTCCCCGTTCGCCTAGTAAACATGTCAGCCACTCGTCACTGGCCATGGGTGATTACAGGCAAAATACGTACCTTTGGATCCAAGCTTAAGGCTATGGTGAAGTGGCGCACTGCCGTCCTCTTGTCCCCCAGCGTCTTGGCGAGCTTGGCCAGCAGGAAGTGAACCTGGGCATTGTTTGGCGCGATATCCCGCAGGATCATCAGCTCTCTCTTTGCTTCGTCCAGCTGTCCCATAGCTAATAAGGCCCCGGCTTTCTTGCTCCGCATCTCAGGAGCCCTGGGTGCTAGCTCGACCGCCTTGATGAACCAAGGAAGGGCCTGAACGGTTTGCTTCTGTCTCTGCAGCACTGTGCCCATGCAGCAAATCAGAACAGCATGCGTCGGATGAATCACCAGCGCGGCGTGATAGTGGCTCAGCGCCTTGTCGTAATTGCCCAGCTTCTCGTAGACTTTGCCAATGCCGTAGTAGGCGTTGTAATGCCGCTTGTCCGCGGCGATCGCGCGCCGATACGACACCAAAGCCTTGTCATACTCCTCATTCTCCACGTGTTCGTGTCCCTGAAGAGTGTACGCGTATGCGAATTTCGGATGGAGCTGGATGGCTCGCTTGAAGCACTGCAGGGCCTGTTCGTGTTCGCAGTCCAGAGAGAATGCATTCCCTAGAACGCACCAGGCTTGCGGTGAGTCCCACGCACTGTCGGTGAGCTCATGCGCGAGGAAGGAGAGTTCGGTCCCCTTTCTCAGCTGCCAGAGAACGGTCGAGTAGAACTCCATGTCCTCGTGCCGCGTTGGGGCGAGCATCCGAAGGCGGCGAAAGATTTTCTCGGCCTCGGCATAATTAGCCAACTCGTAGTGGGCTTTCGCCATCCGCGCCAGCACCCACGGTGTGTCCTGGTGGCTCCGAGGGAGCGTCGAGAAGACGGTCAGGGCTTCTTGACATTGGAATGATGATGAGAGCCGATATCCAGACGCCATTTTTCTCAGGAGATCCAGAATGCATTTCAGCCCCTCATCTGCCTTCACCGGCTCAGGGTCGAGCGGCTTCGATGGCGGGGCTGGCACAGCAGGCAGTTCCTTGACCCGAGGGACTTCAATTTGATCAATGTCCATGCTGTTATCTTCCAACGGCTTTCGATTCCCACTCACGACCCTGCCAACGCTGGTGCCGCTAGAGCCCGGCCGCGCAATTCTCGAGATCGGAGGTCTGGCCTTCTTCAACTCGCGGGTGACTGGCACGCCAGCCGTCGTGATGTTAGTGTTGGACCTTGAAGCCGTCCTGGGGGCCACGTTCAGCCTCGCGCTCCTCCTCGGCTCCTCAAAGTTGGCTGGGCGTGGCTGTACAGGGTGTCCTGATGCCGTCCGTTTCCTCTCGGTGGCGGCCAGAGAAAGAGCAGAACCCCTCATGGGCGCTTCTGGGGGTTCCACCAGCTGCTCCTGTGCCCTGTCTCTTTTCTTGGAGGTTAGACGGTAGCTCATCTTGGGCGGAGCGTCGAGGAAGCCGGGCTCTGAGGCCTGGGTTCCCCGTGTTCGGCGAGCCGGTGCTAATGGTGGCTCTGAAGGGTAGGCGATGCGAGGGGCCTGGGGGTCTGGGACAGCGATAGGGCCAGTGGGTGTTTCCATGCTATCGGATCCCTGTTTCGTTACCGCATACCTTGAATGCCCGGCGGTCAATCTTGATATCGAATCGTTCTCGCCAGGGTCGACAAACAGCATGTTGTTGCTCAAAACGTCCTGAAACGCCGTCGATCGGTGGTTCTCAAAGGGATCACTTTCCTGGCTGACACCTTGGATGCCGGATTTTCTTTGTAAAGGGTCCGGAGGTCCTCCGCTGGAGTCAATGCTATTCGCGCCGGACTCCTGGTCGAAGCTGCGAGCGAAAGTGTCATTGAGTCGAAAGATATTCGGTACCAGAACATTGACGCCCATATCGCACAGGATGGTGAAGGCGTCCCACATGAAGGGGTTCGCTCTCAGCGCATCCTCAAAACAAGGAACCGCCCTTTTCTTGTCGTCGTATGCTCGGTATAGCTTGCCTAGGAGGCAGCTCGCTGAAGATGCGTCGGGATATGGTGCCCTTGCAGAAGTTGTGTGCCTTCCGATGCTGCACTTGGCTGCCCACAACGGGCGAGCCTTCTCCAATGCGGTAATCCCATCCCTGTACCGTTCCAGGTCTAGGCAGGATTGCGCGAAGATGTACGAGCACCCGAGATGAATCCCCCGACACCCTGGCAGTTTGCTAACTTCGTATGCCGATCGAGAGTCGCCGAAACGGTAATGAGAGAGAGCGAGGAGGAAGGCGGACTCGGGGGAACGCTGATCGTGGGCATGTAACCTCTCGGCGAAGAAGACGGCATTCTGGTACGAAAGATTGTCGAGATGATAATAAACGGCCTGCTTCAACAAGCCAGCAATCGCCGCGTTGGTCGGTGCCATGTCGCAACGGGCACTGGTGCGCCAGGTTGCTGTGCGACTCGGTGTTCCAGATGCTATCGAGGAGGGTAATCCATGGGGTCGCTCGAACCGGCAATCGACGTTGGCCGAATGCGCCTGTTCCGCATGGGGCGGATCCAGCGCCAACAAGAGGGCAGGTGTTGGAGCGCCTGGTGACGGGAGCGGGAGGGAAGCAAACCTCTGGGTCGACTGTCTGGTGGGTGGACTGGGAACGGCCTGGCGAGGGGCCTTTGTCGGTTGACGCAGGAAGAAATGGTCGATGCAGCTGCTGAATTAAGAAACAGAACACACGGCACACAACGTCTATCGGATGCTGGCGATGGCTCGAGGGGCGGCACTGCTTAATCAGAGCGTATAATGTCCGGCAGTAGGCCAAGGGGGCCGGTTTAGCAACTGAACTCAAAAGCAGCGGATGCGAAAAACAAAGGCGGCGATGCGGGACCCGCAATGCTGAATGATTCAGGCTCTCCCAAGTCATGAAATCATAGCTTCCAAAGAGAAAAGGATGGAGGAAGCGACGTTCGAGAAGTGTTGGCAACCCAGCAACGCCAGCCCTGGGATTTCTGGCCAAGCGATGGGCCTGGTGTCTTGTCGTGGACTCGCTCGGGAAGCTGTCAAGGCGTCAACGGTGTTTGCTGCTCTTCCCTGGACTTGCAATGTTGTGGTGGGCGCGGCAACGGGCGCTTGATTGGCCACGCGCTTCTACGCCGGGGCGGTTGCAGCCTGCCGAGCAACACACAGCAGATCAAGGATGGGGCCGCTGTGCCACTGATTCCAGCCACATGGAAGGAACGTAACGGATTTTTGCGGAGGTCGGGTGCTCTCAGAATTGAGGTTCCGTCGGCGATTCAACAATTGATGTCTTGATTTCATGATAGGTAGAATATTCATCAATATAAAAATAGAAAGCACCCAAATCTTTTGAATAACCTAGATTAACGTCTGCCAGAGATGCGGGAAGCATAAGCAAATGCTCCAAATGGGTGACGAGACTTGAGATCCTTGCAATGTGGTGAGCTAGTGGGGCTCAAACAATTTCCATGTGGTCAAGCTTCCAAGCTCTGGCATCGTTCACAGGCAACAGCTTCCCCGAGCCGCCTCAGACAGCATCTCCAACACGCCCAGCACAGCATGGCCCAAAAAGCACGCAAAGACCGAGCCAAGTCCAATGCGGCGGCTCTCAACAACCTCCATCTCGGTTCTCTAGTCATCAATGGCCTCTTCCTGCTCCTGCACTTCGTCTTCAGGTCACGCTCTCTGCTGCTCTGGTTCATTCTCTCGCTCCCCAGCTTCGTCTGCCAATTTACGCTGGAAAAGACTGGACGCCCCAGATATGACGCCGAGACAAACGCGCTCAAGTCCTCGGGCGAGGACCTTGCCGCTCCCGGTCTGACCGAGTACTTGTTCGACGTCGTCTGGGTGACCTGGGCGGCAGCAATCCTTGTGGCACTCTTCGGCAACTGGGCATGGTTCTTATGGGCTGTTGTTCCCGCCTATGGCGCCTACAAGGCTTTCGGAATGATGGGCGCCGCAAAGCAGATGGCTCAGATGGGCGCCGCTGCAAATGCCGCTCCCGCCGGCAACCGCAAGCAGCGGCGGGCTGCCTAGGCCTACGATTGTCTATCTCAGAACGATGGGCTTCTGCCGAAGCTACACCCATCCCCTACGGCGACTTATGGCACTCGTGTTCCTTGGTCCACTCCTGCAGCACAGCAGGATCGACATCTCTCACCAGGACATGCACATGGTCAACCGTCCGCACGCTCTGGAGCGCCACCCAGTTCTTGAACCACATCACCTTGTCCTCGCCTCCCGGGCCGAGGCTGTCGACAAAATACCGCTTGATGAAGTCGGCCACCGTCCGCCTGCTCTCAGGCGTCATGTCGCCGACGGTGTTGTCTACCGGGATCGGGGTGCGCGACCACACGACGAGATGGGTGATGCCCGGTACAAATCCGTACGGCCAGTCATTGATCAGCACGCGGTAGTCGGACGGGTCCGCGAACGGAGTCTCGGAGACTGGCTTGAAGGGCGGCCGACCCCAGGCTTGGGGCAGACGGTGGGCAATTAGGTAGTCGGTTATGCTCCCGTACTTGGCCTTGGTTTGAGCAGTCCACTCCATGTACCGCCGCAGATCGGACGGCTTTCTTTTGAGGAGGAAGAGCCGGTTGGTCTCTGATCTGTTTGTCAGTACTGTACCTAGAACCAAGGTAGACTTAAGCGACGGCCGTACCAAGGAGTTCCCGTAGCCCGTCCCACGTGTGAGGTTCGAACTCCTCATCGGTTTGGGAAAGGACGTGCCGGTCCACATCAGTCAGAGGGAACGGCGCCTCTTCCTTGGTGTTCTCGCCCATTGGGAAGTCTTTACCCGGCCCCCCGGGACGTGAGTGGTGGGGTTGCGTTTGGGGTTTCTTTAAGGTCTCGCCGAAAACGTTACGGATAAACCACAGGCGATCCGTGGCACGAACGCAGGGTTCAAATCGGGACTTCGAGTACCCTGTCTCACCTGAGACCCCTGCTGGATGAGTTTGGAAATATAGCCTGGCCCTGCCAAATGCACGTGAATGGAAACTTGTCAGCAAGCGGCAGCAGAGTTTAACATTCAGGAAGGAGCGCAAGGGTCGCATTTCAGCCAGCGAAAGTGTGGCATTGCCAATGCCGTGCATCGGGGTACTCGGCTTTGGCTGGTCGTCAACGGCGAAGTGGTGCCAAAATGGAACTGTGCCAAACATGGATACAGGTAACCCCGGTCCTTGCCGGCAGATCCCGCCCCAATTGCAGCAGGATCGGCCCACAAGCTCCGAATTCTTAACCAGAGTACGGATCCGTACACCGTCATGAATACCCATCTCTTGATTCTCGACTCCTTTTCATTTTAAGTAGGCCACCCCCCGACCTCTTTGAGTCCGCTGCTTGCGTCTGATCGCTCGCCTGCCGCTAGCAACAAGTTCGCATACCACCAAGGGAAGCAGCAGGAGGAGAAACTAAGACACAATGGCCGAGTCGCTGCTTGCGCGCAAATACATCGACGGGATATACATCCCCGTCGGCTTGCTCGTCGTGGGCACAGCCTTAGTGAAGCGCGAGTGGACGGCCTACGCTCTGTTGCTTGGAATCGCGCTCGGTGCCATCAAGTTTTTCAATACCCGTACGCGCGAGCCCTTCGAGCACCTAGGAGCCCCAGTCCGCTGACCCCCCTTGACAGGCCCCCAGGCGGTCCTCAAGCCCGACGCCTTCCAGGAGTTTGAGCTCAAGGAAAAGACTATCATCTCGCACAATGTCGCCATGTAAGCCACCACTCCTCCCTCAATTCGTTCAGAAGCCTCTCTCTAACATACCATCCTCACCCAAAAAAAGCTACCGGTTCGCGCTCCCAACCCCGACATCCATCCTCGGCCTGCCGATCGGCCAGCACATCTCGATCGGCGCTCACCTCCCGCAACCAGACGGCAGCACCAAGGAGATCGTCCGCTCCTACACGCCCATCTCAGGCGACCATCAGCCGGGCTACTTCGACCTCCTTATCAAATCCTACCCGCAAGGCAACATCTCGCGGCACATGGCGTCGCTGGCCGTGGGGCAGACGATCCGCGTCAAGGGTCCGAAGGGCGCCTTCGTGTACACGCCCAACATGGTGCGCCACTTTGGCATGATCGCCGGCGGCACGGGCATCACGCCCATGCTGCAGGTGACCAAGGCCATCATCCGGGGCCGCAAGGCCGGCGACCGGACCGAGGTCGACCTCATCTTTGCCAACGTGACGGAGCAGGATATTCTCCTACGCGAGGACCTGGACCAGCTCGCGCGCGAGGACAAGGGGTTCCGGGTGCACTACGTGCTGGACAAGCCGCCGGCGGGCTGGGAGGGTGGTGTGGGGTATGTTACAGCGGAGATGATTCAGGTGAGTAGTCTTCCCATCCCCAGAAATGGCTGCTGGTTGTGTCTGTGTTGTGGGAATACTCGCTAATCGGCTTGTCATAGAAATGGTTGCCCAAGCCGGCCGATGATGTTAAGATCCTGCTGTGCGGTCCCCCGCCCATGATTAGCGGCCTGAAGAAGGCCACCGAGAGCCTTGGCTTCAAGAAGGCCCGGCCCGTTAGCAAGCTGGAGGACCAAGTCTTTGCCTTCTAAGCTGTGGGCGACGTACCGATTTGAAAAAGGGAATGGCGGGGGCACCAAGAGTTGAAATGGTGAGAAAATATGTTGTGCTGATGGACGAGCTTATGACTTACCATAACATTGGCAAAATATCAGGTAGATAAAAGCCTGTACTTGTATCGCGCGTCAAGGCGACGTGTTTTGCGAGTTTATATTCGCATTCTATTTAGATTGGGGATCTAATCATCTGATGAGGAGGGTTATGAGTCTAAGTAATACAACCCCATTCCCGCCGCCAGACCCAAGCCTTTATGCGTCCCGAACCCAATGCAATAAGCCGAATCCAAGGTATCTCGCGTCCCAAACCTTTTACCCCACGCTATTGTACAGCTTGCCATGATCATACATTCTAAAGTTCGGATGGAAAAATCTCCGTAACATAGACTTACAGCCGGCCATCTGTCGACTCGTACACTGGAAGGATCTGGGTTCAACCAGACCCTGCGCCTCCACCGGCATCATTCATTGTTGCCCACGGGTCAATGGTCTCCTGGGACGTGCCCGTGTCGCCACCGGACACGTCCAGCACCATGGCGTAAAGCGACTCGAGGTCTGTCGGGCCCCATTCCCCTAAATTCTCGAATATTCCAAAATCCCCGAGCTCTCCAGGACTGAGGTTGGTGTTGGTAGTATTGGTTGTGGGGGTTGTGTTCATGCCGAATGCCGCGGGGAGGCCGGAGGTTGACGGCCCGGCGGCCGGCACCTGGGGAAATGATGAGGGTCCTGCAGCTCCCGTTGAGCCGGGCGCAGAGAACCCGGAAAAGTTGGGCATAGCGTTCGAAGCTCCATTTTGCGCTCCCCGGTTGAAGATGGCCGGGGAACCAGTCCGGTGGGGCAGCGTCGTCGTCGTCACCGGGTTGGTCATGTATTTCGTCGTGTATGACCAACCAGAGCCGGTGTACTCGAATAGATCCGGTGCCGGATCCACAAAGGTCTGTCCTTGCCCGAAGGACCATGTAGAGGGACCAGCCGCATTCTCGTAGACACTTCCAGAAGGCATCACGGAGCCTGGCCTGAAAGAGGTTCGCATTCGCTTGGTGGCGGGGCCATCGGTGTCATCGGTGTGCTCGGTGTTCTCCGAATAGGGCCCGATAAAGGTCGCGAACGGCACAGAATGCGAGGAGTAAGACGATGGAATGATGCCTTGCGGTGCGCCAAGAGGCAAGCGGCCCGGTAGCGGCGGGGTGACCTTGATGTCGCGCGAGGACGGCGCTCGAGCAACTAGGGGAATGCCGTGACCGCACGCTGTAGTGCCGCTGGTGTTGGGATCGAAGTTGGGCGGCCTCTCCTCCACCGTGACAGAGATACCGTTGCGCTCGATATCAACCAGTATCTGATTGAGGTACGAGCGTGTGATTATGTGGTGATGTCCAACAATATTCATCCACTTGACGAGGAGTTCGAGATTGGCTCTGTTGAAGTCGTCCGGGTTTTCTTTGGCCTGCGCTGTGTACACTGTCGCGGCAAGATAGAGCGAGAGAGCCATAAGGGGACCCTTGTGTCCACTCTTGATGTGGCCAGTCGCTTTCATGATATCAACGATCTCCTGGGCAGCAGTCAACGCTCTGGTCCTGCTCGATTGCCGGATTCCCGCCAGCTTGAACTTGTCGGCCTTGTCTCGGGCGGCATGATGGAGGCAGATGACAGCGGCGTGCAGATTCAAATTCGTCTGCACAGCAACTGGGTCGCGCCTGTTGCTCCGGAGCCGGAAGCGCTCAGGCAGAAACATGAAGGTGCTGGACAGCATATTGTCAAGCTCCCTGTGACGCTTCCAGAAGGCCCCATTCTCTGGATCCTCTGGGTGGTCATCCGGCAGCGGTCTGTGAGCATGTTTCATCAGCCGGGCAAAGATGTGGCAGACGAGCACGTTGGCAGCAAAATTGGAATAGTTGGCGCCCCGAAATGCATCATGGAGTGTCGCTGACTTCTCTTCAACGCCGTTCTGGAATGCATCCTCCGACGCGGGTAAGTGTGTGGTAATCTGGCGATAGTCAGTGATGGTTTCGGAAAGCATCCCCGATATGCTGGCTTACTTGGTCCACATCGATGAGCGTCGGCCAACCGGCGCTGATGCTTGCGTAGCTGTCGATGCAGAAACCGCCCCAGAACAGCCGCCTGCGCTCCTCCAGCTCGGCCCAGTTTCGGGGCGGCGCGATCATGGGAGCCATGGGCACGTCCTCCTCCGGGAGAGTGCTGTCGAGCCGGTGAAGCCCCATCATGCCGGCCAGCCGGACACAGCGGGCAGAGCTCATAGATGCCCTGGTAAATAACAGGCATCGAGCTTCGTCGCTCGCCACAAGGGCCCAAGCTTGGGCGTGCCCAACGGTGATGAAGTGTTCTCCAGCCCCCTAGATCGGCGTTAGTCTGTATGTCTTGGGAGTGGCGGATTGTGGCCAACCTTCAGCTCGTCAGCCTCCAGATACTGGCGGGCACGACGGTATAGCGCATCATGGTAGCAGCCGTACTTTGGGTGTCCATTGGCAGCGGCTGTCCAGATGGCATACTGAAGGGACATGGGAGGGCGCATATGGGGCGGTGAGTGAAACGCCCGCAAGTAGTTGCCCGGGTTTATGATGGGCATAAAGAGTTGCTGCGCTTGAAAGAATACGGTGTGGCTACGCTGGCGTTGTCAGTGACAGGTCTCTCCAGGGGACGACCACCGACACATACAGCTCCTCGATCATCTCGAAGGGCGGCAGGCGCTCAAACCGGCCAAGCCCTAGCAACTCCCCAGGAGACTGAGCATGGTCCCCGCCCCGAGGGGTCTCTCTCGGTGACAGCGGGATCCAGGGCATCGCCCCCTCTCGGGGGCTGCCTTGGAGCCTGTCAGGCCGAGATCCTGGAGACGAGCCCTCCGTCCAGGCCCCATCGGACCGGCCAGACTGGCTCGCCCGTTGCTTGCCGACGGATTTGAGCAAGCCTTCCACTTGGGCTGGGTCTGCGTCAATACGTAGAAAACGGCAATAATACGAATGGTCACAAAGCCGTACCAAGCCTTTCTTCAAGCTCTCTGACGTTCCTCCGCTTGAACGCGGGTTTCCTCCGGGACTCGGGATAGACACATTCGGCATTGGATTTTGCACACCGGGCACAGACTGGTTTCTGGCGGTCGCCTGACAGTCACAGTAAGCAGCAGCGCTGGAGCTAGCCTCCTACGGAGCAAGTCTCACACTTGAGCTTCCGGGAGCGGCAGCTTACGCAGGCCAGCGGCTCGTGGGCCGGGGAAGAAGCGGCGGCAGCTGATGCTTCAGACGTGACATCTTCGGGGGAGGAAGGGGACATGCTGCGATGTTGCCAAGTCCGAGACGGATGCCGAGGGGCGGCGATGACAGAGAGTCGAAGGAGATCGGGGTCGTCAATGTGCGGCCCCGGACCCCGACCCATGTATAACTCGGTCGACGTTGGGCGTTGCCGCGCCATCCTCGTCACCGCCGAGACGACACATCTGCCTGAATGCCACTGAGAGCCAGGGCTGCGCCGCGTCCAGGCCGGATTCGGCCGGCCAGATTCTCGGGAAAGTTAGCCGGACGGTCTTTGCTCCGACATCCGAGTAAGATCGGGCGTTAAGCGAGTACTTGGGAATGGAGTTCGCACAGGGGCTCTATCAAGTCAAGAAACGTGACAACTGCTGCCTGAAAAATAAACGACAAAACCTCCGAGCTCGATCGCCAACGACGGTTTATTTCGGTCGATGAAGGTCGCTTGGAACGTGCGGGCCACGTGGTGCGCTTATTCATACCAAGTTCCATCTTATCAGTTGCACTGAAAGGAAGCGAATCTGGTGAGTCATTCCTGCCGAATCCAGCCAGCTGGAAATGGAACTGACGCAAATCGACCTCCGCTAAGTGCCCTTGCACTGCTGCGACTGTCTCTCCTCCCTGAAAGTCCCGTTGGCCAGTGACTCAGTCGGGCATGTTCGCTGAAAGAGTGGTCTCGTGAACAACAATTGACTTGCGTCAGCAGCAGACGTCTCCGCTTAATCCTCGCAGCAGAATGGTCGTTTTACGACATCAGAAGTGCCAATTCAAGCGCTCTGCCTGACTGGCTCGAAAAAGGGTTGAGATTGTTCTCAGCCCCCAGACTCGGGTTGGAATGGCGAAGGCTCCATGGACGGGCAGCTGTTTAGCAATTGAAGCGACAGCATCATATGAACTCAGATTGTTATCCAACCCAACTTTAACCTCCCTCCTCAAAGGCAGCCCAGCATGCCACGTCTCCTCATACCCTCTCCCCGTCCCATCCGCCCTGAAGTTCTCCCAACAGACCATATTTCTCGGCACCAGCTTGAACACGACTCCCTTCACATCCTCGTCACTACCACCTGAACCCCCATCCCCATCAAGGCACTCCACAAACACGCACCACCTCCCATCCGCTCTCCGTCTCAACTCAGGAAACTCGGTCCCTCCCTTTCCAGCTCCTCCTCCTCCCCGTCCCTGGAACTGGCATATGAGAGCGAGGGGGTAGGTGAACATGTTTACACTACTTCTCGACCCTCGGTGAAGGATTCTTGAGTGAAGTTGAAACTGAGTTTCATTCAAAAGTGGGCCAGAGGTCTCCGGGAGCCAAGCTTAAAGTTTAATGGGATCACGCCACCTTTTGTACCATGAGTAGTAAATGAGGAGCCAGGGCCGTCTGTGCATTACATTCTCGTTCCTAATCGACCCATCTGGCGGAGAGTTATTATATGCTGGGTGGACTCCGTAGTCCTGATCAAATGGTGGGCAAGTTAGAATGCGCCCCCTCGTCAGTCAATTAGAGACAAGGATGAATAACGTATATGATAAGCGAGCGACTCAGACAAGCGAGCGCCTTAAACGGGGTTTGGTGGCGCGCACAGAGAAAAATGTTAGTAACTTTGTTAGTGAGCATGGCGGTTCATATTGGTTTGTCGCGTGCGGGCCACCAAATTCTGTCAAGTGAGGTTCTCTCTTGTCTGAGGCGCTTGCTTATCATATACGTCAATGCTCGTATAATAGTCAAGATCAGGCGCTATTTGGTTTTTTTTATTTCATTCTTTTCTCATTAATTCGCTTTTCTTACTTCTATTATCTATTCACTTATTATATCAACGTTAACATCTTCGTTTATCATCTTTCTAGTTTATCTTGACATTTCTTCTCTCTTTCCTAACTTTTCTCCGTTGTTTTCTTTCACTTTCCTACAATTTTCTCTCTTGCTTTCCCTCACGTTACACTTCTTCTCTTGTTATTTTACTATAAATTTCTCCGTTTCTTCCCCTATTTCTCTTGTTTTCTTGCTTCCTTTCTCTTTTTAATGAGTATGTATCTTTTTTTTTTTGCTCTTGCGTTTTCTCGTTAACCTCCTCCGATCTCACATATTTTCTCTACTTCTGTTCTTTTAACTGAATTCTGTTGTTGTTTTGTTTCTTTGTCTCCTCTTGCAACAGTTTTACTGTTTCTCCTCGCTACTGGCATTTTTCATTCACTTTCTTCATGACGAAGGCAACGGAGATATAAGACCCAGCGCTCTTGATTCCACCAATTTGGATAAAAGCCAAATAAACGATAAGGTGTAACTCCCCGCCACCACGTCTCTCAATGTCAATAAACTCTCCGAAATCGCAACAAATCTCCTCCTCGCCAAACACCAACCCTCTCACAGAACCTCCATCTTATGCACCCCACCACACTCGCACCCCTCCCTCTCCGCCAAACGACCTCCATCCCCATCGTGACCTTGCCCTCAACCACCACCACCGCCGCCACCCCATTGCCTCGCTCTCCCCGGAACATACTTGTCACCGACCCCAGGGCCCAAACCAAATCATCCTCCTGAGACAGCCCACGAGCTCAACCAGCCCATCATCGCGCTGGAGCCCCCGCCCGAGACAGTGTGACGCGATCTGCTCGTTGGTCGTTGACGGGCAGGTCCAGATGCGGGAGTCCAGGGGGCCTAGGACTGAGAGAAGTTGGGGCAGTTGAGAGGGGGGAAGCCTTGAGAGGTGGGCTTCGATTATTCAGTCGAGTGCTGGGTGGCTTGCGCGTGCGGTTCTGTTTGTGTTGCTCTGGGTTAGTTGTGCCTGAGGTTGGGGCTGAAAAGAGGCGGACGTGTAGGCCGTGTCGGTGGTGAGGACGGGAGTTTCTGACCGTCGGGACAGAAGGGAACCTCCAATGTCTGCGTTGGCATTTGGGCTGGCACTGGAGCAGGGGCCTGGACCGGATAAGAAGTCGGTGCTGGAACGGGAGCCGGAGGCTCGGAAGATTGAGTTGGCGCCAGCATCGGAGTTAGGCTTGGAGTCGGTGTTGTAACTCTCCCCGCTGGGTTCACGTAAAAGTAAGGCGCCGATGAAGCGCTGCTGGTGCTGACAGGGTCCGGATAGCTCGTCATCCGCGAAGACCGGATGTAGCTGGGGACGCGGCGGCTGTAGACCTCCTCCTCGGGGTCCCAGTCGGGTTCGAAGGTCGGCATGTCAAGGCGCGCGGATACCGTGAGCCTGAGCGCTTGCAGGGGCTATGGGGCCAAGAACTCGTCTTACGGCCCCTGCCTGACTGCCCTTGTCCTCGAGTTTTGTGACACGTCGTCTGTGAGTGCTGTGCATCGAACCTCGGGAGTCTTGATCTGAGCCTCGAGTTCACTGCATTTCTGGGCAAGTTGACCTTGATCTTGCTTGCCGGCGCCGTGGCCGTGCCGCATGTCCTTCTGTTGCTTGATCAAATGCTCAGTTTCTTCTTCCAGCCTCTTACAACTGCCTTCGAGGTTGCAGCAGCGTGTTGCTAGCTCTTCGTAATCTTTCTTGAGCTTCTCGTAACCGGCTTTTCGTCCCCCGAGCTGCTCGTCATCCCTGGCGGCAGATATCCTGACCACAGAAGGTTCAGGCGAGCGATTATCGTCGCTTTCCTCGATCGTGTCCATGATGCTCGGCGGTGGGCCGATGCTTCCGCCGTTTCTTTGCCGCTTGATTTGGCCCTGGCGTCCTTCGTATCCTTGCCGGCACCCCTTCCCAAGCAGCTTCGTCTGCTCTGCGGCCAGAGTCTCAGTGACCGTGTCGGCAATTCTCGGCATGGTAGCGTGGGCCTTGTCCTTCCATCTTTTGGCGTCGTCACGGTCCTTATCGCTTGCCTCCCTCGTGGCACCATTAGTGGCCACGGCTTCTGCATCCGACGGCTCCAGTTCATCACTGCTTTCTTGCTGCTTACCCTCGAGCTTGCCTCTTTCCCCGACGGCGTTCAGTACCAGGTCGGTCAGATCGTCGTCAAAAGGGATGTGGTGAGAATAGCCTGGTTTCTCCATGTAATGTCGGCGCCACTCAGGATCGTTGACCCTGGCCCCTTTCCAAAACTTTGGGATCTTGGAACTGGATTGGCGTCAGGGCCTTCATGATGGCCTTTGGTACGCAGGCTTGGTTGCCCTCGATGAATTCGGTAGCTTTGATCTTGGACCGAGTGCCAATGTGAGGCATCTTGAACCCCTTCACGGCGTCTTCCCAGTTCTCGTGGCCGGACATCCACGTTTGGAAGAGCGTGCATGAGTCTTTGAGGTACTTCCAAGCAGCGTGATGGGAATTTTGCCGCTTGGAGCGCATAAGTTGGCCGTGCGACGACCTGCAGATCGAGCCACGGAGGAGGATCAAGAGATCTGTAGTGCTTTCCCATTTGATTAACGATGATCTCGACACAGGCGTGTGTGTCTCGAAGCTCGCGCAATCGCCGCTTTTTGGCTTCTCTCTCTGCCATCGGGCCGTTGGTTTCGTGTCCGTCTTGAAGCGTGAGCATGTCGAGCGACTCGTTTGATAACGACTCTCCCACCGCCGCCGCAATGTTGTATGGAGTTGGGCTCGAAGAACGGCAAGCACTGCCAGTAAGATGGTAAGTAGCTGCGGCGTACTCGGTGTGTTGAGGAAGAATTTCTCCAATGTCAATGAACCTAAAGAAAGTTTTCAGGTGTTTATAATCAGCATACGCTGATAGAGATTGAGGTTGAGTACTAGCAATTCACTTGGAGTTTGTGCGTGAAGTTCCGGAGCAGGCTGTTGCTCGCAAGTCAGAATATGATGAAACGCAGAGAACTCAAAATCGAGATAATGGTCATAGAAATGAGTTTAACAGAAGCAGCTGAAATGATTGAGTGTCTCGGTTCAACTACTCTGGCGTGTCGATGTAGAAAGTTGAAAGGCCAAAGCAGGCGGCTTGCCAAAAGAGGGAGTTGGGGTTAGGTGGAAAGAAGAATGGGTGAAGATGGAAAGCGAAGAGGTGAGCAGAAAAGTATGGCCAATGTACCTTGTTTGTCCGTGCCGAGCAGAAAGAATAGGGAGTGAAGATGTTTCCCAAGTAGACAACGGCGTAGGAGCCTTCTATCCTGCCCATCATGACACTGGCCTCGGAATTGCAAGCGACTGTTGGCCAAGATGCCCGTCCATATGTACCTCAAGCTTGCTTAAGTCCCAAGTATCTCCCAGAAAGAACCTAAACCGCCATGTTAGGTTGAATTTGTAGTGTTGTATTGAGGTTTAATCTCGTGTATCTTCGCAACTCAGGGCTGTGCAGCGGCAACGTTGGTTGTAAAGTCAGTGACGGTGTTGATAAATGTAAACGCAGGGGTGGCCGTGAGCCCACACACAAGAACATCTTTCGATTTGTTGACGGTCTTTATACCTTGCAGTCGCACTCATAAGTCGAGCCACGGCCCCATGCAGTGTGTAGGCATTCTGCCACCCGCCATGGCAGCGGCAACCGGAGTCTGACATAATCCTAACCCGCATCAAGAGCACTCTGGAGAGGGCTTCCGAATGATTCCTGGACTCTTTCGTGGAGATCTCAAGAGGATTGCCTGCTCGATTGACTCGGATCCAAGTCCTGCTAAGCGCTACAGAGCAAAGCGGAAGCCGTTGCCCTCAATTGTCCTGACCCCTGGGTTAGGTTGGTGCTGCATCGACAATGGATTGCGGTTGTGGTTCCACTCGACCAAGCGACGGACGCCAAGCCACAAAATAAAATACTTAGGTTACATTTGTTACGCTAGACTCCAATAAAATCCGATATAGTGTAACGGTTAACATATCGCGTTTTCACCGCGAAGCTCGGGGTTCGATTCCCCGTATCGGAGTTGTATCTCCACAATAACCGCAGCCAGACCACTGGGTGTTTGTGATATTTTTGGCCATGTGTCCAATGCCTTTTTGGTGTTGGACTTTTCTAGGGCCAATCCGTTCAATTGGGAAGGCACGACCAGCGCCCCTGCCTTCCACATGAGCGGCAGCCAACCCCAACGCTTCTCTCCTGCCTGACGTCTGGCATCAATTTGAACCGCGAACGAGGTGTTGCCCCAAGTTTTGACCATGTTGAACACCAGCTTGCCGTCCACACCATGCTCTGTTCATTGACAAGAGCACGCTGCTGTTTCGTTGCGGTGCAAACTGCCCCGGACAATGATGTCTATCATTACATTACACTACAGCATGGTTCGTAACGCCGTCCCGTCGTACTTGTACCATCCTGTACTCTGGAGCCGCCCATCTTAGCGTCGCTCTCGCCAGCCATACTCGTACAGAGGCCCAAAGAGAGAGAAAAAAAAAAAAGGGCCCCACGCAAACGCCTCACCCAGTTTGCCGGGCCTGAGCCAACCCTCTCTTCTTTCCGGGGCCAGCCAACTCCCAGAGAAAGAAAAAGGCCACACAAGTAAGAACACAAAAAATACATACATAGAAAGGGCAAATCGCTCACCAAAGTCAACTCACTTCTCCCCGCCACCTTCCCCCTTCCCCCCTTCCGCGGCCCCACCAAGCCCATGCCCATGCGAGCCCTTCTTGCTCTCATGCTCCTGCCACTCCCGCCTCGCCTTTTGCTCCTGGAGCGCGGCGGCCTGCACCCGCGCATCGACCAGCGCCACGTGGGCCTCGGCCGCCAGGCGCGCCTGCTCGTCCCCGCGCCCCGCCGCCGCCGCCGCCGCGGCGTCCCGCGCCCGGTGCAGCGCATCGCGGTACTCGGCCTGGGCGTCGCGCAGCCGCGCCGAGTAGATCTCGAACTTGCGCTTGTGCCACCCGCGCCGGCGGTAGTTGATGAGCCAGTCTTCGATTTGTTCTGGGAGCCGGTGGGGTAGGTGGGTTAGTTAGGTACTGGCACAGCTACTGGGACAGCCATTGGAAAGGATTGGGGTTGATGGGGGGTGGGTGCTCTTTGCTTTGGATTGGCCAAGAGGGGGACCTTGACAGAACAGCAGAGGATATTAAGGAAGGTAGAACTCACTCCTAGTTTTCCCCGTCTTCTTTGCAGTCTCTGCCACCTCTTTTGGGTCAAAGTGCGGATTGTCAATCCTCGTTTCCACCCACTTCTTGAGGGCCTCGGTGGTGTCCGCCGAGAAATTGCGCCGCTTCCGCCGCTCTTCCGGCTCTCCGTCCGACATCGCCGCTCCACGCTTGACGGATTTGGGGTCGCCGTCGGACGCTCCGCCGTGCTGTCCGTCGGCTGGCCCGTAGGCGCCGACCGAGGCGAAGGCGTGGGCGCCAACAGGGGGCCGGTAGATGCCGTGGTGGTGGCCGACGTACCCGTGCGACCCTTGGCTGTACCGCCGCTGGCTGCGGTAGGGGTCCGCCTCATCGTAGTCGGGCGCCCAGCTGCCCGGAGGCGGCACGGCGCTGGGCGGGCGTGCGGGCGACACCGTTGTCGGGAGCCGCCGAGGGACATTGTGCCCTGGATCAGGCTGCCATGCCACAGCATGCCCCCTCTCCTCGTCGGCTGACGGACCAGCGAGGGGCTGGTGAACCAACGAATGTGTGTACCGATACGGAGGCGTCGCGCCCGCGCCTGGTGAACATGGCCCTGGACTTGTTGGCCAGGACGGGGTTCGGGCGGGGCCAGTCCATGGTGGCCTAGGCAGGACCTCGTCAATCTCTGGCACCATCTGCCAAGAGCGTCAGTCGGACACGCAAAAGTGCTGGCGTGAGCGGCGTGGGATAGTGTGCCGTACCTCTCTAATCCCCGGCAGGGAACACCTCTCGCCGTTTGGCTGGCTAAAGCCAGCGCGGTACCCGTCGCGGTGGTACGTGTTGTGGAAACCGGCCATTGCGGTTGAGAGCTATGATAGGGGCCAAGTACCTCTCACAGAGCTGGGTTGGGATGCTCACGACAGGCGGCAAAGAACCTGTTGAGACGACTCAGACGGGTCGATGAGCGTCCTGGACACAAGCAAATTGTGCCGGTGAGTTGAATTCGGTGAAGATGTCGACAACAGCCAGAGGCTCAGCCCGACTCCTGACCGTCCGAGTCTGAAACTTTGAGGCTGTCGTGCATAAGGCAACGGTGCAGTGTCAATAAGGCCTGAAGACGGCGTGTCACAACGCCTCGCAAAAACTACCTGATCCTTGGCGAGTGAAGAAGGCTCGATGCGAGCACAGAAAGCATTGCCGGAGCTCTGGCGTAAACACGCGCTTGGCCACTCCGGAGGCGGAGGGAATATGGATGAGTGTGTAAATGAGATATCAGGGAATTATGGGGCTTAGAGAGCATCTCGCGCGGATGCTCGAGCAAGAGATTTTATCATACATGGTCGTCTGCAGATGGCCAGTCAGCCATGACAGGACCTATTCCCAGCCAGGGTGGGCATGCGAGCGAAGCCAGGGCCGACGGCACGGATGTCATCTACGGCTGCCGCAAACTGCTGTGGGTGGCCGGGAATGCTGCAGCGTCCCTCCTCCGTACCTACGCCCAATCCAGACATCTCGCGGCGTTGCAAGGAGCACGCCTCAGACAGGGATCCAGCTCATGGCGAGCGACAGGGCCTTTCGGCTGTGGACCCGAGAAATGCAGGAGCGCGCGGAACGGCCAAGATCAAATGTATCGTACGGATCCGTACCCCATTCCTCTTACGGTAATTGAATACAGCTGGATGAAGTATCGTAGTATCCGTAGAATGGTGCCAATTGGAGCGGCTCTAAGACATTCTACCAACATGGACTGTTACACCTGGTAATTGCTGATGTCTTCGAGTATACATTTGAGTGTCCTACGCCAATGAGGACATGTCATTGCGAAAAGCATTCGCTTGTTGCATAACTTACCGTCTCCATCCGAAATCCTCCCTTGACCTCCATCGCCAGTGAATTCTAGATACTACCGATTCTGGCCCGATATCTCCGGGTTCCTTCATAAACCTCCGCACGTGGAGAGCGGAAACGTCAGGGTCCTCCAATTCCGCGGAGTTGAGACCATTTGGACGATGTTTGAACTCCGTTGAGCTTCGAGTCTGCGCATCCCAGTGCTGTGATTTCCTCTCTTGTGTACAATCACAAGGACGGATACGGAAGCACAGGTACATTACTGAGAAGCAGACGTTGAAGGGACAGCCACTGACGTCATATCACGAAACAATATGATGGGATTTTGAACTTGTCGCATGCGATGCCGAACGTTGGGCGGCGGGCTGGTCGATAAAAAGATAGGAAAGGATATAACGAAAAGGCTGCCGTATTCTGATCTTAAACGTGGTTTGGTGGCTTGTAACGTCACGTGTGACGGCTGACATGTGCCTGCGGCCTGCCTGGACTGCTTTCGATTCGGCTGATCTGACGACGGGAAGAAGCATCAATTTCTCGTATCGTGGCGCTCCCTCTGATCTCTACACCGTTCCGCTGCCGCCGTCAAGCCGCCTCTGCTGAATCGCCCAATTTCGACGAAAACGGAGGCTGTGTCGCTCATATCAGAACAGCAAGGGGATGCCCGGGAACAAAGGGAGGAGTGGTGTCGAGCTAGCTTCCCTTCAGCGGCGGCGACTGGCATGGCATGCCTTCGGCCACCTGCAACGATCCGCTAGGCAGAAGCCTTCATTCACCCGTCACTGGCGGCGCATCGACGGCGCCAGTATTTGGTAGAGCAGCAACCGGGCATCGTCAGGGAATTCATTGCTTGTTCACAATCGAGACCTTGACGCGACACAAGGCGCTGTTCTGCCCTATGATGTTTAATTATTCATTCGGATTCCAAAGTTCCCAACTCCAACTCCCAGGTGCTCGCTCTTCTCTCACGTCTTACAGATTCGGCGGTGAAAAAAAGGTCTGTTTTGGTCATACCACAGCCGGGGCCAACCAGTTTCTGCTCCGGCATCCCGGACATTCCAGCATGGTGCCTGTGGTACCCGGATTGCTGCACAGCGCCGAGGCCGTGGGAGCGGAAACACACTTCGAATCGAAAAGCCATCGAGGCTGGCCCTTTTCGTGAAGATGGTCGCTCACGGCCATGCCTGACTTCGGCTTGGCTGGTCCATTAAGACAACTGTTCCCTTTATGTGCAGCCAGCGAGGCGTCAGTTCTCCGATTGCGCATCAAGGCTGTCGTTCGGTTTTCGCCCAGCGCCAAAGGTTATGCTGTGCCGGGCCAGATCTCCCGGAGCAGCGGCCAAGTCGGTTACACGCAGATCCCCCCTTCCACAGCACGGTGCGTCACACAAATCGGGTCGGGTTGCTGCTGCGGTTGTAAATCAAAACAGCTTCTTGGCCTGTCAAGATCCCTGTGCGCCCGAAGATCTCGCATCCAAGACACCACTAGGCCGAAAACACAGAAACATACAGCCAGTTGCGCGACTCGAGACAGTTTTGACAGGCTGCCATGTGTTGTGTAACATGGCACACCTTACGTAGCAGACCGAGTTCTGCCCGGAGAAAGCCCCAGCAGCTTCCTCTTGTGGCGCTGAATCTGTCAACCTGTCAGCCATGTGCTACGCATATCTGAACGCGGGATACACAAGCAGCGCTGCCTGAACTCAGCCTGCCTGGATTTGGGGTTTCGTGTCGAAGAGCTGAGACGCAAATTGATTGGCATCTGTGCGAGATGATGGGCTTGACATGACCGTCCCGGCAATGGCAAGGCCACACAAGCGTTGGACCCAACACCCGGGATGACATGGAAAGCAAGGGTGCTCGGTGCAACTGTAACACCCCAACATGTCCAGGGTTCTCACATTTCAGCTTTCTTCTGTGATCGGGCGTTTAACGACGGGGACATCACCACAACCAACTCAGCACCCGATGGGTGTTTCCTCCTTCGGTGACTTACATATTCGTCGGCATGCAACGGGGCGCCCATCTGCTGCCGGTAGCCCTTTCTCGAGCTGTTGCTACCCACCACGCCCGCTTCACATCCCGGGCAGGCCAGGTCCTAAATGTCCGACAGGTCCCCTTCACCAGCGAGGTAGGTTTGATTTCGGTCTCGAAGCGGGAACAACTGTTTTCAGGAGTGTGGATGAGGTTGTTCCGGCCCTTGTTGGTGCGTCAGTCGCCATGCAACGAACCCCTATTCCCCGAAGGACAAGAGAACCCCCACGGATCGTTCACTGAGTCGCTCATGTCAAAGGAGCTTCCCCACGGAAAATGGAGCCCGAGAGCGGGAGCTATGCGAGACAGTTTCTGAAACGGGCAAAGTATGCTGCGAGTGTCCAGGGGGACAGGGGATATTTGGGGCAACATTTCGCCGCGCCAAACCTCGAATTCTGTAGAGATCGCGATGCAGACTGGGTCACTGGGACGGTCTGGTGGCCGAGCTCATCAGACAGCCCAGAGTCCCCGCCTTGTCACACTACGCGGCACTCCTAACAACGCTCAATCAACAAGCAAGGTTGGCATCGCACCCGCACAATACGGAATACGGAAGCCGGGAACGAAGAAGAAAGGAGTTTGACAGTCGGTTTCACGGGCAGGGCTGCCGTCCCACGCGAGCCGCAAGCACGGAGCAGCTCGCCAGATGGGGCACGCTGCGCCGGCGACCGACAGCAACACCTCCCCCCCATCACCGAGTCGAGGGCGGCTGCTGATAGGCCGAACCCGTCACGGCGCAATGGATCGGCGCTGTTTGTCTGTCGGGTTACGCGACCGACCGACAGTCCAGACAACTTCGCTTCCCGGTGCTGATGAGCCGTGTGTAGTTGACAGGTTCCCGGCCTGGCTTGGAGACTCATTACAGCATTCAAGCTCAGATATCGTGGTCGTAAGGCGGGGTGGGCATCAATATCACATCCTGGCGGCACTTGTTTTCCTAGAGAGGACCTATACCGGTCTGATACGAGCGAGCATAGCATGTATATGAAATCGGTCCGGTATTACGTGAGTACAGCCAGTTTATGACCCGCATGGCGGGCCTTCATCAGCAATAATACGTCCTTGAACCTGTTACAACTTACATGCACAGTACAAGGTGTCCGTATAATGCGTTGATAACAGCCGTGGTTACCCGGGTTGCCGGCAAGCGCACGTGTGCGTCCCTGGGGCTCAGAAATCTGGCGAACGACCGGGTGGAAGATGCGGGACGACTTCCGTTGCAGTGGCACAAGTGGCCTGATTTCGCTTGTCAACCCTGTTCTTCCGTGAATCCCGTCTGACCAGGGCTGATGAGGGAGTGAGGTATCAGAGATCCCATGTGGGGGCACGATGGCGAGGGAGAAGAACCCTTGTCGATGAGGAGCGATGCCAAGAGGACCATGTCACATTTTGAAACGGTTCAAGGCTAAAGTCGCCGACAGCTTGTTGCTGCTGTGTACCGATGTCGAGGTCCTGGCCACCCAGCAAACGCACTTACATGTACGAAGTACTCGTGTACGTACCTACCATAAGAATTGATCAAAATGACGGTTGTAGCTGATACATCTGACGAACGGCTGCTGTTGGGTCACACCAATGGGAGCGGTGCCCAGGAGGAAATCGAGACACACGTGTCGGGTGTCGGTTCGAGTCCTGTTTTGATCTTTTGGTGTTTCGTCTTGCTCTTACAGTACAGAACAGCAGCAGGATGGGGCCGATACGGAGGGCCAGTGCATGAGAGTGAAATTTCGGAGGTTTTCAGGAGGAACCAGACTGTGGATTGGTGTAAGGCGATACGGTTACCGCGCGTCACCGTTGCATCGTCCATGCAGGTAACGAAGCGCTCGCGTGAATTGCCCGATATAGTCAAACCCCGAGGTCAGGGTTGATGATTCAAGAAGGGACCGGGCGGCGGGGAGATGCCATCCCTGATCTTTGACATCTCGGTCCTGTGATGCCATGTCAATTTGACAGCGCCAATGCGGTCGATGCCGCCGTGGAGTTGTGGGGTTCGGTAACGACGAAGGAGTGTCGTCCCAGCGGAGATTTTTTTCACATGTCAAGGTGCCACCACGCAGCATGTTATCTCGGTCCGTTCTACAACGGGCAGGAGATTCGTGATCCAACGAGGAGAGTTGGAGCCAAACCCCTGAAGGGTCGACTTCGCCTGTCTCTCCAGCAGATTTCTTCGCGAACTTCTCCCGAGAAAGAATCCCTTTCGCCTTCTTGTTTTGGCGATCAAGACCGGTACAACAGCTGGCCGGTTCCCTGGCATCTCCACTGGTGGTTCGAGAGCCAGCGTGGCGTGATTCCAGCATCGACCTCAAACTAAGACAACGGGGTTCATGCTTTCAACATGGGACGGCAAAGACGAAACCACAGGACGAGGCGATTTCTCGCAAATACCACGTTATCACTCGGGGAGAGCTGCGCGAGCATGAAATGACCAGGGAACTTGACGTGCATTGTTGGGAGCGCCACGCCGCGGGTTGAGGCTCCGTCCCCGGAGCGACAGCCTTCTTTCGGGTCCTCGCCGATGTTGTGGTGTCGAAGCGAAGCCAAGCGATTCCGAGGTGTGGGGTTCAAGAATGTTTGACAGAAAAAAGCGGTCCGTGTTGCGGCCGTCCCTTCCCGCGGTGGGGATCCTGTCACCTCCTCGTGCCCCGGCCAAAAAAAAAAGTTGGGTTGACCTGACGTTTGAGACGTGTTCTTGTTCCTCTCAGGGCACGCACACATCATCTTTCATTACGACGGTTACACGACCTCAATCCCAGTCACGGTATGGCCGTTGTGAGGGTGACGACCTGTCTGTCACTTTGCGATGCCTCGGGACTCTGCATGAACCCGTCAACTGACTCGGAGATCCTCTTCCTTTCCCGACTGTCGGTTTGGTCATGAATCTGACTGATCACGAGCAAAACTCGGCTGAGAAACGTTCTGTTTGATAGCACATTGTGTAGTCAACCGATAAACGTTGATGAACGATAAGATAGACTCCGTCAGGAACTGCCAAGCCGGAACATCCCGAGTATCATCGACCTCACGTCAATCCTGGCTTCTTGTCACCTTCTCTGCTTCGCACTGGCGATTGGGAACTGAGGTGTTGGATGCACGGACTGTAAGTCTGTTTAGTGGTTTATGCGTAAGGTGATATTTCCGGTCCCGACTTGGTTTGTTTTGACTTGTGCGCCGGAGGATAGGGACAATTGATCTAGCTCAACTAGATGTAGGCGACCGTTGGAGGCTTGCCGCCGAGACAGGGTGAGAATCATCTATTTCTTTTCCTTTCTTATTCGGAGCTGGTTGCCAAGGGATATGTCGTTTCACCTCCGGTTTCGTGTTATTCGCAGAGATGATGTGGGTGCGGCCTGGAACAAACCCCGCCTGGGACGTGGATGTGATGAGAAGCCGCTGGAGGGAAAGAGGTACTTCTGTGCGGCTGACAAGTGTTATCGAGAGAGCAAGAACTTTGAGCCATGCTAATAGCTGTGGGTCGCGATATCAGAGCATCACAATACCCAATCTATCATGGAGTCTGGGCCCTCGACAGAAGAGCGCGTTCATTCACGTCCAGACGCAAAGCATCGAGGATTCCTCTCCCTCAGTGAGGACCCGGAACTTAAGTCGGGCTGGTCAGAGTACCAAAATTGTTTCATGTCAGTTAATAGGAAATTGACCAGGACCAAGAAATTGGAAGACCCGACCGTTGAGCCTGCAGCCAAGCCCGGCTCTTGAGCGCGCGTCGGCAGGGAAAATACAACCATGTCACAGGATATAGCCGCCAATATCATATCAAAACATATCAGAAACGTTATGCATACACAGTGCCGCATCGGCACCACCACAAGTCAATGCAGGAACTGGGCACGACTGCCGAGTACTACACAACCGTCCCAACAGTTAACGTCACGAACATGAATTGAAACCACAACCAGTTGAGCGCCTGTGCCATGGGTGACTGTTGTTTGCAAAGAGATGAGTTCCATCCCTCGGCTCCATCTACAGTGGTGGATTATCCTGCCGTACCATAGGAAAGCAAGCCATAAGACGCACGGGATATAGGGATATCATATCCCTATTACATTGAGTTCCAAGGGTTCTGATAGATGAACTCGCCAATCAGATGGAGCAACTCCCAACGACAGTAAATCCCACCCAGAACAAAGACAAAGCCAGGCGCAACAAGCGACATCAATCACGGACAAGCAGTGACAGAAAAGACTCAAAACGAATCCGGTCCAAAACGCAGAGATGCGATGCGAAATGCGAAGAAGGCTTTCTCTCAAGTCCGAGCACAGCCCTGTATATATGTACCGTGTATAACCCGGCTGGCTAAATCCTCCCGCAACATGATGCCGTGCCGTGTTTGTTTGCATATGTGATGTACATTCCTGGACTCGGCCAGGGCGAAGCGAGGCATCATGATAGGAGAGCCGGACCGGAACTCAAACCTGTACGACGCGGAAACCCACTCCGCATGTCGGTCGGTTGGATATTTATGAACCCAAACTAAGAAGGAGAGAAGCCTTGAGCCCAAGCCAGCCGTCGACAGTTCCCGGGAAGCTCGCCAGCTGCCTGCCTTATCACCTTCCCCATCATTGGATGACACCCTCTGTGACTCTGTCCCGCGTCGGTACCATACTCTTCTATATAATCCTTGCCCGTGTGCAGTTGCTCATGCCCGACGTCCCTTGGCGCTGCTAGCTCAACAGAGCAGCCGAGCCGTGATGAGTGAGCGGGTGGTCAAGCCTGTGCGCTTACTTATGTCCATTCCAGATTGACCCCATCCGGGTCCATCTTTCGGGTCCCGTCCCGCGCTGCTGGGAGGCCCTTACCGTCTGTAGGCGAGCGGGTGAAGGGATGTGATCGGTGAGCGGTATGGGTGCTGGTATGGCGGGTCGTTGCGGAATCATCACGGAAGCCGCAGCCGCGGCATGTTAATTTGGAATATATCCGCGCCCAAAGGGTTTGTATGTCTGGGTAGGTCCGGGTCGCCGACCTCGGTTGGGGAGACGGGCATCATCGTCATCATGTTCAACGCAGTCTCGATCGCGGTCCTATACCCTCCACTCACTTTGAGATAGGATGGCAGCGTAGGACCGAGACGTTGCGCTCGCTTCCAGGCGGCCGCGTATGCTTCAACCAGCTAAGGGCATCTCGGGAGGCAACGTAGGACCTGAGAGGAAAAGATGTCTGCAGTCCAAATGCCAAAATACTACCATTTCTGTAGTATATACACAAGAAAAAGCAAAAATGCCAGCTGTGCAGTGTGCATGGGTATAGCAGCCAGAGGAGAGTTGTACATGATCAACAACCATGTAAACTCCTCAACACCAATTGTATCCAAAAATGAAGTGCTGTGATCCCAAAAGTTGCCCAGAAGAGGACGGACTAGATCACTTCCCGGCGCCTCTCAACCTCTCCAGAAACAGCCTTTTCTTCGCCGTCTTTCTTAAGGTGTCCACTCCTCCCCGCTCCTGCGGTTTCGGCCCTGGCCCAACTCCTGTTTCGGCACCTCCCAGTACTCCAGCGTTCTGAAAGCCAGGGTCGTTCCTCAACCCTTCACTTTTGGGATCGATTTCGTCATAGTCATGATCGTAATCATCCGCGTAGTAATCCATTCGGGCCTTCACGGGATAGTCGTCGTGGTGGTCCTGCGAGGGAGTCCCCGTATCCAGGCTTCGGTAACTGCGTGGGACACTGCTCGCTTTTCGCATCTTCTCCAACCCCTTAACGAGCGGCTCCACCAGCGGCGCCTTTGTCGTTTCAAACTCGTCATCATCGTCAACCTTCCCTGGCCTCATCCACTCAACATTTTTAAAGGATTGTCTTCTTTGCGGCTCGTGGAACGGGGGAGGCGGTGACCGCGGGGGTGGCGACGGAGCTTCTTCGAATCCCGGAACAGGGCGCGATGCCTGGGCCTTTTTGTACAGTGCCGGGAAGCGTGCCTCAAACTCAATCTCGAGCTCTTTCTGATGCTGCTCCACTGCCCGTTTTCGTTCAAGTTTCCTCGCCAAGATAAGATCAGTCGATGGAACGCGATGTTGGCCTGCAAATGTCTCCAGCCACTCGTGGTAATGTTCCTCCGCCTTGGCTGCTTCTTCCTCGGTCGGGCTGGACCGCTGACGAAGACTGTCGAGATGCTTTTTGGCCTCGCTGGTCATTTTGGCCCCGCTGATGTGTTTGTCAAACGAGGCGGAGAACTCCCGGTAATGGCCTTTGAGGATGAAGCACTGGCCGCGCCAGCCCTTCTGCCTGAACTTGGTGTACAGGGCGTCGGCGACGGGACACTCCCACTCGAATTCAATGACCCTGTCATAGAAGACGACGCATTTGAATTGCGACCATTTGCTGAAGCTGCGCCGGCTCTGATCGTCCATGAAGGTGTCCTCAATCATCTCGAGTGAGGTATTCTCGACGAAACTCAAAGGGGCACGCAAATTGATGGCGTCGTGGATGTGAGACCTTTCAAAGTCCGTTGATGACCGCAGGTCTACGAGAAGGATTCCCTTAGATGGGTAAATCTCGAGGAGGCTGTTGAGATGGCCAGGGAGGATCATGCGGGCACCATCCTGGGTTTGGCGGCCGTGGCTCTCGATCCTGAGATTCTGAAGGTTGTATGTCATCCGCTCTTGCTCTCGGCGGTGGTGGAACCAGACCTGGCTTGTCAGCAACAGTCTCTCACGATGCCAGCTCGGCAACTTACATGGACATCCGACGTCTCTACCCCGAGGTTTGATGCGAGATGTTCTACCACGCCGATGCTCGGTTCGGGGTCCTTCTGGAAGTAATCCTCTAGGCGCCGAACAACATGAGCAGCCATCTGCTGGCCTTGCGGGACGTCCTGGATTGACTGAAAGACGGATTTCTTGGAACTCCGCGTTTTGTTCAAAATCATCGCTCGAGATATTGGTTCGGCTGCTGTGGTCGGGGTTGACGGGCTAAGAGTGCGCCGATCCAGAGTGGATAACGACGTGGTTGAAGCTACATTCCTGAGGAGCCCCTTCAGACTGCCAGTGGAAGGCTGCGGTTTCAGTCTAACTGTATCTTGGTGGCTGTAGTCGAGTCGATTGCTCGCTGAGGTGCCGACGCGTTGGAGCGATGGCAGGTTTGTTGACGGGTCACAGTAAGGAACGGAAACGGCAGAAGTGACTCGGGGAAGGGTGGCGCCACCGGCTTGGCGCACGGCCGTGTTCAGGCTTTCAGCTTGCACAAAGGTTGTGCCAGAAAAGCAAGACTCGGCGTCATCGCGTGCTTGAGAGACCATTGGTGTTGCGCTGGCAACAGGCACGGGCGAGATCGGAGGTTCCCGAGTTTTCTGGGCGTGAAGGAGGTTGTTTGATCGAACAAAGGCGATGAAAGAGCAGGCCGGGTCGTCGGGAAGAAAATCCCAAACCATGACCGGGAGTGACAGCAAGAGAAGAGTCGAGTGGCTCTTGAAGACACCCTGAACCTTGACGTATTTTGCCATGGCGGGAAAGGCGGCCAGCCATGTTTTCCAGTCGTTCAGATCCAACCGCTGATCATCCTCGAGTGCTAACGAAATCAACACATGTGGTTCGTCTTCGTTGGGTTCTGAAGCTCTCGGGATCCTGAAGTCGGGTGTGAGGTGATGTGTGAGGGGGTATTGCTCCACCGGATTCCTCCCCTCAATCAGCCTCGGCTGCGGTGTCGGATGGCCCCAGTAGGGGAGCTCATCCGGGGGAGAAGGAGGCCTTTGCTTGCGGGGGACGAGCCGGCACACCTCAATGCTGGGTGCTCTGTGATTGGACGTCATCATGAAGTGGACTGGCGTCGATCGGGCCTCAAAATGCTTTCCATTGATCAAGATGGGGCGCGGGTGCTTCAAACGAGCGAGGATCTCGGCGTGCAGCATAGCGGCCGAAAATGTCCGTTGACGCCACTCCTCGAGCACTTCGATCAAAGCATTTGTAAACGAGTATCTGCCCGGGTCAGGCGCGATCGCATCCCAGCTAGAGGCCGAAATGGTTTCCGTGATGCTCTTGCCGGTGGGAAATGTGGCGCTTGCGGCTCCAGCGCAGCAGTCGAGGAGAATCAAGACGTCCGAGACCGATCGCTCTAGGAGGGTCTGGATGGCTGACCATTGAAGCCATGGGGAACCAGGACGTCGGTTCGCGCACCAGGTGCTCTGCCTGGACTCGTCTATCCGTGCGTGGCCGCCGTAGTAAACCACAAAAAGCGTGTCCTCGGACTCATGCTGCTTGACCATGTCGGCCACCTTGAGCATCAACTCGAGGTGAGAGTTCTCGGAAGGGATGGAGAAGATGTCGGTCTGGAAATTGTAGTGTTCGCGAAAGCATTTCTCCAGATCTTCTAGCTCCGGCAGTACAAACAAATCATCGCACTTCCAGTGAAGCATGAGGACCTGGACCTTGGAATATCTCTGTGCCGAACGTCCGACGTTGGGGAACGCTCTACTGGCCGACTTTAGGCGCCCCAAGTTAGAAGTGGCCTCCTGAGCGGACCCCGACTTGAAATGGGGAAGCTTGACATACATGCTGGAGTGCCTGTGCGAAGCTATCTATGTCCTTGACATGATAGCTGACACGGCTGAGGTCGTGGGTTGCTGCTGGTGAGCCCTCAGTGGCCGAGCCATACTGTGACGGTCGTCAGCCAGAGTCCTGCCATTACCGAAAAGGGTCCCGTCCAACGGAACACATACAGCAGAATCGGTACTGCTCATGCTGTGCTCGTCGTTTGCTGGCCTCCTCGTGCGGAGGGGAATGAAGGGCGGTGTCGGCGATCTCTGCTCCATGGCGAATTGGATAGGCCTGAGAGCCGTGATAAAGAAGCGTCGACCCCAGATCCGATGCGGAGTGCCCGCGCACGAGCCGGCAGCGGACACACGATGGCGTCTCGATCACGGCGATTGGCAGGAGAGCGACTTTCCGGGCTCCTATCGGTGCTGGATTCGTTGCTTCATCGCTTTGTCCTGTTTCCGCTTCGGTGCGAGGTTTTCAGCTGGCGAAGGAAAGGGCAGGTGTTGTCAGACAAGTCGTTTGCCACATCAATGGGAAAAGCATTCCTCGGTGCCCACGTCGTCCCACGCTGTCGGTGCCAGGTTGAGCGTGCTTTCCGTGTGACAACCTGTTTGGCTCCCGGGGGAGGGCTTAGTTGCCGCCATGCAACCTCCCGGTCACCAATTCGGGCTTAGCGCCCCTCAGCCCCGGTGTTGCTTTGGGAAGGAGCAAGGAGAGATCTCTCGGGAGAAGTGCGCAGAGCGGGAGAGCCAATCGGAGAGCTGCGGCTTGGCATCGGCTCTGCGCACGACATGCGCCGTTGGACAGGGGCCCGGCCAGCTGGCTTGGCTTGGCAGGAGCTGACAGCCCCTTGCCCATCCGTGCGCCTTGCAACAAACGCTTGGAGCTCCGGAAGTGGTACCCTTACTACCTCCAGTACCCTCAGTCGCTCACCGCCGAGCCAGGAACCATGAGAGAACGAGTTACGTATGTCCAGAAACTGGGCGATTCTCTGGAGCCCTCGGCCCTCACAGTGGAGGGCGGCACCATCAAGGGCCCCGAGGTGCACGCCGTCCGTGAGGACAGGCTGACCATTGCTCTCAATGAGCTTCCCACAGAGCTGCAGACGCTCGTCGCCGGCGCCCAGGACCTCCACATCCGATGGGTTAGCACCACTGCTTATGAGGCTGTAAGCCCGTTGCTCGCACGCCTGCCACCCGGCTTTCATTTCTTTTTTACTCCTGGGAAGGACGGAATTGTCGGGTATGTCATGAATGACACCCGCTTGATGTCATTGCAATGCTGATGATTCGAGTTTAGGAACAAGCTCTGTCCATTGTTAGGCAGTATATTTGGAAGCGACATTTGTTTGAGTCCCAATGTAAGCTAGTCCGAAGAAAATCTCAGACACAGACAGGCTGACATCAATCGAGGAGTCGTTCACATCCTTGCCCAAGGACACCTTCTCTCACTCAGCCGCGTTCCAGTACTTCCAACAGCTTGAGACCTTGTCACAGTTCATTCAGTATGCCAAGGGACGACTATGCCGCTCAACGGACGCCTCCTGCTCGGCCCGGCTGGACGCCCTCTCCAAAGCCAGCTCACTGGACATTTCCTATGACACGGTCCAACACGTCCTTCGTGTGACTGCCCTCTGGCCCTACCAACGCCAACAGGTGCACGTCACATCTCACCCACAGCTGCGGACCGAAGTGGGCATCCTCTCCACTGACAAGCCGCAAACACTCGAGCCACACGAGATCGGCATCTCGGGCCTCCTGACCGTCCTCGGCCAGGACTTCAAGCCCTCCCCGACAATGTTCACCTTTGCCTCTCGTCACCGCGACGCCGAGTCCACCTTCTCGGCCCAGTTCCTTACCCCGACAGGGCTGCATCCAACTCTACGACTCCGGCTCGCCTCCAGCGCACCCCTTAACCTCTCCCAGCACGACGACGACAACAACGACCAAGATACCACCTGCGTCCCCTACGCCTACCTCACCCTCCCCCGCACAATCTTTGCCGACAGATACCAGCTCTCAGACCTGCTCTTCCTCGCCTCCAAGAACCTCACCGCCCTGCGGTACATGACCCAGCCCGTCGACCTCGAGGCGCCAGAGTATGTCATGGCCCAGTGGGGTTCCTCCGTCCTGCTTGAGCTGTCTCCTCCGCCACCTTCCACTTCTTCCCAACCGGAGAAGAAGAACGAAAGGGAGGAATGGACGGCCGAGATCCCGCTCCACCTGCGCTACCTCGCCCCCGCGGAAGGGGGCTACTCGGCCATATCCGTGCCGTACCCGGCCGTGTTCTGGGCGTGCGTGCCCGAGCATGGCGGGGTCGAGTTCCCGCCCAATCCGTTCGAGAAGGTCAAGCTGGGCTATGACGGCTTGTTTGAGGACGGCACCGTGTTCTGGCATGTCGAGCCGCGGCCGGTGGGGGGGGGCACGTCGCTGGTGAATGTGGTGAGGGTTCCGGTGCTGGATCTGGAGAAGGCGCGGTGGGTGAATGCGGGGACTGCGGTCGCTGTGCTGGGTGGATTTGCCTGGGTTGTGTGGAAACTGGTCGGGCTGTATATGTACGGGGGTGATGGTGTGGAGGGTGAAGGGGAGAAGGCGAGAGAGAAGAAGAGGCAGTGATATTGAGGCGGCTTGTGCGCCTGTCACCAATATGGCTGGAGGGATCTTGGTTACTCGGCGTTGAAGTTTGCCGGATCAGTTGCCTCATTCTGTAAAGGGAGCCATCTCCCATACCAGAGGATAGACGAGCAAGTCGCTGCCCAGTCGAATCTCGAACCATTTATTTGACCTTTCTTCTTCGCCCCATTCTCGTGCTCGCTTACAAGACTTGTCCTTCTAGTCCAATCACTCGTAGAGGCGATGCGTATTCCGCAGTATGAAGCCCCGGAGTTGAGTGCGGCAAGCAGTCACTGCTATGAGAGATGTCACGTGCTCTACAGTCTGGCGACAACATCAAACTTCAACCCACCCCCGGATCAACCACTTACAAGATGCAAGACGGTAAAAACCCTTCCGTAACCCTCACAATCACCTGAGGTTTATACTCATATCATGACCACCTCGTGCTTCAACGCTCCGAAACGGGACCGGGGCCGAGTCCCATCCCACTGCAAGAACACCTGCTCGAACGTTCGAATGTGGTCAGGCTTTAGCTTCCGGGCGGCTGCGTATGTGCTTCCTCGAACGCGCATGCGCAGAATCAAATGCAGGTGTAGCAACCTGAAGCTAGTCAGACTTCTGCAACGGAAGGGCTTCTGATCCAAATCTTGCCTCAGGTGCCTTACCTCAAGGTTCATATTCTGTGTGAAATTCACATTGCAATGATGCAGTAGCTCCTCCACTGCTCCTTCCTGCTCAATCACCCACCTGGCATTTGCACTTTAAGACTGCAGTCTTCCGCACAGTTTGTCAAGCTTCTGCGCGCACTCCGAGGTCCTATTTTTCCGGTTCCCAACCAGCGAAGCCGAACTCAACCATTACTTTCTTCACCCGTGTTCCTCCCGCTACCTCATCACCAACTCCAGTTACCAACTTCTATTCTTGTTCTTCTACCCAAGCGTGCCATTGAAGGCGTACTTCACTTCGTCTGTCGCCTCAATTCTCTAACCATCCTCCCCTAGCGCTTCGCGACGACTGCGCGCCCCACGAAACGAAACGGTGACAGCTTACTGTTGCCCCGTCCTTCGGCATCTCGCTTCTCAGATCTCTTGGACCATTCAAAGCAATCGACTGCTTTGACCGTTTGCGATTCTCAATCAGGTACGTCGTGGTATAGTTCGTCGGCTTCGACATTATTCGAGCATTCTCTCGTCATATGCCATGTCCGCCAACTCCCCGTGAAGCAATCGTCACCTTTACGAAACCCAAAGAAGTTTGTGCTAAGCTAACTGATCGCGCGCAGTTTGATTAGAGAATTGTGTCATTCTTCTCGCACGGTACTTCGAAATCCTGCATCGAAGGTAAGCCGCCCTTCAACGCCCCAACATTGTTGAACTCACTCATCATCTTCAAGTGCGAGGTCACTCAGTCAGACATCTCGGATCAAAGAAAGGCACACAAAGCGGGCTTGAGCTCCAGGTGTGGAGGCAGTCTTGACTCTCCAGAGCGGGAAAACGCGTTTCTTTCAGCCATCGGCTTTTCAGGACCATCGAAAGACAACATCAACAGCGCCAGGGAATTACAGCGTCGTTTCAGCAGGCCCATCCGATGAGAAGGTTCGCGGACGTCGTTAAGAACGGCAATGGCAACGTTGTCGACTCGACTGGCAATCAACCATCCTGGTGGGACAATGCGAAAACCTTGCCCGTCCAAGAACCAAAGAACGCCCCGGCACGCAGCCAGGCCCATGTGTCATCCTCGCAGTGGAAGCGGACCTCCAACAAGCCTCTTCCACTTGACCCATCGGCGAAGTATTGGGAAGCCCAGCAGATTGCACGGGGTATTGTCAGCCCGTCAAAATACCCGACACCCCGAGATCAGAAGGCCTCGGGTGCTTCGACTGGATGGCATGACCAGGATTCTGGGGCGAACAAGGACCTCCAACAGAGTGTTGGGAACCCGCCGCCTTCCCAGACTCGTGGCCCGAACCCCTGGGCGAAGGCGAAGGGGACACCCCGTCGCCCCACCGACCCGTCGCGCACCACCCGTCCTCGCCGTCCCACCCCGGCTCCAAGACCCCGGAAGCCCGTGGTGGAAAGAACGGCTGTGCAAATAGGGGCCTTCGACCAACGCCCACTCGGATTGCCGAGTGTTACCCGGATCTAACAGCCTATCGGAATCGGATGCCGCGTCCGAACAGAGACTATACCGGGTCGTCGCACAGCCTTCCGACATTGGTCTCGTCTATCAACATCAGCGACTCGGGCCTCGCGGGGGGCGGCAAAGGGTTCACGGGGCCCCGTGATATCAGGAACAAGGTTTGTGTGGAGGACGCCAACTGGGACGTTCACTGGCTTTCGCCTTTCATCAGGGACTGGGTGGCCGGCATCCCCGACTGCCCGCGGACGGATTTTGACCAGGGCGTTGGCGAGCACTGGAAGCGCGACATTGACACCAACACTGGTCACTTGTTGGGCATAGTCGCTTACCCCGATTCCTTTGTCAACCATGCGGATATTGACTCGGCCCTGGAATGGCGCCGACAGAACTGGTCGTCCACTCTTCTCGTGTCCCGACATAACACGAACCGGCAGGGCAACCATCGCTTTGGTAAGAACTGTCGTGGCAACACCCGCAACCACCGCGATCCGGTGCTGGAGATCGAGGAGGGCATGATTTTGGAGGTCCACGAGACGCCCATCGAGAGGCCCGAGTACAACCGCTATGTGCCGCGCATCCCCTGCTTCCTGCGGCCGGCGGAGAAGTACGACATGGAGGGCAGTGAAATTGAGTGAGTTCTTTTTTATTTTCTTTTTCTTGGTCCCCTCCTTCCCTTTCTCTTCCGCTCCTCCCTTTTTCTCTCTTTTTTTTTTCTTTCTTTTCGGAGGTTTCTTGGAATTGGGGATGACGATAGTGTTGCTAACTCATTGAACAGTCTACAACTTCGAAGGGAGACCGGCCTCCAGACGCTTGACTCGGAAGCCCTGTCCGCGGAGGTTTTTGAGAAGATCCTTAACACTGCTCAAAAATGCGGGATGCCGTTCATTGTCGCTGCCCGCGGCTCAGCCAGGGAGTTGGGTTTGACCAAAGGCAACCTATCGTACTCGGTCTTCCGCCAGATCCCATCCACCGAGAAGGTTAGGCACGGCGAGATCCTCGGTTTCACCTTCCTCTCCCCATGGCAGCCTGGTTTAGCATGCAGCAGCAACGGCAGCAGCAGGGCAAGGGCCAAGATCCACGTCTACGTTCATCCGCTGTATAGGCGCAAAAATATTGGCTTTTCGCTCCTCGACATGCTGCTCACGACCGTGTCGGATCGGTTCTCCAGCCAGACGGGTTACGACTTCATCGACCCTAACGACAGCAGTGTCTACAAGAACTCGGCCACCCGTGAGCGGCAGTATTTCCGCCTGTACATCAGCTACATGGTCAAACACCAGAACCGGACAGACGACGAGAAGCTGGAGGCGGAGCAGAAGACTCATGAGAATGACTTGGTCTGGGTCAAGAAGCTGCTCAAGGATCAGCTCAACTTCACCGAGGTCGCGCGATACAGGGCGGTACACCGCTCTCCCAAGGGCCGCGAGCGTGGCGTCCACTGGCTTGATGAGGTGGTCTTTGAGCACACTTGCCGCTTTGATCTGCGCGATATTAAGGAAGGCTACTAGGTTGGCGGGTGCAGGATCAAATGCTTGATAGGATCTGGGGCTTTCTGTTTCTTCTCTGGCCCGTGTCTTTGTTCTGGGCTTCTTGCTGATGTTCGAGGATATGTATGGCGTAATTTGTACGAGCAAGATGCGGGTTAATTTGTGGAGCAGAAGCCAACAAAGACAAATCTTTCTTGAATGGCTCCTCGCTTGAGTGAAACTTGGCAACATTGAAGCTATGTACGATCAAGAAATATGGACATGAATAGAAAGAAGCCTATGCATCAGGCATCCCCCCCACAAAACCTCAGAACACCATCCCGTCTCGTCCACTTCAGCCCGATCCTCACAGGCATTGCGAGTACCACTGGTCCTTAACCGTGCACTTGGTCCCCGCGACGCAAGTGAAGCTTCCCGTCCACTGCCTGCCACCGCACTGGCCGTACTTCGGAATGGGCTTGGGAGCGGCCAGGGCCAGGATCTTTTGCGATGCGTGCTCGGCGGCCGTGACGATGTAGGACGACGGGTTGGTGGTAGGGACACCAGGGAAGATGGACGCGTCCACCACAAATAAGTTGTCCGTACCCCACACCTTTTGCGCTCGTGTCAGTCATGCTCCGCAGAACGCTGAAATGCCATTACACACCTTAGTGTTGAGGTCGACGACGGCTGAACCGCCGTTTTGCCGGCCGTCGTCGGTGCCGAGCTTGGCGGTGCCCATCCAGTGGTTGGAGCGGCGGTTGCCGGGGGAGACTACCATCTGTTTTTAGGAAAGGGGATTTTGTTAGTATGGATTTGGGAGAGGATGGAGAGGATGAAGAGCAAGACGGTAAAGCATAGGGGCGCTTACGTTATTAACGTAGTCGCGCGGCGAGGTGCTCGGGTCGGGGAAGTTCCACGTCAGGTTGGCGACGTTCTTGAGGGCGTTTTGCAGGTTGATGATGCCCTGGATGACGGCCTCCTTGTCGTTGGGGTCCTTAAGGTAGGGCACATCCGAGACGACAGTCGACAGCGAGGGCGTGATGGTCATGCGGCCGCGCGAGGTGGCGCCGCGGCCCAGGTATTGGGACATCGTCATAGCCTCTGGGAGGGGGGTCAGCGGGGTGGTCGTGTGGTAGGGGGAAAGGGCAATAGTTGTTGGGGGAAGGGGGTGGGGGGTGGGGGGCACGTACTGCCGTTGGGTGTCCCAAGCGAACCCTCCACACGGGCCGTCCACTGGATCTGGCGGACCTTGCCGTCGGCGCCCTTGATTTCCTCCCAGAACCTGATGGTGTTAGCGAAGACTCGATGACTAGAACAGGGGGGTTGCTTACATCGGCCCGATGTTGGGGGCAGCCTGGGCTAGAATGCCGCTGCGCTTGCCTGCATGGTGTCAGCTTTTGCAGCTTCGCGAGAGTGCAGAAGAGTCCACATACTAAGGTACAGGTTCTTGTCGGCCTCGATCGGGGTGTTCCAGGCTTGATAGAAGTCATAGAAGACGACGTTGGGGTGGGAGATGACGGTGTCAGTCTGTATTATGTCAGCGCCTTAGTTAGACATGAACATCGAGTTCTGAGACCCACGTTGAGATGGTCATCCAGGTTGTATCCAACTGGCAGGGGGATCCACGACGTGCTGTTGATCATGGTCGGCCCGTCAATCGTCGAGCTCTTCACAACCTGGAGTTGATCCTCCGGCCCAATACCGCTTCTCAGCAGGATCTTGGCGCTACCAAAGGTGCCGGCAGACAGAATCACGCGGCCAGAGATGTTGGTAACGTTCACGATGCCCTGGTAGCCACCAGTCCGGAATGGCTGGACCTCCACACCCGTGATGTGGCCGCCTTCACGAATCACACGCCTCACGCTCGTGTTGAGCCAGAGGTTGAAGTTGCTGCGCTTCTTAGCACTCGTAAGGTAGGTCGCCAGGGGACCACCACGCTGGCCGCCTGAGAACATGAAGGGGGCGTTGGAGTAGGTGCGATTCTTGCGGTCCGGGGACGAGTTGGCCGTGACTTTGCTCCAACCGCCCTGACCCAGCCCATTCGCTAGGACGTCGAAGCCCTGCTGGAGGTAGCGCTTTCCGTCGGTCGAGGGGGTGTCAGTGCCCGGGATGCGCGAGAACACTTTGTTGATGGCGGCTGAGATGTCTCTGGACTTCCAGCCGGTGGGGAACAGGTAGTCCCAGTCGAGCGAGTAGGGCTTGAACCAGAGACCGGCATTCACAGCCGTGCCGCCGCCGAGAACGCAGCCAGCCATCTGGTCGGTGTCATCGCAAGCAATGCCCTTCGAGTCGACCCAAATTTGGTTGCAGAGGCCGGGGACATCAAAGCGGGTAAGCTTGTTGCCGTCCAGCCAGTCGGGGCCGAGATCGCCGCCGTGCTCGGCGGTCGAGGCAAAGCCCTTCTCAATGAGCAGGACCTTCTTGCCGGCCTCGCTCAACCTGTCGGCGATAGGAATGCCACCGGCTCCGCCGCCGACAACAATGTAGTCGAACGTGGCGCCCGTCGGCACCGGCTGGCCAACGACCGAAGACTGCGTCGGGCCGCCGCAGGTGCCGGTAACGGTCTTGGTGGCCTTGGCGGCCCAAGCCGAGTAGGACGGGTTGGCGGCGTTGGAATCGAGAACAGCACCCCAGATACCCATGCCGTTGTCGTGCTGCTCCAGGCTGATCTGATCAGGGCAGGTCGGGTTGCCGGGAGACGGGAACGCCTGGACCCAGCCGAGGACGGCGAAGCCGCTGGAGGTGGAAATGCCGCCCTCGCTGCCGCCCTGGTTCCAGTGGAGGCAATTCTGGCATCTGAAGACCAGGGTGAAGTGCTCCGAGTCGATGCTGGACCGGATCTGGGTGATCTTGGCGTCCCCTGCGTAAAGGTCCGGCATGGAGTAGCCGCCTGCGAAACGCAAAGAGGTGTAAACGGTGTCTGCGTTCGGCCAGGCGGTGATGAGGAGCCCGTTGGTCATGGGGCCTGCCAGAGAGACACCGCACCAGCCCTTGTTATCCGCCGCGGCACATTTCTTGGTGCAGTTAGCATCCGTCGACACAAGTGGTCATGGTCTAGCTGAGCATACCAGGTAACCAATGAACTCGTTGGCATCGGTGGTGAGGGCATCAGAAGGCAGGGCCATGCCAAAGGTGAAGCCTCCCTGAGTCTGTCCCGTGTCCCCGGGAACGGTCCACGAGTTGAAGACGATGCCAGATTCGGCATCAGTGAAGGTCACTGGCTCATTGTTCTGGCCAAGGGCAGACGGAAGGACTAGCTTGGATGTCAATCACGGAAGAGCTGTAGTTTGGCTGCCATGACTGTCACTTACACGACGCGGCCGCCGCGAGGGCGCCGACAAAACGAGAGGAGGTCCTCATGTTGGGCGTACAGACACGGTTCGCCTCGACGCTACCGACATACAAGCAGAGGGGAATGCCGCAGCTGAGGGGGCAGCTCCCTCTTAAGCCCCATGGCTTGCCCCCTTTCTCCAGATACAACCCCAAGGCACCTTCGGTACGCTTCCAAGTCGTGCGGAGGCAAATGAAAGGACAGGGCGTGGGAAATCCCCGGTAGGCGGAAGTGGCGGCAACCCTGTCCGCCGTCGCGGGCTGATGCAACTCTAGGGATGCATCCGGGGAACAGGCAAGCACCTCCCACGAGCCTGTCCGGCGTGGAGGCCACGCGGACGGGTGAGCTGACTACACATTACCATAGCCACGTACAGAAGGGGGATTCTCGGCCGTTCCTAAACGAGAGCAGGATACGGCGGCTCATGCAGCTTGTAAGCTGCGAAAGCTGCAAGGCCATCACTCACGCATGCCATGGTCATACCGAGCCGCGGGGTTGCAAACCCGGTTCGCGGGGAGGAGAGCAACAGGGATTTTGGGATGTAAGGTGCTTGCTTACACTGCACTGACTGCAGCCATGTTGCAATGTCGTCGGATGGTAGCTCCCGTAGATTGCAGGGGCATTGCCAGGGCCGTTCCGTTACGCGCCCAGAACGGCTTGACCGGGTACTTCATTGCGGGTAATTAGGAGAAGGCTTGCCCAGGTTCCTGGTGCTTGGGCTCCCGGCGTGCCGAGAGCCATTCCGGAAACGACCTCTGCGGCACATGTCCTCCGAGATTCTCAGCGTCCCATCACCGTTCACGTCCTCCGCCCTGGACGCCTGGCCAACGAGAGTGTCGAGGTTTGTCATGGCGAAGGTCTTGGCGAAGTCTGCACGTTGCATTGTAGAGTGCCAGAACAGTCGCGCCGCGATTGGCATTCCTGGAGGAGTTGACCGGAGTTGCTTTGAAATGCAAGAGTTTGGCGCAGTGCCGGGTATTTGTGAAGGTTGATGAAACAGGAAGGTATCGTCGCGACCCGAAAACCCGGTCGACGTGCCTTTCGCACGTTTCCCAATAACTTCAGCCCAGCTCAGCTTGTCGATCAGTTGCGGCCACGCTCAAGACACGCACGAGACCTGGTGATCATCTTGGTTGGCCGATAGCCGCATGTAAAGTACTTGCTTCTGTGCAGGTTACTAATACCTGACTTCCCCAGGTTCGTTGCATTGTTGCCAAGAAAGGGAGTTGAGGTTCATGCAGAGACGTTGTATTTTCGGAACTCTGACTACGGATATGTACTCTTCGAAAGTCAGCTGCGAATGTTGCGTGCGTTGCTTTGCCAAGGTTTTCATCTTGCCATACGATAAATGGTACGGATCTAGGTACAGATCCGTACAGAGTGCCCGTACCTTCGTACAGTATAATACCGGGAATTGCTGACGTGGTCATTTGATTGGCTTTTAGTTTGCTTGGATCTGGTACTCGCAAACCGGCCCAATGCAGTGTGGTCTGAACACTGAGATAACAGACAGGGCAGGCCACAAGTAACAAGGAAAGTTGCCGATAACTGAATGGACAACGCATTGAACAGAGTCAAAAATGAAGTTTGGGTGGTGAGAAAAAGTGATGACCGACCTCGACGCGGCTCGAACGCGCAATCTCCAGAGCCGAAATCTGGCGCCTTACCATTTGGCCACGAGGCCCACATGTTGTTGATTGGGTAATTTTAAATATATAGTTTAACATGCAAATCCAACGCGAAGCGGAACCATGGGGCAGTTGTGGGGTGGTCCAAGAGGCAATGCGGGTAAAAGTGGAGCGCTCAGCAGGCCGCTCGACTTTTTTGGACTTCGCGATAAGCATAGAGTACCAAGAACTGCCAAACCTGGAAGAGAGACCCGAGACAGAACAACAAAACCTATTACACCACTCCCACCTAGCGGACGTACTCCCATACCGCCAACATGCGCCCCTTAACTGATCAGGAAATGAAGACAGTGTTGGACAAGGTAGGATTCTTTGGCGCGTTCCTCTCTCCTTCTCTTTGACAGCCACCAATTCCACTTCTCGACCATAGCAACAATCCAGCTAACACCCCCCAGCTAGCCAACTATGTCTCCGACCTGAAAAGTCTAATTGCCCCCCTCGAGGACGGCGACCGTTACGTGTTCCGGCTGAACCACTCCCGGGTACGCCCTCCCGATGCCTTCTCACACCGCACCCTCCTCGGGCCATGACTTACACACCGAATACTTGCATAGGTCTACTACGTCAAGCTTTCTATCGCCAACCTTGCCACGAGCATTAGCCGTGACGCGCTGCTCAGCTTGGGTACTTGTCTGGGGAAGATGACCAAGACGGGCAAGTTTCGCCTGCACATCACGGCACTGCCCATCATTGCGCCGGGCGCGCGGCACAAGATTTGGGTCAAGGATAACGGGGCGCAGCCTTTCCTATATGGGTCAAATGGTGGGTATCTGTGGATTGAAGGTTTAGGGCATGGATGGTTGAGTAGTAGGGACGATTGCTGACTGCCAGTGAACAGTGGTGAAAGCGCACGTTGGGAGGTGGTCCGAGGACTGCCCGGAACATTCGGGCTGTGTCGTGTACAGCATGGCGGATATCCCACTCGGTTTTGGAGTGGTATGTTCTTTTGGTGTTTCGAACTTTGAGGGCATGGCTGACCTGCATTAGACTGCAAGGAGTACGACCGAGGCGCGACGATTGGATCCTACGGGCATCGTGTGCTTCCGGCAAGCAGACTGCGGCGAGTACCTCCGCGACGAGGACACTCTCTTTGCGGGTTAATTGGGCCAACTCGGTAATGGTATAGTTAGACAAAAACGACATATGGGCCGGCGTCAGGTGTTCAAATGGCCTCGTATCTATCAATGAGGCGGTGGCTGCTTTGGTTATCAACACGACCTTGCTTTCACTCCACGCAAGATACCAAGGAAAAGATCTATTCTATCTACCCCACCAATCTCTTCACTTTTCTTGACCACTGCAACTTGGCTTTCTCATCTCTCTCACAGCACCGCCCCCTCACCTTCATACCCGCCAATTCCCCTCCCATCCACCACCTCCCTCACCGGCGTCGCCGGCCGACTCTCCCTGACCGGCGCAAACAGACTGATACTCTCTCTCTGTGCAACATACTCGCTATCCGCATACCCCAGAATCCCCTCCACCTCGGCACTCTGCCTCCCCTTGATTCTCGCAATCTCACTACTCGAGTAATTCGTCAGCGCCCTCCCCACCTCCCGCGCGTCGCCCTCCCACAACTTCCCCCCATCATCTCCCGCTCCTCCTGCTCCGTGAGTCTTCTTCCTTCGGTCGACCACGCACAGCCGCACCGCCTCTTGCTGCGCAAACACGCCCTCCACGTCAACCACGCCCACGGGCAGCAGCCCGGCCTTGCCGACGAGCGCCTTGTACGCGCCCTGGTCGATGTACAGCGTCCCGTGCGGGCGCAGGCCGTGCAGGATCCAGAAGTAGCGGTCGCGGACCGGGTGTGGCGAGGGGAGGAAGCGGGTGTGGAGAGGGATTTTGGGGATCGGGGTTGGGGTGGATGTCCCGGTGTTGCGGCCGGAGTCTGACAATGGGGTGGTTACTGAGGAGGTGAGGAGGGCTTCGGCGGTTTGTTGGTGTTGTTGTTGTTCTGGAGTGTCGGGGGCTTGGTTGGCTTTAGTGGCGAGCGAGGGCGGCGAGCGGCTGGCTTGGATGTGCTTGACAATCTTGACGATGTTTCCTGGGTTGGAGGACCGTGTGATGACGGTTGTCACTCCGGCGGATGTGGCGAGGCGGGCGGCCACGATCTTGGTCATCATGCCGCCTGTGCCGAGGGAGGAGCCGGCTGATGAGACTGTAAAGAAGTGAGTAGACGACTCTTCGCAGCGGAAAAAGGGCTGGGTCTACCGTCTGCTACCAGCGACCCAATGTCTTCGACCACCTCAATAGGTTGTGCCCCAGGATTGGTTCGAGGGTTCTTGTCGTACAAACAGTCGACGTCGGTCATGAGGAAGAGAAGGTCGGCGTGAACCATGGCTGCGGTGATGGCTGAGAGGGTGTCGTTGTCGCCAAACTTGATTTCCGACACTGCCAGCGTGTCGTTCTCGTTGACGATGGGAATGACGCCCATGTCGAGCAACTCGTTAACGGTTCTCTGAGCATTGAGATAGCGTGACCTCTGAGCCTTGTGTCAGCAGCAGAACATAAGAGCCAGGGTTTCTTGGTCACTTGCATCCGCGATATCGTTTCTCGTCAAGAGAATCTGAGCGATGGGCTGGTTTAGGTGGGTGAATAGGCTGTCCCAGAGACTCATCAACCGGCATTGGCCGATGGCTGCGAGCGCCTAGTGATTGTCAGTTATGCCCGCGGTGTGTGGTATACCAGATCAGACCTGCAACTTTGACAGATGCTTTGGCCGCTTATCAACATCCATCCTCCGCAGTCCCACGCCAATGGCACCAGACGAGACGATGATGACTTTGTGCCCATCTTTCCTCAGTTTCACGGCCGTTTCCACTATGGACGTCAGGATAGAGAGGAGGGGCTCATGGGACTTCTCGTCGACAATAGAGCTTGTTCCTGAAAAGAGCCTTGTCAGTTACACCAAGCCCTCGTCTCAGAGCATCTATTACTCACCGAGCTTGATCACGACGCCAAGCGGACGTGGCCCCCTCATAGCTGTGGAATATAATCACGAAGTCAGAAGTCAGTGAATAACAACAGAAATAGGAAGACCCAAAAGTCAAAGAAAAGCAATCAGTTCACTCTGCGGGATTTCTCCCTTGCTTACACGGATTCCAACTCGTTTCCATTATGTATATTCCTCCTCAGTCAGTTTCCAGGGGTGCTGTAATTTATCCTGGCCGATGCTGCTGCAGGGCGCGCAACACCACATCAGTGGGACCGTTGTGACAATGCTGCAGCTTGTGAAGCGGTTTCAATTGGCCGACATCGGGAGAGACCCAGAAAATCCAAGGTTGAAAAACAGTCCACACCCAAGCATTGGGGCGCGCCTTCTGCTTGTCGAGCTCGGTAACTTATATATTACGACGTGACCCGCCAGTTCTTACGACAATTACCATGCTCTTACGGCTTAAAGCCTCTTCCACTGGCTGGACCGGCAACTCACAGTACATTGTACCATATAATACGATACAACAAACATCGTGATCTCCCTTTGCATCAAGAGCCTCTCAGATGCCAATGCACCCTGTCATCAACAACAACAACGTACTGTGTGTACTCCGTAGGGACATACAAACGCAGTCCACTACAGAGTATTGAGGTGGCCTTGCCTGACTCTGTGCTGGGAATTCACCGCCTGCCAAGCTGGAAAGGGCGTGCCAGGACAATCTTGTGGAGCACCCAGTGTTAGGCGGGTGAAAAACTGGGACCGGTCGTTAGCGGCACCTTGCAGATCAGATCGTGAAACTTTGAAGGGAAACATTCAAAGCCGACTCGCAACGACAAGTGACGATCTCTCCGGCATCTTGACGGACTACCCATTCCCTGGCCTTTTGCTCGAATTTCTGATAGGCATCCAAGGTAGCACAATACTTCTTTCGTAGACGGAGCCGTCACAATCAAACCGTCGAGCTCCTGGCCCCCAGAACAGCCGTAACCACGATGTCGACACCACCACCACCCTCCTCAACACCACTTCCGTCCTCCTCCTCCGCCCCCCAGCCCGAGACCCAACCACAACAACAGCAACAATCACAACCGCAACCAACCGCCCGCCCGCTCCCGCGCTTCCTCGAGAACGACCCCGCCCGCACAGGCTACGATCCCTCGCTCAAATGGTGGATGAACTACTTCAAGATACTAGCCGGCCAAATCACACCAGAGGGAATCGAGCACTACCGCGAGGACCGGTACAAGGCTAACGAGGCGCGGGACTGCGCGCGGTGCGAGCGCGATCGCGACTACCTCTTCCAATACTCGCCCGTGATCCGGTTCCTGCGGGACAAGGTCACGGCGCTCAACGGCACGCTCGATGCGTCCAACGTCGTGTGCCGGCGGTGTCCGGCGCGGGTGGCGGAGGATGGGAGGGTGGTCAGGCAGGGCGGGGGCTTTAGCCCCGATCACGGGATCCTGATCTGCGCGAACGAGATGAGGAGCAGGAGTCATCTGGAGGATACGCTCGCGCATGAGATGGTGCATGCGTGGGATCATTTGCGGTGGAAGGTGGATTGGATGGGGGGCCATGACTTGAAGCATGCTGCTTGCACCGAGGTACATTTTTCAACTCAGTACTTGTAGTCGGCTCTTGAACCAAGCGCTGACAGACGGCGGGAACAGATCCGGGCGTCGATGCTCAGCGGAGAGTGCCGGTGGACCAGGGAGTCCATCACAAGAGGCAACTGGACGCTGACTCAGCAGTTCCAGAATTGCGTGCGGATGCGCGCAATCCAGTCGGTCATGGCGCGCGCGACGTGTAGGGGCGACGTACACGCCACCAAGGTGGTCAATGAGGTGTGGGACTCGTGCTTCGCCGACAAGAGGCCATTTGAGGAGGTATATCGCTGAGCCCTTGCGCATGGCCCGCTGTAGCATCTTGCTTCACATGTGCAATGCTTGTACTATTAACGAACTTCTCCCAACAACCGTTGATGCAAACGACGTCGAGCAGGCCGACGCATAGAAATGGAATCAAACAGGCGAATCGGTTCCGCTATGCAAAGAACTCCCGGAAGTAACCCTGGCTGCCACCGCCCCGACTCCTGAACGCCACACGCTTGATCTTGAAATGCTGCAAAGCTCTCCTGGAGCTCAGCTGAGCTATTTGAGGGGCTTCTCCCGATTGCTCGCCCGTTCACCCTTCACGCAGTGCTTGATGATCCAGGGATGAGTCTGGACCTCTTCGAGAGGGAGCCGCTTCTCTGGGTCAAGCACCAGCAACTACCCCGAGTTAGCAGGATTCGTGGAAGCAACGATCATACCAAATAAGCACACCTTCTTGATGAGGTCCTTGGCCTCCTTGCTCACCCACTCCGGGATGGTCATGTCGGCCCTGGCAATCCGCTTGTGCGTCATGATGGGCGTGTCCTCAAACGGCGCCTCACCGACTAAGAACTCGTATATCAGGACGCCGAGGCTCCACAGGTCAACCTTCTCGTTGTACCAGTTGTCCTTGCTGCCGGACTTGATCATCTCGGGCGGTAGGTAGTCGAGAGTGCCGCAGAGCGTCTGGCGCCGGTTGTTGGGCGCGTGCACGCTCCAGCCGAAATCCGAAATCTTGATCTCGCCGTGGATGCCCACCAGGATGTTCTCGGGCTTGATGTCGCGGTGTATGACGTGCTTGCGGTGCAGGTAGCGCAGAGCCGAGGCCATCTGGGCAGTGTACTGGGCAGCCTTCCACTCGGGGAAGCGGTTCTCGCGGCGCAGGTGCTTGTACAGCTCGCCCTTGCCGGCGAACTCGAGGATCAGGAAGATACGCTTGCTGTCGTGGAAGTGGCCGTATAGCTTGAGAATGTTGGGGTGCCGCAGGTTGCTCTGGATCTCAATCTCGCGGCGCACCTGCTTCTCGACGCCCGAGCCCTGCTGCAGCTCCGACTTGTAGAGCACCTTGAGCGCGCAGATGAAGTTGGAGCTGCGTTCACGCGCCAGGTACACGCGGCCAAACTTGCCCTTGCCGAGGGGCCGTCCAATCTCGAACATGCCGAGGTGGAATTGCTTGGGCACAAGTGGCTGGTCGACATAGGAAGACGAGGTGCGCTCGGCGAGGGCAGTTTCGTCGGAGCTGCGAGAGGACAGTGATGATGACTTCTCCTTGTCCTTCCTGGGCGAGACCGGGTTGCTTGGTAGTGCAGAGCTTTTCCATTGGGCGGCTTGCGAAGGGAGGGTGACGGTTGCGGTAACGGTGTTGGCGCTTTGAGATTGCAGCGCAACCTTGAGGAGGTTTGGTCTGCTGCCGTGGGCGAGTTGGCTTGATGACATACCAAGGGGCTGAAGGCCAAGTCAGCAACAACTGAGTTTCAGCTGCTGTGGGATAACAATACCTTTGTCTTCTGGTACAACCGGGCGTTCTCACCCGGGTCATTCTCGTCGTGGACCGACAAGCGGTCGAAGCAGGCCTCGAGCGTTCTTGTCGCCATTGTTATTAATTAACCTGGGTATTCGAAAGTGTGGAAGCAATCGCTGACAACACAAAGAGAATGATAAAACAACGCTGTGTTGTTTTGGGCCGCAGTTGCAATAAAGAATGAGGATCGAGGATGTCCAAGTTGAAGGGTCAGGTAAGCTGTTTACCATTTCGCATGGGGGTTGGCCGTTGCCTAGCAACCGTTTTAGCTGGCCCGCCAATGTGCGGCAGCGCCCTGTTCGGGCCGCCTCGATATCCTGCGAGCCAATCCACACATGCATAGTATTGTGATAAAGCTCAGGTAAATGGTATCGTAGGTACCTCATGGATATACCGCGAAGGCGGTCTACATTAGGTACTTTTGCCGTCGGCAGCAGGTGTAGGAGCTCACATGGTTCTCCAAGATACCTTAGGTAGACGAGAGCCGTACTCAGTATTTGTACGGAGTGTCCGTAGACGCCGTTATTCCATCGTATGGTTTGGATTCAATGTCTTTACCATTCATCGCCCTTCTCGTACGGAAGTGCCCGGCGATCTTCGACTGCCATGTATCCCTTACAACCTGTCTCGAGACTTTGTTGCAAAAGCCGACAATGGAGAGTTTGAGGGCCAAGCATCAATTCCGGTTTGTTCTGCGTTGCTACCCCGCCAAACAGCTCCGAGCTCCAAACCACGCTCGCCAATTCAACAAAACTACGAATCCTGCTCCAGACTTAACCAAAGCGTCGAAATCACATTCGGGTGTTAAACACCAGTGAAGCAAGTAACGACTCAAAACTCTCTCCTCCGTACCAGGCGAAGCAGAGACAATTCGAAAGCGGACCGACCCAACCAAGTTTGGCCCTGAATTATACCGACTTCTGCACAACTAATCGTCCCACGACCACCAAGCCGCTCGATCGCAACCACAGCCGCCTAGGCGTGGACTCATAACCCGTTATCAATACGACCAAACAAAGGAACAGCGAAAAGATGGACCGTCCACCACCAATAAACCCCTTTTCCTCTACCATCCCACCCTCAACCATAACCCTCGCAACCCGCACGCACACCCAACCACCCTTCCAGATCACCTCGCGCAAGCTGCCCATCCTCAAAGCGGGTCCCATCGAAGCCATGTCCTCGCGCTTAGGCATCCCCCTCCCCGAGATGATCTTCGGCGACAACCTCGTCTCCGTTACCCACCCTTCCTCGGGTTGGAGCATCTCGTTTGGCGCCGAGGGCGCGCTCGACACGGTGGACAAGACGGGCGAGGGCGGCATGCTGCGCGTTGCGTACGCACGCGAATGGAGCTCGAGCCGCGAGAAGACGAGCGCGGGGATCTCGGAGGTGGTGAGGCCGTTTGATTGGAGCTATAGCGCGGCGTACAAGGGGGATGAGGTAAAGGCGGGCGATGGGAGGGGGTTGGAAGAGAGGCAAGGCGGGGAAGGGGAGGGGATACCCGTTGAGTTGCTGAAGAGGAGGGATCCGATATTGTTTGCGGATGAGGTGGTCTTGTACGAGAGTGAGTTGGATGATAACGGGATTAGTGTGATGAGTGTGAAGGTGAGGGTGATGGAGCAGAGGATGCTGCTGCTTTGTCGGCTGTTTATGAGGTTGGATGGGGTGGTGGTGCGGGTAAGGGATACGAGGGTGTATGTGGATTTTACGAAGGAGATGGTGGTTCGGGAGTATGCCGCGAGAGAGGACAAGTTTGACAACGTCAAGAGGGTAGGTGGCTTATTGTCTTTCCTTCTACACAAACAAGAGCTGACGAGGCAGAATCTCTACATGAGCGGGATGATGCCCGACGCCATAACAATCGCCTTGAGAGATTCCAACCAGGTTGCCAACCTACTTCCCGTTGTTGGGCACTCGCTAGAGAGCGTCTGCTTGGCAGGGAAGTCGTAGCCTACTAGCGCTACCTTACCTTTTCTTCCGTGGCATTCAGCCACGGCAAGGCTAGCGGTTATGCGTCTGGCGCGATACGATGCATTTGTTGCTAGACAAATCACGAGGCATGATGGATGGGCATGACTTTACTTCTCGAGTGTAAAACAACCACCCTAGTCAAGTCAGAGTTACCTTGGCAATACCGTCCAAGCCAAGCAACGCTAATGTCCAGTGCAAAATCTTCAAGGGCACGGTAAACGGCCTCCTATCCATCCGCTTCCCAGCAAAGGTCGGCCACATGAATACCAACCAACCCCTCAAAATCGGTACCAGTCAAATAGAGTTCAACCATCTCTCTGCTCAACGGTCTCACCGGGCATACGGCCCCGGCGACGAGCTCTCAGTGACATCTTCGAACGACAGCTCCCACTTATCCACCTCTTTAAACTTTTTGACAGCCTGCTGCAACTCCTCTCCCAAGCGTTCAGCCATTATCTGGCTCGTCTCCTCCTCCGGAAGTGCCTGGTCTTGTTCCTCTTCCTCCTCTTCGTCGCCTCCGTTACCAATCACAATCGTCTCCTCGACTTCTTCATTCTCCTTGTCTTCGTTCATCGACCCATATGTTCGCAGGGTGCGCTTCTTGCCGGCGCCGTCACCGCCCTCGATTTGCCTCCCTTTCCGGTTGGAGGTCAATTTGCTCAAGGGTTGCTGGCCGTTTCGCCTCCGCGCGGCTCGCGAGTCGACGTATGAGAACTCATCCTCTGCAATGTCATAGCGCTCATCTTCCGAGTCATCGAGGTCAAAAGGATCGTTGCTGTCAGTGGTGCGATTGGATGCCTTGCCCCGTCGGCGCGGGAGGAGAGAGGTCAGATCCGCTGTGGTGACCTTCGTTTGCGGCGGGTCAGCCTTCTTTCTTGCGGCGGGTTTGGTTGCGGCGCCGTAGTTGGGCGAATGTGTCAGTGACGGTGGAGACGATATATTCGAGGACAGATCGTCGGGTTCCGGTGTCTTGAGTGCTCTTGCTGGTGGCCTGCGCGTATATGTGCGGTGGGCCAACGTATCCAACGGAGGCAAGGCAGGGGGGCTGCCGCTTTCCGAGGAGCTACTGAGAGGGGGCGCCATGTCCGGATCATCCTCCCGCACAGGTGTCGAGAACCGATCCCTTTCTCGGGCACGACCACGTGGGGGGCTCGGAGTCCGCTCAACTTCAATTTCATTTGACTGATGAGTCACTTCCGCCTCCTCGCCCTCTTCCTCTGCCTCGGGCCCGGCCGCAAGCCTCTTCTCTCGGCCATCTTCGTGACTTTCCAAAGACTTCCGCTTCCGCGACGGCAACACGGGCGAACCCTCTCTTGAGCCGCTGGCCGCGCGTGTCTGCCGTCTCGTCCTGTCAAGTGGGGTTGATTCGCCATCCGGACCAGACTCGTCGCCATCGCCGAGAACACTTGCATTTCGCGAAGCTTGTGAAGCCCGCGATTGAGATCTCTCTGTTCGAGCCTTTCTCCCCGTACCAAGAATGCTAGGCGCACGCTCGCGCCGCCTAAAGGTGCCAAAACTGAGCGTTGTGCCGATGCTTGGTGTGGTTTGACCCCTGCTGCTCGGCCGGATCGGCCCTTTATCCCTCCTCGCAACGCTCGACTGTCTAGGCCGGCGTTTGAACATGGCAACATTGAATGATGACGCATCCGTCGAGCGGTAGCCAGTCTGCGTGTCTTCAATGGCATTCTCGGTGACGTCCAGGCTGTCGTCGAGATTACCGAAGAAGTCGTCATCCAGATCGAGTCCTGACGCGTCGTTCAACCGAGGCTGTCTCTCAACGGCTGACTCTGTCCGACTGCGCTCGATGTCCGGGCTCTCGGCTTGGTCTGGCCGGGAGGTCGACGTAAGGTCGTCCAGTCTGCTCATCGCATCATCTCGCCTGCGTCTTGAGTCTTCCAATACCCTCGCTTGGTCCGAGTTCAGATCAAGGTGCTGGGTCGCCCGTGCCTTGGCAGCCTCGATCCGCTGTTGTATGCGCTCCTTCTCGCGATCGCTCACATCGTATATGTCGCTCCCCGGGACTGCAACCAGCGTGCCGACGGGTTCTATCGCACCGGGTGGGGTGACGGATGATTGCTGCTCCTTGGGCGCTGAAGGTGTCCTGTTGCGGCGCGCCACAGCGACGCGCGACCGTTTTGGCCGAGGCATCGCGTGTTACAAATATACTATGTCTGTGATGGCTGAATGGGAAGTGTCAATCGGTTATGACCTCGCCTTAATCGCAGGAGAACGAGGTGGCGTGCACGAAGATTGAGGTTTTGTCTGTGGTGGTAAGAGAATTGGAGCCTCAACGACGCGCCAGAACGCGAAGACAAACAAATTCAGGAAAGCTTGGCAGGTCCCACTCTTCTTGGGCCGTGTATTCGTGTATGGGGTACATTACGGAGGTACGGATACCATTCCCCAGGGCACATGCGTTTAGGGGCCGCCCTCAACAAACACATCAAAAACCTCAACTCTGGGACTCATGCAAACATGTTGTCCATTTTACGAAAAGCTCGCTTGAAAGATAAAGAATTGCGAGTCCTCATGCTTGGGCTCGATATGGCTGGGAAAACAACGATCGTCAAGCGAATCATGGGCGAGGATGTTAACGCCATTAGCCCAACCCTCGGCTTCAACATCAAGACGATCGACTATGCCGGGTATGCTTTCTTCCCTCTTTCGTGCCAAACACATGGTCTCGTTCTCGGAATTCTTACCTTGTCTGTTCTTAGGTACAAGCTCAACATTTGGGATGTCGGTGGGCAGAAAACTCTACGTTCTTACTGGCGTAACTACTTTGAGCAGACTGACTCTTTAAGTGAGTGAGCAACAATCTCCTATTTCTCTGGACTGTTCACAACACTTTTTTGGCCGTCTCGGGCGCCATCTTGCTCCCAAGACCGCCCCCGAGACTCCGTACCTGGTCCCTGCACCCTTCAGACACGGTCTAAAGATCAAATCACGCCTGACAGTGATGGCAGTATGGGTTGTTGACGCCACAGACCGGCTGCGGATTGACGACTGCAGAGAGGAGCTGCATGGGCTGCTCCAGGAGGAGGTGAGTTCGATAATTCCCTTACAACGTTGAGCGAGAGCTTGCTGACTATGCATAATAGAGATTATCTGGGGCCTCCCTCTTGGTATTTGCAAACAAAACCGACATCGATGGGTGTATGACTGAGGATGAATTGTCAAAGGTTCGTCTTCGTTTGCTGTCTCGTTCCATCAGGACTCACATACCTCTACGGCCAGGCTCTACGACTTGATGAGATCCGCACACATCGATGGAACATCCTCCGCTGCAGTGCCATTACCGGCAAAAACCTCAAAGAAGGTATGGCTTGGGTTGTCGAGGATGCCAAGGCCCGCCTCTTTCTGTATTGACCTCGCCGAACCTCCCCGGTTTGCAACTTCTCGAGAAAATGCCTGAGAGGAGGGCCCCTCGCCTTCAGATACTGCATGCGCTGGCTCAATTGCTGGCAGAGTCGGGTGGGACATGGTTGGCCTTCCACTACGCATGTTGCTGCAAGGGTTGGTCACAGATGGATCTGGACGCTTCTCGCCGCTGTTGTGTAGTACACAGCTGGCGAGTCCATGTCTGGGCTCTGAGGACTACTACACCGTGTGACAATGTCCCTCCGTCAGCTTTCTCAGGACCGTTTGCGCGAAATGAGGCCAGGCTGAGGTTGGAGGTTACCGACCGGCTCCAACGAAGGTGAGCGGACACTAGGCTCGACTGCTGTAGCTGCACAGGAAAGCCACCACGGGGGAATTGGTGTGCTCGCTGTCTAATATTCCACCATTTCTCAAGTCGAAGGGCCCAAGGGAGCAGATTTAGCATGCTTGGGAGGAGTGCCTGCAGTTCAGATAGCTCTCCTTGTGCAGCCTTTTTGTCATTTCCGCGGACGAACGCCCCCCTCATTTTTCCCGGTTTTACAACGAAAATCGCAAGCTGCACAATGATATGGCCACCGAGGGTGAAACCGAAAACGCTCCCACTCCTCGGTTGATGGAGAGGCAACCTGGGAAGGGTGTAAAGCGCCAGGTAAAACAGAGCATGTCTGTTACCGTGGAAACCGTCCTTGTCTCCGCGCTGGAGTGGGTCTTGAAACGGAGAGAAAGAGAAGGTGGAGGGAGGTAGGAGTTCGTACAAAGAGCAAATTAACTCAATCTGTTTCTCGCGAAGATATTACTCGAAGAAGACCAGATCGTATAGGTACATTCGCTGGGACATGCGGAGTGAACATGAAACAATGGCATTATTTCAACGTCACGGTTGCACAGAACAATGCTGGTGCTGAGATGCAAGACCAGTGGTCATAGCGCCTCTGCTGGAGCATGCAGCGGCAGCTCCCGTCAGACTGACCGTCCCAAGTTTCTGGGCCACATCAAATCGGCCCCTCCACGACTCATGCCTGTTAACGTTAGTTAGTCCCATCTTCCAGCGGGTCTTGAATGTTGACATCAACCCGTCTGAGTTTCTCTCCAAACACTCTTTCTGCCTCGTGCGCCGATCAGTAACTGCACCCTGCCGTTTGTGTGCCATGAAGAAGACATTGTCTCGGAAACATCCATCATGTCTGACGAGGTCTCCGACTTTTTGCGCTCAGTCGAGTCGTTGAGGGAGAGAGATGAGGCCCGATCGCGCGAGCTCGAGGAAAAGATTCTACAGGAAAAGAGAGAGAGACAAGCTCGCCGAGAAGGTTAGGCCGCCCCTCCGCGCAGAGCATCACCGATTCAATACGCACCGCGCATCGCAGCGGATGCTCGATCTAGAACACTGGATTTCTGATATCACCTGCCCACGCGCCCAGCGCGACCACTGGCACTCTGTTACTGACAGTCTGTTTCTGCAGAGCGCGCAAGATCGATTTCACCACAAAAGTCGTCACCAGCAAACACACCGCCACCGACTGCCTATCGCGTCGGCATCCAGCCGTCGGAAGCCAACGGCACCGCTCTAGAATCGCCTGGTCTCAAGAGCTCAGGGAGCCCCCGGCAACCCGTATCCGAATTTTCCTTCGATGCGATGGGATCTGCACCCGATCATTCGAGCTCTCCGTCGAAAGAGAACGAGTCTCCGTTCGATTCGGATATCAAACGGACCAGCGTGACTCTTCCGTCGCCCTCCATTGCAGTGCCGTCCGCACGATCTCCCCTCTCGTGGCAGAGACGGCCAACCTCACAGGCCTCTGATCGGCCGAAAAGCCGACCTCTATCCATGGTTGCTGCCGAAAACGCCGCCCGAAATTTTCCTGGCAGCTCCGAGCCCACCGAACAGACCAGTTCACGCGAACAAATCGTCCAGACCCTGGCCGGGAAGGATCCGTCCTGGTTTCGCCAGACCGCTGACCCAGGGCGCGGATCTGGGGCATTCAGGAAGACCCAAGTGGAGAATCAAGATACGGTCGACATGCCTTCTACACGCACCCAACTTCCGGGCATGTCACGGGAGCTGACGGCAGAACCTCCCAAAGACAGCCCAGTTGCTCGACCGGTGACGCCCACCACCCTGCCCGCAAAACTGGGTTCTCCGCTTCCCTTGACTGGCGCTCAACGTTTGGAGCCTCCGGTCAACGATAGTGCAGAAGACGCGAATACATCCTCGATCAACCGCCAGTCCATGACTTCCCCGCCAGGCCGCACCTCGCCCACCAGGCCGCTCTCACCCACCAAGGGCATGGGCGGCTTCGTTCAGAGTGCCATGATGAAGCGCTCAGATAGCGTCAAACGTTGGAGTGTCAACTCCCCTGCTGGCTTGCAACGCGCGGATTCCGCTCGCTCCAGCGTTAGCGACCTTGACAACGGACAGCGCCCCACCACTCCGAAGAGTGGCGTGCGCCCAAAGAGCTTGCTCAGGAGAGCCTCCGAAGCGCCTGCTCCCGCCGAGGAGAAGGTGCCCGAGCCCGACGAGCCGGTCGCTTCTGTTCGGCCAACAACGCCGGCAGAGACAACAACGAATAATACTGATGAGATTAAGACCCCGCCGACAAGTCCGTCCAAGACGATGGACTCCCGGCGGTGGAGCCCAACAAAAAGTTCCAGCTGGCTCGAAGCCGCCTTGAACAAACCCGAGTCACCCAAGGCCAAGCCGGCCCCTCCTGCGCCGACCCAGCCGGCGTGGATGGCTGAGCTGAACAAGGCGAAGGCCCAGAAAGCGAGTGCAGATCTCGCCCGTAGTGCGTCTTTACCCAAGAAGCACGAGGTGAAAACTGGTGGACTTCTGAGGTCGACTCCCATGGGCACAACGCTCAAGCCAAGCGCCCTAAGCGGCTTTCCAGTTGTCCCCCCTGCGTCAACAGCCGACAAACCCGCCGTCGGAGGATTGCGCGGCAGCCTCAGGAAAGCATCCCCGACGCCTGAGAGCCCAGCCGAGAGCAAAGGGGACCTCGCAGCCACGTCCAATGTCGAACCGGAAGCATCTTCAAAGAAAGATTTTCGCGCCAACCTCAAACCCCGCGCCCCGCCCCCCGAAGCCAAAAAAACGGACCCCGCCGATGAGTTGAAAAGCGTCTTTGGGACTCTACGGAGGACCAAGACGCAGAACTACGTCGCCCCGGATGAGCTGAAGGATAACATCCTCCGCGGCAAGGCGGGGCTGAATCTAACAGGTGGACCTAAGAAGACGGAGAGGAAAGACGAATTCAAGGAAGCTATCCTGAAGAAAAAGGAAGAATTCGCAAAGGCCCAACAAGAAGGGCGCAGTGTGACGAGGAAACCTGGCTCTTTGAGTGAAGATTCTATCCCTGAGGGTCTCGCAAAGAAGCTGGAGTTGCAGCGGACAGGAACAGTCTCGAAACAAAGTCCGACTACGCCAGATTTTCCCCTGAAAAGTCCTATACTCGCAGAATCGGCCCACCCCAACCAGATCTCTACGCGGTCCAGGAACGGTGTATCGAGTGGGGCGCCAGAGGTCGCGTCGAAATCAAGTTCCGGGAGTGCGAATGAGCCGACTGTAAGCTCGGATACCCCAAGCACCTCCCAGAAGTCAGCAGATGCCCCAGCTCGAATCGGAGGCAAAATCGGGGGCTTAGCAGACCGTTTTAATCTTGAGTTAGCCGGCCTCCTTACTAAAGGCCCTCCATCAGCATCGGGGCCCGGCAACACAGGCGCATCGAACGCTTCCGCAACATCTCAAGCGGAGTCTGAGCCTGCTGGACCTGGCCCTCGATTGACTCATCTGACGAAGAACCGAGCCCGTGGTCCTAGGAGGAAGGCTCCGACTTCTGTTGCTGTTCCAGCTGAGGAGGCCAAGGGGAAGGTGGAGAACACTACCTCCCAGTCGGAGGAAAAGGCCTCGCCTCTTGTGCCCAGGAGGCCGTCGTTCCCCTCGCTTAAACCATACGAGCTCGGTTCCATTCCCAAGGAGCAAACATCCCCGCCAAAACCTAGTAGACCAGTCATCTCTCCCAGACCAGAGAAGTTCGTGGCATCAACGCCTGAGAGCATCCCACCGGCGGCCTCTGGCCAGTCAGCAGACAAGCCGAAAACCGTGGGCGAGGTCACCTCCCTGATCGACTCGACCAAACGCTTGTCCAAGGAGGAGCCCAAATCGGTCAGCCAGCCCACCACGTTGGTTGGATCTACGCCGGTCAAGACTCGGCCCCGTTCACCTACCAAGGTCCATGAACAAGTGGCCGCTCTAGCTGCATTGAGCCAGCAGTCGCCAAAACCTGCCGGCTCCGGCGAAGCTGCTTCTCAGCCCTTATCACCCAAGAAGCTAGACATGAAGAGGATGTCGAGGTTTATGGACGAACAGGGTCAATCGAGTCCAAAGGCTGAGCCTGCCAGCTCTAAACCGTCTTCGCCGATCAAGGGCCGGTCAGATTCCCTCAGGTCAAGGCCGTCGTCGCCTGTAAAAGACAGATTTTCCTGTCTCGAGAAGCCCACAAATGGGAAGGCATCGGTAAGCGATTATGCTGAGCTGAAGCCTTCACTTCCGACAAAGAGTGCAGGGCAACTGTCGAGTGGTACAGGCCTGGGCTTGACACAACCCACTGCCGCGCCAGAACCGGTGATCGATAAGTCCTTCGCGGCTGAGCGGCCGTCGCCGTTGCCTGCAAAAATCTCCAGGCCACTTCCAACACCTCCCGCTGTGTCCTCTCCTCCGGTGACATCTCCACGCACAACCTCCCCATGGTCGCCAGGCAATCAGTTCTCAGATGCAACCTCGCTCCTTAGTGATTTTTTTGGACCAGAGCGGCCGAGACGGAAATACACGGCCGACGCAGCCGATATCCTCATGAGGCGGTCGGCCTCGACCGCCAAGGTCCAGACGCAACGGGCTCAACTGATCCAACTGACCTCGGAGGGCAAGAAGATTCCGGTGCCCTCGCACTATGAGCGTGTCCTCTTCGAGCGCGAGATGTACGTCTGTCCGCATACCTATATTGACAGTACCGGAAAGAAGGTAAACGAGGTCTACTTCTGGGCCGGCGACGAGGTGCCCGAATCGGAGGTCGACGACGCTCATCTGTTCGCCGCGCGTGAAGCTAGGGCGTATGGTGGAAAGCTGGTCAGGCTCACGCAAGGCAAGGAGACCTCCGAGTTCTTGCAGGCGCTCGGCGGCATTGTCATTGTCCGCCGCGGGTCGAGCAACAAGTACGACTCGCTCGCGCCAAATTTGCTCTGCGGCCGGCGGTACCTCGGTCAAGTCGCGTTCGACGAGGTGGACTTCTCCCCGCTGAGCCTCTGCTCCGGCTTTCCGTACCTCATCACGCAGAACGGGAAGTGCTACCTCTGGAAGGGCAAGGGCAGCGACGTCGAGGAGCTGGGCTGTGCCAAGCTAGTGGGCATGGACCTGGCCTTGACGGGCGAGCTGATCGAAGTGGACGAGGGTAGCGAGCCGGACAGCTTCTGGCACATGTTTGGCGGCGGAACTCGTCCCAACTCTGCCGACCACTGGCGGCTGAAGCCGAACTACGACAAGTACTGCGGCAGGCTGTTTTGCGCCAACAACGCCGCCGACGAGGAGCAGGTATGTCGTTTCCTCGCCCAACAATTCGTAGAGAAATGAATCTTACCTAACAACAACCAAGATAACCGAGCTCTCCCCCTTCTCCCAAACCGACCTCCTTCCCTCTAATATCTACGTCCTCGACGCCTTCTTCGAGCTGTACATCATCATCGGCGCCCGCTCGCAGCACCAATACACCGCCTTCCGCAACGCGCTCGACTTTGCTCAGGAGTATGCCATTCTGGCGGCGGGCATGGAGGACCGCCCGTTCGTGCCCATCGCGACGGTCGTGCTGGAAGGCATCCCCCGCGACATGAAGAGCGTTTTTCGGAAGTGGAGGGACGGCAAGAGTCCGACTGTTATGCATGTCCCGCCGCCGCAGCAGCAGACGCAGATGGCGCAGCAGGGAACAGGGTTGAAGAGGGCGAGGAGTCTGAAAATTGTACCGTTGACGCAGGCGCTGCAGGCGTTGTCGGCGGAGTAAATACCTTACGTGGGGTGCTTGTAATTGAGGTGATGGGAGTGGTTGGTTGTGAGGTATCTGTTGGCTTGGTTGGTTGTGCCTAGTCCCGGCGCTGTGTCATCATCTAGGCGCATTGTACGGTGCGGTCATATAGGGGGATCACTGCATCACGGCTGGTGCTGGCTGTCTGCCGATGCGGGTGGCTCGTCGTTAGACGGCGGTCGTCAAAGACCTGGCTGCTGCATATTAAAGTTATTCAACTGCCGACTGACCTCTCTGCGCACTCTCGAATTCATTGCAATAATCGGACCTGGCTTCTGGAGCCGTGTCCCTTCGGTCCATCCCCCTGTTTGTGGTCTTTCCCGTTGCCATTTTCACTCAGATCGAGAGCGAAGCGGACAGCCAGTGATGCTTGATTGCCATGCCCAACATATTGATTTGCCGATTATTCACAATGGTATCCCCGAAAAACGCCAATTCGCCAGCCAAACCTGACCTGGTATCACCCCTTTTATCAATCGTGGATTCCCAATCCTTTGAACGCCAGTGCAAAACCTTGTCCTCCATCACCCAATGAACACCCAATTCCCCAATACCCGGCACTATCAAGTTGTTATTGTTGCGGTTGTTGCGATTGTTGCCCCTGCCCCCGCTCCTCCCCTTCCACATTCTCACTCTCCGGCGTAGCCCCGCCGGTCGCCTCCAGCACCCTCCCAACGTCGGCGCGCAGCTCCGGTAGGGCGATGCTCATTTCGCGCGCCAGCACGTCACGGAAGTCGCGGAAGGCGTGCGTCTTGCCCCGCGCCAGCTGGTTCATGCGCCGCACCAGCTCTACGAACTCGCGCGTGTAGATGTCTGGGTTGCGGCCGTTCTCGACGTAGTGGATCAGCGGTTCGGGGATGGCTTTGTCGGCTCCGTTGGAGGTGGTGGAGGCGGAGAGCGCGGTGGCGTGGAGGGTGCGGAGGGTTTCGTCGAGGGTTTGGCTTGATAGATTGAGTTAGTCTATTGAGAGTACTCCGTGCAGAGGGGTTGGACTGGAGGGATGGAGACCGTACAAGTCCTGGGCGAGGGGTTCGCGGGTAGGGCGGCCGAGGGCGTCGTAGTTGGAGACTTGGACCAGGATCTGGAAGAGGTCTTGAATTACGTTCTTAACCTCCTCTGTGGAACTGTGTCAGTATCGGTTGAGAAGAGGTGAAACTATGCGAACGACGGACCTTGGACGTTTTGCAGGTCTGAATTTATCGGTGCCATGGTTGTGATCGTTGCGCAGGTTGTGGTGAGCTTGTCCGCGCGTGGTGGAAGGCGAAGAGGAGGGTCGGGAAGCGGTTGACGAAGTTCAAAGAGGACAAGGCTGGCAGTTCGCGTCGGTCTTGGCGCAAGAGACGAGACGAGTCTGTGATGCAAATTGGCTGTTTGTGGCAGTGGGGCACCATCCTTGACTCCAACTATTGTTGTGCTTTTGTCTTGGCAGCCTTGTGAATTTGCACGTCTCACACCCGACGTATTTGGGGGCTCTTGGCTGGCTGCCCCCAAGTACCTTCAGAACTCCTACGTGAGACAAATTGGCAGCCGATAAAAACTAGATCACACTGAAATGTGCGCTTGGTGTCGTCTGTCATGAAAACTTTTCCATACCCGTTGCACCTCACTATTCTTGAGGGAAAGCGGTTTGCTGGAATCAGGGATGGTCATGAAGAGGATATCAGATCCAGAGAGGCGACCTGATCCTGGAAACCAGGTAGGGAATAGATAATAGTAATAGTAAGTAAGGTAGGTAAGTGGGAGGTGGCCTCTGATGTCAGACCAGGTTAGGATGGATGCTGCGCTGGTAAGAAGCCGTAGCTCTGGGTGGTAGCAACTGAGCCGCGGGACCTGGTGCGTGTAAGTGATGCAAAACAATAGAAGACCAAGTAAATAGTACGACATGTGCCACATCTCGAGCCACATTGGCGAGACGCAGACAACTCCGGCGAAGTCGGTCAAATAGCTCCACTTCGAGCATCACATGCGGAAGGAACACAGTGTCTTGAAGGCGGTGCCTCTACCTTCGCGCGGAAAGAGCAGGCAGGCGAATATCACCAGCCTCATGATGACAAAACAACCAACAGCCTTTTCATACTCCGACAGCCCATGCTCCCGATGATCAGATAAGACACCCGCTGTTTTCCACCGTCAACGCCACCGCCAGATCCCATTATCGACTCAATGCAGGCAATCCGTTGAAAGGACTGGACAGCCGAAAAAACTCATACAAGAAAAGCCAAACAGAACAACCAGGAAACCAATGCCTGGAAATCCAGACCGTGTGAAGGAACGACATGTCAAACAGAGTGTGGTGCCACCCACAACGCCCAGACATGTCCTCCTTCTCGGCTGAGCAGTGCAGTTGTCGATAAGATGCAACCCGGCAGTCTAAATACCGAGCAATCGCCGACATAGAGAATCCATTTCTCCATCTCAATCACCAATAAACAACCACTAAGCCCGCAATATCATGACCGAAATGACACCCTTGATCAATATTGCTGCAACACAAGATCCCATCTACACGCGAGCCGTGCACGGGTCCTCTACTTCCGCATCTTCGGACGCGCAAGCATATTAAGGCGACTGAGGCTAATTCCCTTCCGCTTGACAGGGCTCGGCGTACCGGGCGCCGACTGGCCGGGGATAGGCAGCTTCCGAGGACTGGCCAGGGTACGCTTGGCACTGGCGGCGCCCACCAGTCGCGGCGCGAGCAGGGCGTCGCCCTCGGGCACCTTCTCCTGCCGTTGCTTCTTGGCCGCGCGTTCGGCCGCCTCCAGTTCGGCGTCCTCCTCATCGGTGCTGACGCGGTTGCGCTTCTTGGTGGACATGCCGTGGGGAAGAGCGAGGAAGACGCTCCGCGGCGCCTCGTTCTCCTTGTTGACCCCTGTGGTGGAAACCGAGCGTGGGAAGCTGCCGGGCATGTTTTCGCTGGGAAGAATCGAAGGGCGCACGGTGCGGACGCTGGCTTGGCCTGGCGAGGAGCCGAATGATATGGTGGCACCGTCGAAACTGATTGTGTGGTCGCTGCGGAAGGTGAACTCGCCGGGAACCGACGGCTCAACCGATCCAGCCTTGAATGCCTTCACTGGAGGCTCCGGGAGGGGACGCCGGGTCGAAAGGTCTGGGTAAAACACGCCGACTTCGGCACTCTCTGCCATCGCGCCTTCAAGAGAAGGATAGTGAATTTCATCCAGGGCTTGCCTCTTGACCTGAGGAATATTAGATTTGACGGGAGACGGCGAGTTTTGTGTCAGCGCCGCACGCTGCGTGTCTGGAGTGAAGGCGACGCGCTTGGTAAGCTTGCGGCCAGGCGTGGTCATAGGAGCGGCAACAAGCTCCTTGTGCGGGCGGGGAGGAGCCGGCGTTTTTGAAGCAAAAGCCGAAGGCAAGGGGAGAGCGCTCTTGTTTCTGGACGCACTTGCCTTGGCACCACGGAGCATTGCCTTGACTCTATCAAAGCGGCTCCGAGGGGTCTTGAGCTTCGCATCTTCCGCCGGACCAAGCAAGCAGGTGGTCGGGCGGTTGTTCGTTGTGGCAGACCGAGGGATTCCGCTAATGGTAACCTTCGAGGGCGAGCGAACCAGCGAGAGCTTGGAGGGTGTCTTCACGCTGGATGCCCTGGCCAACGACGACTTGGTCGGAGTCATCAGAGATTCAAGGTCAGACTGGGTCTGAGCAATATTTAGGCCGGCCGACTTGGGCACCGGGATTGAGCTCCGGTCACGCGAGACAGGGCGTTTGCTAGAGGCGTCGTCCTCAATGTTCTGTCGTGGCCGCTTGGCAGTCGTTACTGGCTCTTCCGCCGCGGCACATGGTTTTGTTTTGGCAGTGCTGGACGCCGGCGTGGGTTGCTTGGGGCGCGCTGACTCTGGGTCGTCGAGATTCGCCTTCGACTGGCTCCGCTTGATGCCTGCCTTGAGCGGGGTTACGCGGCCAGGCTGGCACCTGAAGGCTGACGGGTGGTTTTCGATCGAGTCCATCTTCTTGAACTGGGCCATGTGGGCAGCGCTGAACCGTCCGGCCTTGCCCTTAGGTTGTGCCATTTTCCGGCCGCTGACATCCTCTTCCAGAGTCTCAGTTTCGCGCTTAGTCCTCAACTCTTCCCTAATCTTGGCAGCCTGCTCCCTGATTTCGTCCATCATCCGTTGGGCGTCGGGGGTCAGTCCCAGATCGGCGTTGGTTGTCGGGCGCGTAACGCGGAAAGTGAAGGGCGACGAGGGGACTTTAACTCGAGACGGAGTGCTCTGGGCTGCGGCAGGAAGGATGACGTCTTGGTTGGCGGTGGGCCTGATGTCCGTGAAGCCAAGCCGAAGGCCGGATGATGGAGGCCCCATTGTCGGGTGTACTTTGCTGGGATGCATTTCCGACATGGGAGGTTTGATAGGTGACGAACCCCCGGGAGTCTTTGGTTCCCGGACGGGAGCCGAGGCGACGGAATCAGCGGCATCGCGGGCAATTTCGGGCGCGACGTCTGTGGTAATCTCGTTATGCTCGGCGACAGAAGATAAAGGAGGTGCCTCGCTAGATTGCTTGGGCACCTGGCAGCCAAAGATTGTTGGTTAGTATCGTTGTGCACTAGGCAGTCACGGCACGCAGCTTCCATGCCCCGATTGTTGACCGACAGCGCTGACGATGACGCGCATACGTACCTTGGTGAGGCTGGCCAAGCGCGCGGAACGGCGAGCCATGGTGTTCAGCGCTTGCTACAGGCAAATGATCGATTTCGCGATCGAGAATATGCAAGGCACTCAGGAGTGCTTCGCACACTAAGAGAGCGGATAGCGTTGGAATGAAGGTGGAGCGTCGATTGTTGCGGCGCGAGGTGGGAATGTGCGTTGGGTATCTGTAAAGGGTGGGGTGATGTTTTGATTTGCTCGTGCTTGCGGAATGTAAACAGAAACTGCAACCACGGTGTATCCGTACAGTCAATCTCACATCTTGCACTGGGGCTTCTAGAGACACCCTGACGCAACCGCTGTTGAACGGGACATCAAACGTCAAGACAACAAAGATCGAACAATGTCAAGGAGCCGAGGGGATCGTGCCCAAAAGTTTGGTTCGATAGTGCATAGACTAGTTATCAACAAGCTTCGATCCGCGATTGAACCTAATTCAGATTCAAGAGCTCCGCCGGAACGCAGAAAGTGTCCCAGCGAAGCTACCACGATAGGCAGTCGACGATAGCAAATTTCAGCATAGCTAAGCCAACGTTAACGCCTTCATTATCCAACCCTGGTTTGTCCGTTAGCGTAGGACATAGTGGGGCAACAGATATGTAATGAGATCAAAGAGATCAAAGAACAAAAGAAGTAAGGAAGAGAGTGTCACGGGCCTTGGTCAGGGGTTTACGGGACAGGGCTAGGTCTGGGAAAGATTGTGTTGTGCGATGAGGAGAGAGGAAGCTCTCGCGAGAGGAAGCTACTCGAGGCTAGATACAGCTAGTGTGGGTCCACGAACACAAGCGCACGTGGTTTAGCACGTGACCTAAGAAGGGCGGACTTGGTACCGTGACAGAGAGAAAAATATCATAATGTGAAGACACAAAGTAAGAGGAGGGAAAAGAGAAATATAATAAATAAGAGGAAGAAGTGTTATTTGTACTATTTTCCATACCCATATGCCTATAAGCGCACCGGTCCCTCTACTACTATAGACAAAGGTAACCGTACTAGATAGGTTAGATAAAAGCCTTTGTCTTCCACTTCGTAGCCACTATACCACTGTATATGAATTCAACTTACTATAAAAGAAAAGAGGCCTTTTTTTAGCCTCTGGGGCCTTTCTAGCCCTCTGCTATTTCAAGCTTTAGCCTTCTAGCTAGGCTATAATCCAGCAGCCAGCTAGAGTCTATTAGCTAGTTAAGGACCTTTCGGATTGACAATTATGCCGAATAACCTCTGTATTAGTTATATATTAGTTCCGCTGACGTCCGGCTGGTCCCCTTTCGAACAAGTTTCATGCATCAAGCACTTGCATGCTCCTATCCACCTCTCCTACATCCCAACAGCCGCTGCTCCAATCCCGAATTCGCAAACTACGACGACAATGACATTGCCCCAGCTTCTCACACTGCCGGACGAACTTGTCGACAGAATCGTGCAGGGACTCTGTCTCGTCTGCACTGCTAGACCGGTTCAGTGCTGTTCCAACTCCAAAGCTGACTGCGAATGCACGAATCACGCAGAATACACTCGTGCGCGGCGGCCCTCGCTGCACTCTGTCGGACGTCGGGCCAGCTCAGCAGCATCTCAGCACCCCACTTGTACCATGAGCCTGTGTGCTGGAAGCCTGCTATGCTCACTCGCACCGTCCTCGTCCGTAGAGATCTCGCCCAGCTTGTCCGGGTTTTGCCAATCGACGAATCGGAACGACGGCGTACTTTCCAATCCGTGGCACTTCTCCAACTTCGCGCCCGAGGTCCTGGTCTACACCAATCCACGGTTCCAGGCCTACCTGGATTCGCTGTCGGAAGAAGAAGCGGCGGAACGCGCGTTGCACCCGGCCGGTGCCCCTGGAGGGCCAACCGAGTCCGTACCACGATCCAGATGATATCCTCAACAACACACTCGACATCATGATCCACCTCTGTCCTAACCTAGAAGCCCTCTATAACGATATCGACATGGAGGCGTTCGGCTTTGCTCGCCACGGTCCATGATGCGCCTGCAGACCCTTGCCATCACGTACCCCAACTTGAAATGTATAGAGTCTGCTATGATCGTCCATACGGAATTCCTTGCACGGCCGTTCCGCGCTGCTCCCAGCATCAACAAAATGACCCTCTTTGCGCTGTGGAATTGCCCCAATCCAGGCTCGGCACTCGAGAAGCTCACCTCGCTGGACTTCCGGGCCAGCGTCCTCGACTACGGCGAACTGGTCAAGAATCTTCTTATGTGCCCGAACCTAGAAACGTTCAAGTACGAAGCTGGCAGAGCTGAAATCTGGGACGACCACTTTAGCCTGCCCCAGGCCCAGCAAGCAATCCTGGCCCACGAGCTCAGGTTAAAGTTCTTGCGCCTATCTACCGCCCACGGAGCTCAACACCGGTCCGAGGAACTCGATTGGGGTCCCAAATACGCGCCGGAAATGCAAGAGATTCTAGCAGAAAACTGCCAGCTCTGCCTGCGTCCTGGGGACTCATTTTTATCTAATATGTGACATGCTTGAGACATGTTGTCGGTCAGCCACCTCCATCGACTCAGACCTCAGACAGAAGGGGGAAAACAGTGAGAAACTCGAACGCGCTCTCCCAACATCGGTGGCAGCAATAGAATGTCGATAAGAGACCTATCTTGGCTTACACTACGCCACTTCACGGGCAGCTCAAGATATGAGCGGCGGAATAACGAAACCAGAAAGTTGCAGCGGCGGACCCCTTTTAGCGCTCACGTATAAGTCTGAGAGCTCAAGATAAGCAAGCCAATTTCTTCAACTTCCATCCTCCCGCAGCGGCTCGGGATCGAGGATGAAATGAGGAACATAGAGGCCGAGCGGCTTCCATGAGCTCAAAGAGGTCACCATCTGCGCCGAGAGGCTTCTGGAAAAGAACCGATGACTCGGAGTCGCTAGTCCGCGATTTGCACCAGGAGGGTTCTGCAAGCCGCTGGTCCGTTGTCTGCATCTCCAACCTATTTGGCGTACAGCCCGCGATGGACAAGCAAAAGCGTGCCAATGCTCCCATTCAAGTCTGCCTGGGAGGTTTGCCGCTTGCCCAAACATACCATCTGGCGGAGCGCGTAATTGTCTAGGAGTATTGTCCAACCCCGGAGATCTACTGTGTAGTAGCGGCTCCTTTATCTTTGAAGCGGGCGAGATGCATGGCAGGTCGTCGCCGGTCTACCCTTGTGCTAAGGAGGAAGGCCAGCGGGCAAGAAATACTAGGCGTGAAACAAGATCATACTGTGGCCGAATGATGCTAGAGAGGAAGGCTGAACCATATGCTTCTGAGACATCGGCATTGCCGGATACTATTAAAAGACCTAGCCATGAGGAAAAGGTGGGCGAGATTTGGTTGCTTGCCAGAAGAGAGGTACACGTAGTGACACTGCGGAATATAGGTTCCCTATTCGCTCTTTTGGCCCACGAGAGGTCCGAAAACCGTGTGGTGCTGTCTGTGTCTCGAGGGCAAGTGTCCGATGCTGTGTCCCACAGGTTTCGGCTTGTCGATGTGGCGCTGGAGTTCATGTTTCCGAACTCCAATGGCACGCCCGGCACTGCAGCCGGAAGCGGGGACCGCGTGCTTGGCGTGTTGCCAAGTTTGAAACCATGTCGAAATTTTCACTGATCACCTGAGCGAGTCGATGAATCGTCTCCGCTCAGGATTCCTTAAGATGAGGGTGTGAGTGGAGGGGGATGCCCTTCATCACCACCTCCGCTCCTCGACTTGGCAAGACCGATGTCGGTGATGTGCAAGCTGCTGATTTAAGAGTCGAGCGACCACAGGTGTGATCCATGGCGCAGGCTTTCTCAGAGAACCAGTGAGGGAAAAGAAACAATACGAGATTCGAGACTCCCATGTCTGTCTCTCGAGAAAGTGTTACTCGGGCTTTTTGCGTATTGCCGGACTCGGCTGACATACCCACAGTCAGTGTTGTATCTATCCAGATGCCACTCTAAGCCAAAGCTCTCATTCGAGCAAAGACCTTACAGTCTCGATCTGGAGCGCGCAGGCTTGGTATTTTGATGTTATTCCTTTACCCGGTCAAACCAAATACTGTTGGAAGGGTGAAGCATTGGACAAGACAATCTGAGAGTTCATCTTACGGAGTCCTCCGCACCGTCTCCTTACATGGCATCCATTCGGCTGCGATCTGATGGGCCATCTGGAATTCAGTTTGGACGACAGACACCCTTCAAACCCGGCATCGAGCATCTGCTCCCGAATTCAAGCGTTGCGCCAACTTGCTAGCGTGCCGGTATGGTACTCCGTACCCGGCTTGCATTGAGGGGGTTGCCGGAGAAGAGCGGCTTGCGGCGGCTGCCGCGATGGGGTACCTCGATCGTTCAACCCCACATGAATTCCGCTGCCACACCCCGTACTTTGGGGCAGTCAGATGGCTCAGGATAGCATTGAAGCCGTATGTCACGGAGTGCAGTCGAGGCAGTGTGGGCAGCTGCGCTATGACCCACATATAACCCACAAGATCGCAAGGTGGGAGCAAATTGCGATTCGACACTTCTTCCAGAGAGATGCGACATAGCTGAGTGGGTTAGTTGTGCATGTATTGTCACGCTGTAGATATCTCTCAAAAGGCTATTGAAACGCATTTTGTAGTATTTTAGAGTATTAGTTGAAGATATAGACTCTTTATTCAATAGGTTAGCTAAGCCTTGAAATAAGTATATTTAAAGGTCTTACGAAAGCTGACAGCTCTCTACTAACCTAGGCTCGGACTGGGGTTATAAGCCTTAACGACTTCCACTTCTAGGCTAGAGTCTCTCGAATACCTATCCTCTGCTGCGAATGCGGCCGGGGCAGGGAAATAATGGAATACTTAGCTGTGTAGTGCCGCCAAATACTGAAGCGAAGGACCAGGCTAGCTATAGAGATAGGCTTATAGAGAGACCTATGTAGAGCTGTCGATGGGTAGAGAAATAAAGAGAGAAGGCTTGCAAGAAAGGTGATTAGGTGGCGACTATGCTCTGGGAGGCTCCTAGAGTAAAGGCTAGCTATATAGCTAGAACTAGACTAGTTCGCTAGCTTGGTTAGCAATCTACGCCTTTCTTTTCACTGTAGTGAGTAGATTCAGGACTTCAGACTGGTATAGGAGAGACAGAAGATTTTAGTCTAGCCCTGCAGGCATGGCTTTCCTTTGTAATTAGTAGTAGAGGGCCCGGCGAGCCCTAAGGCATAGCGATATAGAAATATTAATAATAATAATAATAATAATAATAATAATAATAATAATAATA